>NC_140949.1:99549255-100049255 GCF_014529385.1 Adiantum capillus-veneris | reverse complement strand
CGTGGCAGACAAAGACCTTGCATAAAAATAGTATGTGAATAAACAAGTTAATTAAAATCAAAATGGCTTGTCTTTTACGTTGAGAAAGAAAAATAATAACAAGCTGAAAATTCACTTTGGCATTTCTAAAACAGGGTGAAGGATCGTAGTGGCCGCTAAAGAAGTGTTTGTTTGGGATGTGTTTGATCTAGCTCAAACGTTCTAGACCAAAAAAATGTTCTTAACTTTGGGGCCAAAAAAAAGGTTGCATCACATTTGTCTCTCAAAATTAAAGCTTTTTATTTAAAAGTAGTAGGAAGGTTTTGTTTGTCCACCAAAAAGTAGCAAATAAAGATACAATTCATTAAAAAACACTTTCTAAGAATCCACTGAAATAAAAAGTGTTAAATCTAAGTAGGGTATATTGGAAATCTTTTAATTTGAGGTATATGTTGAGAATTTTCATAAATTTTAGGGATATTTTGGTAAATTTTTTATATATTAAATAGAAGGGAAACAAAAGTCAAGTGAAATTTAAATGAAGGGACCAAATTACATTATAAAAGCATTCTAAAGCAAAGAAAACACCAGAAAGTCAAATGAAGCCTTCAATGCAAAGACTCATCTACAATATCAAACAAGGTGAAGACTTCACGATGACTTTAAGAAGGGAACTGGTCTCCATGGGGGGGCCCATTGTGGAAGGTGTGGGAATTAATAACCACTGGATAGAAATAGCCAGGAATCTTAAGAACAAGGGCTTTGTCAACCTGGGTTCTCTTTGGGATTATCAAAAGGAGATTGGAGATCATTTGAACATCTAAAGCTCTGCAACAATCTATCGCTTCAGGAGGAAACCTTCATCGGAAGACTACTTCAAAAAATATCAAACCTTATCCTTCCTCCTTGCTCCACACCATTGGATTGGAAAGTTTGGAAATGGCCTGGAGAAAGTCTATTTTGCTGGCCAGAACGAGACCAATTTATGAAAAGTTCGCTCCTCAACGGATTGGTTAGATCACCTCAAGAGGGTCTGGTCCAAGAAATGGACTACAAGCAAATGGAGACAAGTTATTGGCAACATCTGGAAGGCCAAATGCGGCGAGAAAGACAAAGTGTTCCTTTGGAGGATTCTCTTCGGTTTCATCCCCCCCAGGGCCAAGGCTAAAGCAAGAGGTCTAGCCGAAGGAATGTGTCAAATGCAAGCACCCAAACGAATGTCTCACACACCTGGAGATGTCCCAAAATCAGAGCTCTCAGAGGCTCTATTTGCAAGGGATTTTCACTCTTCTAGGAACTCCCTTTTTTAGAAGAGACCTAGCTATGGGGTCTAAACACATCGATAGTTTGGATCTTTTGACGGACATCTGCATTGTAAGAGCTATTGTGTTGAGTGCAATTTGGAATTCCAAAAATGAGCTTCTGTTTCAAAAAGAAGGGGAATCCTCTGAACCACAATGTTGTTCTAGAACTGTGTCAATGGAATCTACTATGTTTTAAAAAAAAAAACCTTCTAATGTAAACTTTGGATGTAAATGTAGTTGAACTCTCACGACCCCCCTTTGATGTATTATTTTTTGGCAAACCCTGTTCAAAGGATATGCCACGAAAGGTTGTAACCTGCAGATTTTTATGCAATTCAAGCTCAATTGAGTTTTTTTTTTTTTAAGGCAACATTTTTTTGTTGTAGTAAATTAAGTGATTATTAGAACACATTTAACATGTTAATGGCCTAAATGTGTTTGATTTAGTTCAAATGCTCTAGATCAAAGAAGCGTTCTTAACTTTGGGGTTCAATATAGTATCACATTTGTCTCTCAAAATTAAAGCTTTTTGTTTAAAAGTAGGATGAAGGTTTTGTTTGTCTACCAAAAAGTAGCAAATAAAGATACAATTCATTAAAAAAACACGTTCTAAAAAGTGTTAAATCTAAGTAGGATATGTTGAGAATTTCTACAAATTTTAGGGATATTTAGGAAAGGAAATGAAAGTCAAGTGAAATTTAAATGAAGGGACCAAATTACATTATAAAAGCATTCTACTGGAAAAAAAAAGACAAGAAAGTCAAAAGAAGCCTGAAATGCAAGGACCCATCTACAATATCTAACAAGGTGAAGACTTCAGATGGTCTCAAGAAGGCAAGAAGGCAACATTTTTTGTTGTAATAAATTGAGTGATTATTAGGATAGATTTGACATGTTAATGGCCTATGTTTGGGAAAAAATTTGTCTTAGCTTAAGATTGTGTTGTTTTTTTTATTGGCCAATAAAGCCATGGTCTAAGGGTCATTGAAGGTAAGTGTAAAGAGAGGGCTTATCAAACCCATCCCAAAACAGATCTGTTGTTCTCAACTGAAACATTGGCGCCCTATAACGATGATGTCAGTGGCCTACAAAATTATAGCTAAAGCAGTAGCCTTTCTACTAGCCCCCTTACTAACCAAGATCATCTCTCCCCATCAACATGGGTTCATAAAAGGAAGGTCCATTTACGATAACATCTTGGCAGCAATGGTGGGCATCAAATATGCCACTGTCACAAAACAGGAGTGCATTCTGCTGCAGCTGGACCTAGACAAGGCTAATAACATGGACATATATAGAAGCCGTCATGGAAGCTCTGGTCTTTGCGCCTCGCCTATGTCGGTTGGTACGCGTACTGGGGGTTGGAAGGCAATCAGAGCTCCTATTCAACGATAGAATTGTGGGCTCTTTTGAGGTCAAAAGGGCTATTAAGCAGGGATGCCCTCTGGCCCCCCTACTTTTCGCCATAGGATCACATCCTTTAATCACGACGCTTGAAGCTAGTGCGAAACAAGGGGAGTTGTAAGGCCTCACTTTGCAAGGAAATAGCCAACTCCTAGCAAAACTTTTTGCAAACGATTCTCTCCTCTTCTTGAAGGCATGCCCCCAGGTCATCAGAAAAGCTCTAGAGATTGTTCAAATATTCTCAGAAGCTTCGGGGTCCCAATGTAATATAGAGAAGTCAAGGCTGATCTCCCTATCAAAAAATGACTCCTTTGACCCTTCTGTCTGGTCGGGGGAGATTGTCACAAAAGGGAATATATTCAGGCATCTGGGAGCCCCCTTGGGGGTGGACGTGACTCACAAGCAAAGATTTGAGTGGGTGCTTGAGAAAATAAAAACAAAAATAAGTAGGTGGGAGTATGCTCTTCTCCAATTCTCAAGTCGGATAAAAGTGATGAATGCCTTTATGATTCCTTACATTGCCTTCACTAGCCCGCTTCTCAAGATGGCTAAGTGTCAGTGGAAAGAGTTCTTAAAACCTGTAAAAAGGTTTTTATGGAAAAACAACAAGAAATCCTCCAGGCCATGGCAATGGGCCCGGTGGGAATTAGTTGCTCGATCGGTGAATCAAGGAGGCCTCGGAATTCTCAACCCAGTGGTCCATGCAGAAGCTTGTTGCACCAAGTTTGTTGTCTCCTTGGCTAAACAGGATGAAGTTTGGGTTGTCATGGTTAGAGATATGATAGAAACATCTAAACTTGGCTCGGATGGTGGAAAGTGGAGAGGGGTGGAGGTTCATGACAAACTGTTAGCCCCGGAGTGGTCTACCTTAAGACTGGAGTCAGCTCAGGAGAATTGGTAAGAAAATGCAAGAGAGCAGCGGGAGTCTTAAAGTGGGGGGAAGAAGTCAGATACTTCAAGAACTCCATTTTGCATTGGTCCCCCTGGTTGTCCAAAGTTGTAGATCCACCACAAACTCCCTATTGGATTGAGACAGCCAGGAAACTGAATAATAAGGGTCTGAAGGGACTTGGACACTTCTGGGATAGTGGCAACAAAGAGTTGGAAAACCATTGACCTTCTGGTTACCCAGTGTCAACTTAATAGCTTGGAGGTCTTGCTGGTCCACAAAGTGATGAAGGAGCTTGACAATTTAGTGATGCCAATCTGTGATTCGGTGTTTGACTAGAATTCCTGGAAATGGCCCGAAAGCAGTCTATTAGGGAAACCCCATCCTAAAAGCGTTTATCAGACAATGATGCAGAAGCATAATTGGTCTAGCCCCCTAAACAAGCTATGGAAAAAGCAATGGCCGGAGGAAAGGTGGGAGCAAGTATTGGAGTACATATGGAAGCCAAAGGTTCCGCAGCACATGAAGGTCTTTCTATGGAAGGTAATTTGGGGTGCTCTACCGACGGGGGTGAAGATTCAGAAGAGAGGGATTGGGTCAAATCGATGCTTGGGGTGCAGGATGGCTAGAGAAGATCTGGCCCACCTATTCATGGACTGCCCAACTATTAAAGGCCTCGCAGGGAAAATATGCAAGTGGGTCCAAAGAACATGAAAAATTAGGTTCTTCAAGACTGACCTATTCCTTGGAGGCAAGAATTCAGGAAGTCCTGCCCTCCTCATCAGCACTCAAATCGTCAGATATTTCTTCTTACATAATGTATGGCAGACAAGGAACCGGCGTGTGTTTGAAGGAGGTTTTGAGGTGGCAAGCTTCGTAGAAATTACTCAAGAAAGCAAAGTGCTAATATGAACGCTCGGGTGCAAGCAACACTCGGAGGATTGTTCTAGGACTACTTGTGCCTTGTTGTCAGCAGATGGAATGCCTAGGACAGCGTAAAGCTCTCAAATGGACAACTTTTTGGACCCTGTTTATCGAGGAAGAGGCGGCGGGTTGGTAGGGGTTGCTACCCTAATGTAATTATAGTCTCTAGATGATCTCATGGCTCAACAAGAGCATGACTAGACCTTGTAATTTTTTGGGCTGCTCGATATAATTTACTCACAATTGTGAGTTTTGCAAACGAAAAAAAGATTGTGTTGTTTTCAATTTCAAAGATGTCGGTTGAGGGCAAGGGGAAAAGGAGAAATTGCGTCCCAAAAAAGAGAAAAATAATGTAAAAACTTAAAACATAAATCTATTTTTTTAGAATTTCCTCTTGGCAAATTCAAGAAAAGGAATTTTGTATGTTTGGAAAAATGATTTTTCTCGAACACTTAATGGAGAGAGATTAGAGAAAGAGAGATGCACGTACGCGCGCACGCGCGCGCACACACACACACATTCATGCATTTTCATAATGAAAATGTTCAAAATTCAAATGAGTATAGTAAAGCTTCAAATGACTTGAAATGTCACCAATCAAAGTCAATGTGATGGTGATCATTGGATGGTGAGAGGGGCAAAGAATAATTGCATGTTTTCTCTACCACTCTCATATGGCCTTATTGACAAAAAAGGACTTGATCTTTACAAAAGAAGCCCTTTCAATCAAAGAGGACACATTCCTCCATCGACAAGTTTTGCATCAACGGCTCACAAATTGCACCTTGTCTCTAGACTTATGCAAACCAACAATAAAATGAAAGCAAAGTCAAATCATGTAAAGCTCTCAAATGAAGGGAGTGATGATGGACACATTGACAAATTAAAAAGATATAGTAAGGTTTCAATTGTTCACATGAAAAGGAAGGTCCAATCAACGTAACACATAATAAAATTTTCAAATGTATGCTTAACTCTCTTCTCCTTTAAATCTTGTTTTAGAAATCCAATAAGGAAAAAAGATAAAATTAACAGTAGGTGCTCAAAGTTGGGTGCATAAATTTTGAGCTAAAGATGCAATTTCAACTTGTGTTGAGTTTGATATTTGAGGTTTTTTTGGTAGATTTGGATAAAGAATCACGGAGGCATTTACACACCAACAAAGTGATCTCTTGAGAGATATGGTTTTTTAGCACACAGTGAAGCTTCTTTCATAGGATTTCATAGGACACTTTGGCAGTGATTTTGTGTTTTGGTTATAACACACGGTTGATGCCCATTGTACATGCATTTTGGCAAGTACTTTTGAATGCCATTGAGATCTCTTTAGAGCATTTCTTTCACATTGATCAATTTTATTGCACTTCGTTTGGTGTCTGTTTATGCACGCCCACTCCGTCGATGTATGTTAAGTATGGATTGCTATTGTATGTTGCATTGTGGATCCATTTTGGCATTTCTATTCATTGGCATTGAGTAGTGTTATGGTTTATGGTTGTTTGAGTCCTCTTTCAAACTTATAATGGCCGAGAGATTCTCTCACTTTGGCATCTTGGATGCAGTTTATGGTTTGAGAGTTTTCATTGAAATTTTGTTCATATAACAGGGGAGACTCTACTCGACTGTCCCTATATTTCTTGCCATAGTTTTGGCTTGATTGCTATGCACCTTTTGATGCATTTGCGGTCATTGGATTGAGACGGTGATTCTTTTTTGTTGTGGTTGACTTTGCTTCCATATTGTTCTTGTATTCACTTTTTTTGCAAGAGTGAGATTTATATATGCTCGAAATGGCTACAGGTAGACTTATCATATGCATTGTTTTTTATCTATAAATATTTTTATCGTGAGTCTTACTACATACGAGTTATAGGTAGTCACTGGTTATAGGTTCCATGTACTTTTGGCAGTTGAGACTTGCATCGGTGTGATGATTGCAGAGCATAGTGTGGTTACACTACTGTGGGAGATTTTATATGTTGATGCATTCAGAACTATGATTTGGGGCTTCATCATTTTGCCACGAAGGCTACCCACCATTGACGGGCCAATTTCTAGAAGTGCATAGCTACATGGTGTTGCTTGGAGGACTCCATGAAGCCCTCGTCTCCAAAGGCCACGTCAAATTGCTGGATGAAGCCAATACTTTGTTGGTAGCACCAAAGGTGCCATCATACATGAGAAAAGAGATACTCTTGAGTCTTTCCTCCCTCTTTGAACTTCTTGAGATTTTGTAAACTTAGCCATGCAGGGTATGATTCGTGATGTCCTCCCCTCTTGTAGTCTTTGAGAGAATAGCCATAGCTTTCGTCAGAAGAGGAGGAAGGTGAAGAAGGAGAAGAGGGTAACCTCTTTCTTGCCCTTTTCTTCCTTTGTTTCCTCTCCTCCCTTTCGGAGTGATGAGGAGAAGCACCATTTCCTCTTGGAAGGAGTTGGCAACCGTCTAGACCACCATCTTCGTGGAGCCACATCTTCTGAGAAACTTAGGGATTCATTACTTTCTTGTTCTTTGGATTCCTCCTCTCGTATGGGAGAGAGTTTTCTTTTGGGGTCTCATCAAGAGGCCTCCTAAGCTCTCTCTCCTCTTGGAGAGGAATGGAAATCCCATAAGCACAAAGTTGTTGAGTAGCTTTGGCTTGCAAATTAGGGTTGCCCATAGCTTAATGCAACCTAGTAAGATAATTGACAAACATGGGGGCATCATCAAATTAGCACCTTCATTGCAAAATCAAAGTTATCAATGTTCATTCTACTCTCTTGGTTATTGTCAGTCATTAGGAAAATTTTGAACTCATTTTTGGGCCTTTTAAGAGTGCCACATCATCAAAGTTGTACAAAAGAAAGCAACCCGGTAGACCCCTCTAAATATTGCTTAGAACCCCATGATATGATCTATCATTGGAAAGTTCTTGAAAAATGGATTCTAAAGAGCCAAGGTCCGAAAAGTTTGGATGACTTCTATGAAAGTTATGCCATTTTTTTTTCAATCAGCCAGGTTTTGTTACCGTTACAGTAATCTAAAATCACCCTTTTCTAGATCTACATGAAGGCAATGTCCGATACATGCATGCTATATATCAATAGATAGCATTTGAAGAGTAGATTCTAAATATCCAACCTCCGACAAGTTTGGATCTTATTTGCAAAAAAATTAGCAATCCCCACTTTTTGAAAGCTATGCCACATCAACAATTCTTACAAGGCCCATTTTTTAGTCCAAACTTTTCCTAATGCATGCTAATCAAACTTATGTGTTTACTTAGTGTATTCTTTGGAAATTCAAAGCCTTAGTTGCTACTCCTCGTAGCCTTTGAAAATCAGCACTTAAGTATCTACACCCACGACTCACATTAGTTAATTATAGAGAGTAGTGGAGTGGGTCTAATATTGCAGAGTTTCCAAGGGATAGCTCCTTTTGGACTCTTATGGCTCAATAATGATAAAGCCATAGGCAATTCTAGAAAGATCCCATTATCAAGACCAAAGCTCCCGAGGTGTGCACCATATCCCACATAGTGGGCTCAACAAAACCAATAATAGATCCCAATCCCACTGACCCTAATATAATTAACAAAATCAACTAGGCTATAAGGACCTCTCTTCTTAATCAATAAAAGAGAAACCAATAGCTCTAGTTCCAATGTAATGTAAATGGCCTATGAACTTTGAGAATAGTGGAAGGAGAATTAAAGAGAGCATTTTTGTGAGATTACTTTGAGAACATAGAGGGTGAACTTTTATTGATGGTAGCAGCATAAACATAGTACTTGATTAACTTGGCATGAACAATACTTTAGCAAGAGAGAGAGTTTAGAGAACTTGAAAACAGTTGAGGACCGGATATATGTGGAGCCGGTCCCCCCTCCAATAGGCATTTGTATTATAGATTCTCCCATTAAGAGAGACTTGGTACAATACAATCTTTTTGTTCCTTGTTACCTAGGAGATGCAATGAAGATGGAAAGCTTCATGCATCACGAGCATAACATAAACTTTGTAAAAATAATTAACTATCCCAAGCCTCGGTCCCAAGGCCTCAAACACCTTCGAAGGTGGAGAGAGCTAGTAGGGAATGAGGGTAGGGAAGAGGAAGAAGAAACATTCCATACAAGAAAGAAGTAGTTCCTCATTTATCATCACTCTTCTTGCGAGCACAAATAATAGCATAGTTATGAAGATGGAGAAGATGGCAAGCTTAAGCATTGAAGCATGGCTCTTGGTTGGATTTGCATTCCATAGCCGTAGGCTCTCAACTTTCTAGCATACATAATAGCATAGTAATGAAGATGGAGAAGATGGCAAGCTTAAGCATTGAAGCATGGCTCTTGGTTGGATTTGCATTTCATAGCCAAGAGTGTTGGTGTAGGCTCTTGACTTCGCTACTAGCTTGGAGAAGGAGATGGAGCTCTTGCACTTTGCACTTCACACAATGAGATTGTGTGTGAGTGTGTGTTGGAAAGTACACCCCCCAAGAAGCCCCCCTTCTTGCTTTGGTCAATCCCCCCCTTGTAGCTCATGCTTGAAGCTCATTGGACCCCTCCCGGCCTAGCCATCACATGCAAGAGGCATATCAAGCAACAAGGGTAGTCTTGGGACAAGTGTCCCCCTTTCCCCTTGAGAGAGAGGACTTGATAAATGTAAAATCAATTAATTGAATCAACTAAATTATCATTGGACCCCTTGGGAGGCTATCCAATAGGATCTAGGCACACCTTGAGGGCAACATGGGTAGGGGCTTGACATGTGTCCTTGCTGCCTCTTGAGGCTTGGCTTACCTTACCTTGTGTGTGTGTGTGTGTGTGTGTGTGTGTGTGTGTGTGTGTGTGTGTGTGTGTGTGTGTGTGTGTGTGTGTGTGTGTTCTCTCATCACCCTAGATTTAGGGCTCGCCCCCTCCTTTGTAGAGATGTTGTTGACTTGTGGAACACAAGCACCTTAGTCAGCAAGCACAACAAAGCACCTCAAGCTTGGGTAGTGGTCCCATAAGCATCTCAAGCTCCCTAGTTGGCAAGCACGACAAGAACCTCAAGCATCTTAGTCAGCAACAAGCACGAAAAGCACCTCAAGCACCTTAGTCATCAAGCACGACAAGCACCTCAATCTTGGGCAGGGTTCCCAGCTGAAGCTCGGCCCTAGCTTACCTAAGGTCAAAGGACTTTTAACACTAACCTTTGGAGGTCTTCAATGAAGCTAACCCTAAGGTCTTTAAGCTCCATTGGCTAGCCTTGCTCTTTGACAGATTATCTCTCATTTGGACCCCTTTACTATTGGCCCCGTGTTGAGATAGACCTGTAAGAACATGTCTATATTCTAACCCTTGTTCCCAGTTATTCTCCCACATTAAATGATCAGTTTAATATAAGAAAATCATTTGGGCTATTTAGATATTAGATATTATGAAAGAAAGCAAGTACATTGTTGGACGGAGCGACTCACACACCCATGAAGTGCATGCAAACACTACCTAGATCAACATAATGTCAATCGAGGACACAGATGACACGATAGGCACACGGAGGAAATCTCTTGAGCTTGTCAGGCTGAGACCATCCTACACATACAACACTCTGGAAGGCCAACTAAACCACAATCAAGAACCTCACTACTCTCAACTACACCACCTAGCCACATACACACATACGGAAGGTAACTCACCTAATCATGCCAGATTCGTACGAAACTTAAGGAACATCATCCCCTCACTAGGATTCACCTGTCCCTAAGCTTCTACACTCAAAACCCTCACTCTAAACCCATTTGCGGAAAACGCGTAGGATGTCAGAGCTGAATTTTGAAAGTGCCCGAAACTAAAATTTATGAGTACCTATGCGTAGCTTATGTCGCCACAATTCTATAGACTACTAGCACGCAAAAAACAGACATTGTTTGATACACTTACAGCCACAAATAGCTCGTAGATGCGTCGACGTGTGCGCTTCGTCTCGCGTGGAATGCTTGGTGTTGTCGCGTAGCTCTCCTCGAGCCTACAGCAATGGTGCAGTCGGATCTCCAATGTGTTGAGCGAGCCGGGCGTAGCGAGAGGATGAAGCTCACGCTCACTCTCTTTCTCTCTCACACACAGTAGACGGCAGCGCTAAATTTTTTTATTACTATTAAAAAGTCTTTTTTACAAAATGACCTAGGTACCTTATATACTAAGGCTACCTTAGGTTTAACCAAAAATGGGGTTGAAAGGGTCAAATGGCTTTGTATTTACAATCTGGAAGTGCCATTGCACCCCGGCTTCTGAAACTAGAATAACTACTCATTACAAATGATGTTTATAGCCATAATCAGCAGCATTTCATAACTCGCAAAAGATAAGACTTTGGTACGAAACTTGAGTTATGTTGTGTTGTTGACCCAACGGTCAACATTCCCCCCTTCCACGTTCATGTCGTCCTCGACATGACCTGATTGTCGATGGGATGTGGTCTTTGCTGTCGTTTTGTTGTTGGCAAGAAATTATAGACTATAGCCTTTGCAATAGCTTGTCTTGTTCATCCAATCCGATGTACATAGTCTTCACATGATTCTGGAAAATCAGAATTGATGACGAACTTTATGTCTTTCACATCCACGCTCCGAGCTGCAGCATCTGTTTCTGTCATTATAGGTCTACTACCAAATCTAAATTCAAAAAGAACCCAATGTTGTTTAACTTGACTCTTATCATCATGGATAGAGAAAGCTCCATCCATCACTTGCTCCAGCAAATCTGTCAATTCGGAGTATTTGTGATTCTCAGAAACAAGTTCTAAAATCTGTAGAATTGAGTGATTGTCTTTCTGATCTTGTGAGCCAATGACAACTTTGTAAGGATTTTGAAGAAATTGTATGGCTAAACCCTTAACTTCTTTAGGCCAAGTTGCACTCCAATGCAAAGTCTGTCAGGCCGAATCCAGAACTTAATTATTCTAATTTGAGGTTTAAAACCCTGCCAAGCATTCAATGCGCATTATCAAGGACAAGATTTTGAGATCCTCTGATTACCCTTATGTCTGCTCTTTGTCATTGAGGACTTCTTTGTTCCTGTGCAATCATGTTGTTAGTGTTGTTTGCAGCTTTGTCATTGTAGGCCATTCTTCGACTCGCCATTGAGGAGAAGTATGCTATGATCTGAAATTGGTGCTCCAATTCATTTGCAATTGATTTGAGTAGCATTTCCTTATTGTTGATGTAGAAGAAATATGTACAAGAGGATGGTGATAGGTGTCTTTAAATTAGGGTCTAAAACCTGGATGACCAAAGGGAAAACACCCGGTGGGAAAAAATCCCTTTGGTATACGCTCTTATTGGAGTTGAACAGTTGAACGTGAAGTACATGTTCATGAAAGGTGAGTACTTGGGTGAAACACGGAAAGAGTGCCTGATGCAAGTGCCAATTATGGGACACTCTATATGCATATGAGAAATCTGTCAACAAAAGCATGCAATGTGAAAGAAGGAGATGATGGGTGTTCGAGGAATAAATGTAGCACATGTGACATCAAAAGATGTCTCAATAGCTTCCACCTTTCCAAGAAGGGTTTTCGATGTAGAAGTTTCTCCACTCGTATCTCACTGTGCTCAGTACGTGAGTGTCTTTTGGACCTTCTCCTTCACTTCACCAGACTTAAGTACTTAGACTTCAACTCTTTTGCTCACCTATACCAGCATGAGCGACACAACGTAAATATGCTCAACTCTTCCAGCTTGAGCAGTACCTAAAATAGCTAAGACGCTTAGACCACAGAGAATATTACTTGAAGCTTTGGGACTAACACCTCACTCATTTTGTGGCTTAGCTACTCGAATCTGACTTGTATGACTTGTCGATTGCATGTTGACACTGCTTTGTGACAAGTTCTTCTGCTGTTGTAGTGGCTGTTGAGACATACTTCGTGAAGTTTCATCGTTTCCCTGTACCTTCTTCTCTTTGTAGTGCTCAGGCCTCTCATCAGTCTTTTCTTCATGTGGATTATGGATTTTTTTATTTTTTTCTTAATAATAAACAAAGAAAATCTTTTAAAAAACTTAACAAAAGAAAAATCATTCAAATAGAAATCTAAATGCTATATACACTATACACATGTTCCTAAGGGCTCATATATGGATTTTGTCCCCATACTCCTCTGTAACACTACTATGAGGGCATAGACTCTAAATTTCGTCAAAAATTTATCACAATAAAACGCAAAAATTCAATGCATCTCACAAAAAATTGCCCTCTAATAGTCATAATGTTAGGTCCGCATTCAGAATGCCTCCCCCCTTCCTATTTGGAGTCATCCTTTACGACAGGGTATCGCAAAGGGTATGTGTTGTGCTTGGGCAATTAAAAGTTGTGCCTATGCAGGCCTTGTAATGTAGCCCTATTATGCATACACAGTCAATGCATGGAAAATATTTATGTTGTGCAAGATGTGGGTATAAGCAATTTTCTTATTGGCATTTGTTGGCGAGGCTTCCTATTCTAAGCAATGTAATGGTCTTTGAAGCTCCTGTATCGTTGCTTGATTGAAGCGACTTTCTCTCTTCTAACTGTACTGTAATGGTAGGAAGAATTGTAAGAATTCAAGCGGCAATGCGCTGAGAGCAGTTTTGTTGTTCTTCTTTGGGACCCATTTCTTTGCGTTTATTGGCTATTTTGTTGCTGGCTCTTGTTTGGGAACCCATACTTGCCCGTGCTTCGTTTGTGTTTGAAGAGACTTCTTTGGGATCCACCTTTTTGTTGTGTGAGTCAACAGTGGTCTTTGCTTCAGCCCTTGTACGCTTGGTTGGGGACGGGATTCAAGCTTTGAAAGTTGATATTGTGGTTGTTTTGGAATCCAAATGAATTCCTGACTTTTTTGTGCTTGAATCAACTTCTTTGGAGCCCAAACCTGAGTTGTGAAAGCTTGCGACTTTGTGGTATTCTTACCCATTCGTGCACACTTTCCTTGTTTTTGTTTTGGTGTTGGATCTTGTGATTTGTCATTAGAGATCTTTGTCTTCTTGATCCATATCTGTTTTTGGCCGATCTGGCTTTTTGGTATCCAGATTTGACGAGCTTTTTGGCTTTGACTTGTTGTCCTGTTCTTTTGACCTGTCATGGTTGTTGCTGAAGGGGTTGGTGATAGTGATGGCCTGAGTTGATGATAGGGGATGTCGTAAGATTCATCACTATCGCTACTATCCTCAGCAAGGTTGACTTCTTGTACTTTCCCTTGATTTTTTGGCTGGTAGTGAAAAGTTACTGTCAGTTTGCTCGTGGGTGGTAGTTTCTTGGAGGACTTTTCTAGCCCATTGATTATATCATTGTTAGCTCGTTGCTCTGGTCGTATTCCTCCTAGGTGAGTCTTTGCATCCTTATTAGGAGCCATGTATGAGGCTGCTTGTGGTGGCTGTGTCTTCACCGAGGACTTTGGAATCCACTTTTTATGCACTTTATTCGTGTAGCGATGACATTGATTCCTGGGTCATTGATCTTCTTGAAGCTCGAAGTGTTCTACAGAGTCATAGAACTCGTCGTTTTCTTCATCTTTTGATTCTCCACATTTCCTTGTTTGCTCTTTATTTCGAGAGCTGTTGATGTCTGGATCTCTTCGTTTTCCTGGATTACACTCACTGCAAAATAAGGAACGACATCATAGCCATTTTCATCACAAAACTTTGTTGTGGGAGCATCTTCCACGACGCACACGTCCAGAGTAGCCAAGATGTGTTCCCATCCAAAAGGCTCTAACTCTTCTTCAGGAAATGGTTCTGGGATATAGTCCATATCCTCTATAACCCGCTCTAGGATACATTCCTCACGTTTCAAGCTACCACATTGTGAAGCTCCACACATCCACGGGTCTTTAGGCTTACCTAACCAAGCTGGAAGTTCTGATCCTGCTACTGTGGCGGAATCAAACTCCTCAACCGGTGTTCTCGTCACATCCCTATAGCTATGGTCACTCAGGTTTATCTTTGTTATGGTTTCCATATGTCTCAGGTATATATGGTCATAACCCCAATCTTGGACCATTTTCAATTGTCGCATGAATGGTCTTCCCAGAATGATGTCATAGTTGTTCTTCTTGCCAAAGTCAACAACAGCAAAAGTGTGTTCATATTCAATGCCACAAGAAGTAACAAGTACTTTTTCTAGCAGTCCTAGGGGCTTTTCCTTGTGTCCATCTGCAAGATGCAGGGTCATTCGTGTGGATATCAAGGCACATTTTCCCCATTTTTTCCAAACCTCTTTGGTTGCAATGGACACACTAGCTCCACTTTCAAGGATTGCCATGGTTTTTACACCATTGAATTCCACAGGAAGGGTGGTGTTTCCATCTTCTCCTTCGTAATACTCGCCTACCTTGTTTAATGGCACTGGCCTAGTATTTAGTTGAGGCATTTCAAGCTCTTTGATGCCTTCCTCGATTTGAGTCATTGGGGTTTGTACACCAAATTTCTCTAGACATTTACCCACATTAGCCCACATCTTTGGTCTTATTCTGAGAAACTCGGCTAACATTATTGTACAGGTGTCTGGGGTAGATAGAATATCTACTAGCCCCTTTGAATCGATGGCCTTGTTGGGAGATAGCCTCTGTGATGGGACTGCAACCACATCTGACTTGGTCTCGTACTCTCCCATGTAGGACGGTAGTGTTCTTAGCGAATGGGGTTGACTATCCATAGATTGTACAAATCTTTTCTCGCCCCAATACGATTGCACGTCTAGATTCATTTGAGATCCAATCTCAAATTCCTCTATTGGTGGTAAAAACACTCCTCGTTCATCACTAGTCTTGTCTACTCGTCTTCTTAGGTCATTGGCTTCATTGGCCTCTCTCACTTGTTTCCACAATTCGTCAAGACCATCTACCTCTTTACAATCCTCAGGTATAGCTTGGTGAAATCCCTCGAAAGAGTTATCCGTGGTATTCAGTACTATCCTTGGTTCTAATGCTGGGTCTTTGAGGTTTGGTCTGTGCTCATAACTAGACTCTGGCTCTTTTAGTTCCTGGTTTGGTGGGATTACTTGTGTAGGCATGACACGGATCACATCCTCAGGTTTTGCAACTGGTGGTTCTAGTAAAGCTTGGGCTATTTGAATCATTTTCTTGCACATTTCAAATTTTTGCTTTTCTAGTTCCGCATAGGGATATGTCATCCACTTGTGTTCTTGGGTTTGGTTGTTTTTGAGCCTCACATCATAGGCTTTCAAGAGGGCATCTAATGTCTCTTTAACCTTCTCTACCAACACAAATCCTCCTAAACTAGCACTTCTCAGTTTCTCATCCGTGGATGGTTCTTCTAGAGGTTTAACCATCTGTGTAAGAGAAGGTGCCTCCTTTTCCTCATGTTGTTTTATCTTCTCCTCAACTTTGGTAAGCTTCTCAGCTAGGGATTTTTGCTCTCGTTCCCTGTGTGCTTTCATCCTAGTCTTTCTAGCTTTCCAACTATTTCGTTTGCTCTTGGTTTTCTGACTAGGTGCGTTTGTCTTTGGTCCATCATCTGTCTTTGGACTCATGTCACTTTCCGTGTTCTTTGTCTCTGGATTCTCATCAGCTTTCTTTTGAGCTTGTGCTCTCGTAACTACTTGAACTGGTACGACATTTTCATTTTCTGAGCTACTAGGTAGCTGAACAATCCCTGACACATTTGTCGTGATTTTCCTGATTTGGTTTGGGTTTTTCGGACAATCGGGGATCAAGTGAGTGATGCCACACTCAAGACAATAGGCATTTACTTCAGTGATCTCCGTATGAGGACATTGTTTGACCAAGTGGTTGTCACGACTTTTGAGACAATCTCTCTCTGGTTGAGGAGATTCTTTTAGCATTTCCTCTTGGCTATAAGCAAGCTTTGACCTAGATAAGCCGATATTTGCAATGAATCGCAATATCCTTTCGTCCATTTCATACCTTCTTTCTTTCGACTGAAACCCAGGAGGTGGAGGTTGTACCGGCCTCACCACTCCATTCGTTTCTCTCACATTTTGTTGCTCCGAAGGGTAGTACTCACTTTGGTTGCTATACCACATTGTAGCTGGTACTGGCATTGGTTTATTTGATGCTTCCATCATTGGCATGTATCTCATGTCTACCGGCATTCTAGCACTTGGCAGCAGAGGTTGTTGTTCTAAGACAAGCTATGGCCTTAAAACTCCTACTGGTCCTGGCGCATTCCCCGTAATGTATCTAGGTGGAGTAGGTGCTTCTGGAACAGGTTGTACATACCTCTCCCTAGAATTTTCCATGCTATAATAGCACTCTTCCCCCGTATGGTTCGCCCATTTTCTCTCAATTTCACACCACTTCGGCTCTCCCGAATCAGACCTTACAAGAGGAATCAACCTCTTGACCAAGTCGTCGATAAGCTTTTCTTGATCAATAGGTGCCATTGGCTTGGCAATGGACTCACTTATCTGTGAAACATTGTGTTGAGAGGATGTGTCTCTCCTTGACTCTTTAAGTCCTTTTCTTTGTATGCCTCACAATTATCCACTAGATAAAGAGCCTCTTTGATCAACTCGTTTAGCGTCATCCTCCTTATCATATGCAGATCCTTCTGAAGGCCCTCATGTCTCATTCCCTGGATAAAGATCAGCATTAGTCGTGCTTGCGTAGGTAATTCTGCTCTCGGGCAGAGCTTAACATATCTCTTGAGCCGTAATGATGCTTTGCGTACTGATTCATTCTCTTTTTGTTTGAATCTATGGATTTGCGAGACCGTGTTGTGAGCAATGCCTTTTGGCGAGAATTCTTCAATAAACTCCTCAAACAGCTCATCTAGGGTCTCAAAATCCCATTTTTCCACTAAGTCAAACCATGTAGCTGCATCATCTTCTAGAGTCAATCCAAATCCCGCAAACTGTGTCGCAAAATCTGAAACTTCCTCTGCTCTAATCACTCTTCTAAAAGTCGTTACGTGATCTCTCGAATCTTTATCTCCGGAGTATTTTCTGTTTACCCATTTCTGGACTTGGGATGGTCTAACTCGTCGATTGTCTACAAGTCTAACCAGAGACTCTCCCAATCCTTCTCTTGTTATCGCTCTTGAAGGGAATCCGGGTGGCTCTCTTCTTGGAAATCCTATAGGAATTCTCGTGTTTGGTGGAGGCATTTGTGGTCCTTCATTGACCAAATATCCACCTCTTTCTAGTACAGTCTGTGGATTTGTGTTTTCTACAACTTTGTATTCTCGTCCATACTTGTCAACAACTATAGATCTCCATTGACAGTCGACTCCGTATGTGTAGACATATAAGAGCTTGTAATCCGTTATCTCTTCTAGGTATGGATCTGAGCACCTATAAAGATTGACCTCATTGACGTCAATGTATCTATATAGTCCTTCACTCTCATGACCAATCATCCAAACTCTCTCAACAAGATGGGTCTTTATCAATTGCAAGTTTGGAAGATCCATTGTGGGAGGATATTCCTCTATCGTCGGGATCTCCAAGCTTGTGTAAGTTGCGTTTGAATCTAGGGTAGACATGATTTCTGGGCTTAAGAGCTTTTGCTTGGTTCAAGTAGACTTAGTCCACTGTGTTCAAGTGCTTTGGTTAGGGAAAAGTCGAAACTATGTCCAAAACCGCAACCATTTCGTCACAATTCTCGCAAATTGTCGCTTTTAGACACCCCCGACTTCCGGATGAATTTTGAGGCCTCAAACGACGTTTTTTTCAAAGTTGACCTAAATGGTTGGCATACATTTAGTTCAAGTTTTGCTCTAAGATCTGTAGAGCCGCTCTCACGCTACATTTTGATATAAAAACTTTTCCGATCCGATACCGTTTGTGAAAGTTATGGCCAAAACAGTGAAATGCAGTTTAGACTGGTCAAAATAAGTCCAAATTCAATTTGAAAAGAAGATTTGGGATCTCTGTGACACTGTGAACACTTCTGTATGGTCAAAATTACAGTTGGACCCTAAAACTGGCCTAGAGACATACTACGCGTAGAATGTCTATATGCTCAGAATTTAACAAAATTTGGTCCAGAGACTCCCCTTAAGTCTAGCAACACAATGGTATGCTCAGAATTAAATTTGGATGCCAATAGGTCAAGATTTAGGCTGCAAGAGCTTCTAGTGCACTCCAAGAGTAGGATGTCTGACAATTCCTGTCTTTGCTTGGTAAATAGGCCAAACAAGGTCCAAATTCACTTTTGAAAAAAGTTCTGGAATCCTTGAGACACTTAGAACCTCCCTATATGGCCAAAGTAGAATTTTGACCACTTTATGACCCTGGAGACATCCTACGCGTAGGATGTCTTTTTGCTCTGTTTCAGGTCAAACTTGCACTGTAGCTTCCCCTTGATGTGCTAAGCTCACAGCTATTTTTACTTTTTGATTCTGACACCTATAGGTTGGTCAAATGATCCAGAATCTGCTCCAGAAGCCTGATGTCTGTTCTGATGAATTCCCAAGTCAAATCAACTCCAAATTGGACCAAATTTGACTAGGAGGCTTTCCTAAGGCTATACAACACCCTACTATGTCCACAGTTTGAATTTGACCTCTAAATCATGCCTTAGACATCCTACGCGTAGGATGTCTAACTGCTCAGAATTGCCCCAAATTTGGACCACGGACTCTCCTTAAGGTGCTTATCACTGTGGTATGCTCAGAATTTTGTTTAGAGTCCAAAATCACACAGAAGACATCCTACGCGTATGATGTCTTTTTGGCCTTTTTGACCCCAGACTTGTCCCACAGCTTCCCCTTGATGTCAGTAACCGAGTGGTATGCTTAGATTTGAGTTTGGATGTCAAAAGACCCCAAAACTAGCTATTCTTGTCTTTTTCAGTCAAAAATACTAAAGTCTGCTTAAAACCCAATTTTCTCACCCAAATGAGCTGAAAACTCTCACATGCACTCAAAACATCATGTAGAACATGTCCATGGAGCCATCCTATGGTTTGGTCTCAAAATTAGGCCTTGGACACAATTTGGGTAGGATGTCTGGCAATTCTCGTCTTTTGGCTTTGATCTGTCAAAATTTGGTCAAATGTCCACTTTTCAGGTGAAAATAGGGTAAAACCTACCTTCTGAACACACTGGTCAACTCAAAATTTCAAAATTTCCACCAGATCACCCTGTAGACATCCTACGCGTAGGATGTCTATGTTTACAGAATTGCAGGGCAACTGCAAGTATGCTTCACAATTGCAAAAACATGCAAAAATCACTCAATTTAAGCCTTTTCTGAAATTTTACGTTTTCTGACTCCGCCTTTTAGCTTTTGGTCAACAAAAATAGGTAAAAACACTCAAGTCAATATGTTACTAGGGTAAAACCTACCCTCTGGACACACTGGTGCAGTCAGAATTTTCAAATTTGGTCTCCAGAACCCCCTTGAGACATCCTACACGTAGGATGTCTATGTTTACAGAATTGCAGGTTTTCTTCACAGAACCCTTGCAAATGCTCTTTTATATGCACAGCATCAGTCAGTCATACAAAAATATCCACAAAAGCTTGGTTAATGCATTTTTACCCTCAAAAGCACACTTTTCCGTGATTTCAAATGCAATCAAGCACTTTAGCAAATAATTCAGTGTTGAATAGCTCTAGATCAGAATCGGATCACTTACCTAAAGCTACTCCTACAAATCATATGGGGTTTTGCATCTATGAGTAGAAAAACGCTTCGCTGCCACACACGGACTAGTAAACGCTTTTATCACCTCACAAATCACTCGACCACCAACAACTACTCTAATCCACAGATCCTAACTAAACCTATCTAATCGCAGACCCTCGGCAAGACACACGCTTCCTGGCTATCCACTTGATCGCGGAATATCCTCTTCCGGATCCACTTAAGAAAAACGCTTTCTTTAGCCGAAACTAAATCAAGCAACCATCACACGAGTGTTAGTAGGAAACCTACTTAGGTCCTTGTGTCCCCAGCAGCGGCGCCAATGTTGGACGGAGCGACTCACACACCCATGAAGTGCATGCAAACACTACCTAGAGCAACATAATGTCAATCGAGGACACAGATGACACGATAGGCACACGAAGGAAATCTCTTGAGCTTGTCAGGCTGAGACCATCCTACACATACAACACTCTGGAAGGCCAACTAAACCACAATCAAGAACCTCACTACTCTCAACTACACCACCTAGCCACATAAGGCCAACTAAACCACAATCAAGAACCTCACTACTCTCAACTACACCACCTACACACATACGGAAGGTACCTCACCTAACCATGCCAGATTCGTACAAAACTTAAGGAACACCATCCCCTCACTAGGATACACCTGTCTCTAAGCTTCTACACTCAAAACCCTCACTCTAAACCCATCTGCGGAAAACGCGTAGGATGTCAGAGCTGAATTTTGAAAGTGCCCGAAACTGAAATTGATGAGTACCTATGTGTAGCTTATGTCGCCACAATTCTATAGACTACTAGCACGTAGAAAACAGACATCGTTTGATACACTTACGGCCACAAATAGCTCGTAGATGCGTCGGCGTGTGCGCTTCGTCTCGCGTGGAATGCTTGGCATTGTCACGTAGCTCTCCTCGAGCCTACAGCAATGGTGCAGTCAGATCTCCAATGTGTTGAGCGAGCCGGGCGTAGCGAGAGGATGAAGCTCACGCTCACTCTCTTTCTCTCTCACACACAGTAGACGACAACGCTAAAGTTTTTGATTATGATTAAAAAGTCTTTTTTATAAAATGACCTAGGTACCTTATATACTAAGGCTACCTTAGGTTTAACCAAAAATGGGGTTTAAAGGGTCAAATGGCTTTGTATTTACAATCTGGAAGTGCCATTGCACCCCGGCTTCTGAAACTAGAATAACTACTCATTACAAATGATGTTTATAGCCATAATCCGCAGCATTTCATAACTTGCAAAAGATAAGACTTTGGTACGAAACTTGAGTTATGTTGTGTTGTTGACCCAGCGGTCAACATACACATGAATTGTAGTGCCCTGAATTGAATCCAAGTTGCATTCACATATGACACCTACCTCTTCTACCCTTTTCAAGATTTTAGTGTTTAAAAACATTGTTTAGATAGTCATGTCAATTCCTGGCCTTGGCAACTCCCCATAGGGAGCCTCCAAAGATTCAAACACCTTAGCCATTAATACATTAGTTTCCTAAGGTTGTTCTACTTTTTGCTCCTACATCTCTCATGAATTTTGTTACTGAGTTCCTTCTTAATTTTGACCCTAGATTCTACCTTAATCTCCATCAAGTATCCTCCACAGTTTCTGTAATTGCTTGTACAAACTCCATATTCTTGCAACTTCTTCTTTCTCTTTAAGTTTCTCTTGCTCTATGCTTGAAGAAAAGTCAACAAATCACCTTGACCAATTTACCATGATCTTCTCTTGCACTTTTTGCACATCCTGAATTTTTTTTTGATACTTTAATGTTTGAATGTTCTCGTTCAACTGCTCATGCTCTATCAAGAGATCAGCATACCTTCTTTTCAACAGGTTATACTCCTCATTTGCCTCCTCCTTTGAAAATATTTGGTAAGGCTTGTTGACTAATGCAAAAAAAAATCCTTCGTTAACTCAGTCCAAACTTGCTCTCCTTGATTCCTAACTTCTGATTTCAACGATTCAACTTCTTCTGTTGTGATATACTAGCAATCTACATTAAGATCATTTTTGCTCATATCCTTGAATTTCCTTGTAGGTTTGTACTCTACTAATTAGGATACTACGTTTCAATCACAATCAGGAATGATCAATACTTAGCAAATTGATTTTCTCCTCAAGTGAAACATATCACTAATCTCTCTATTCTTGAGATTTATTCGCATTATACTCTCTCTCTCTCTCTCTCTCTCTCTCTCTCTCTCTCTCTCTCTCTCTCTCTCTCTCTCTCTCTCTCTCTCTCTCTCTCTCTCTCTCTCTCTCTCTCTCTCTCTCCGCAAATGGATTTTGTAAAACATCACCAATTCTTCGCTTTTCTTCAATTCTTCCTCATTCTCTTCTATACTCTCAATCAGCTCAGTTTCATCTTTTGATCTTTCCTTTGTCTTTGTCATTCGTGAAACCTGAGGCTAGTTGATTTTTTTCTCTCTACAAGATGTTCTTGCCTAGTGGCTCCTATTCCACAAAGCTTTTCACCAAGCCTAAAGCTTTATATGCATCACCCAATCCAGGTTGTCTTTCAAATTTGCTAATCAACTTCTCTCATTTTACACTGACAAGGGTTGAGTCTTTCATGTCCTTAAGTGCTTGAATATCTGATGTTTTTCTCTTCAACTTCAGATAAGACTTCACTAAGAAGATATACTTTGGTGTCTCCTGAGTTGTCTCTCTTGGAGTGAATTTAAGAGGTTCGCCATATCTCCATCCAAAGTCCATTCCTAGTGATCTCCACACATCATCTGATTCTTGATTTTCTCAAAACTTTTCAACACTAAATGTTTTACTTGTTTTAGGGCCTTGATTG
This sequence comes from Adiantum capillus-veneris, assembly GCF_014529385.1. NCBI lineage: Eukaryota > Viridiplantae > Streptophyta > Polypodiopsida > Polypodiales > Pteridaceae > Adiantum > Adiantum capillus-veneris. Next base: position 100,026,357 of record NC_140949.1, on the reverse strand, counting down.
ACCTTCCTCCTATGTTCCCTTTGGTATCTCTCCTTTTCACTCTCTTGTTTGGCCTCCTCTTGGCTGGTAGAATCTTATGGAGTTTCCATTGTCTCGTGATTATGTAAACTTGGTTTGAAGCAAGGAGTTGTTATCATTAATGTGCTCATCCCCATCACATGGTATTGTAAAGTAGTTAGAAGTGCTGAGATTTGGTTTTCCTATCCTTGCTCTTCTTTTTCTAATATATCTCACTGTTCAAAAGAGTAGGTTTGCACAACCCATCTTTCTCCGTGTCTCTACTGCATGGAAGATGTTAAAATTCTCCTTTGCAATATACTCCAACTTAGCTAGAGCACATACCCTCTCCAATAGATACTATTTGATTTACTATAATCTGAAATAATTTTACATCTTGGCTACTAGATAGTAGTTTTTGTTTTCTTGTGCTTGTCTAAACTTCGGAACCACTAGGTCATCAAGTGATTTTCCAACCTCATTGTCTTCTTCCACATGCAAGTTAAAGACCTGTCCTATGAGTTTGGGTGATAGCCAATAATCCTCAATGTTTCCTTTGGTGTCCTACATATGAGTGAGTATGTTTGCAACCATTGGGTTGTCCTCCAACATTTCCATGGTAGTTGTGCATATTCCATCAACCCTATATTCATCAACCACTCTCTGTGTATTTGGAAGTTGATATCTATCTCTTGCCTCATGTCTACAAAATTGAACTCCACAATGCTTCCCTCAATCGCCAAGGGAGACTCCACTAGAGGTGTCTATATCTCCTCCTTCAAGTGAGGTGGAAAGGGTTGCTGCTATAGGTTTACCCTTTCTAGCTGAGCATCTTGTCACCATCACCTTAGGCTCCTAGCGTTGGTAGTTGTTGGTGCATTTGCTACCTCCACATAAATATTTATACTCGCCATGAAAAGAAATGAAAAGTGAAGAAAAGAAGAGAGAGTATAAACACATGTGGGAGGAAGACTAAAACTTATGTGTCACTCTACTTTCTATTCCAAGTATCAAATTCAAATTTGGTGAATGTTGACATGACACCTCCCCCCTTATGAATCTAATGCCAGCTAGCACAAGGCTTCATTTTCCTTGAAGTGAGGGTTCACACCCACAAAAGGTTGTAATATAAATCCACTTACTGCCTTTAGAAAAATATGGCCTTCAGATCTGCAACAAGCAAGTAAGTAGACTGACCAATTTCTTCAGCTACTTGAAATGTTCTTAGGTACCTGAGTTTCAATTTCCCTGGTCTTTCCCAATTTGTTAATGGATATCAAAACCAAATCGTCTTCTGAAAAGAATTTATACTTCAAGTTTCTATCCACCTAGGCTTTTCTACTTCTCTGAATTGCTTCAATTACATAGGCTTCTTGAAATTTGCTTTCTTTAAGTTTCAATAAGTGCTCTTGCCTGGAAAATTTTCAATCATCCCCTGATAATTTATATTGATTGACACCCTCAAACTTGGAATGACAAATTCCATGGGTACAATGGCTTCCAATCCATACACCATCTTGAATGGTGTCATCCCTGTACTCACTTTGAATGTTGTCTTAAATGCCCACAATGTAGAAATCTAATTTAGTATCCCAGTCTTGCCCGTTTTTTGAAATAATTCTTTTGAAAATTCTAATCAAAGTCTTGTTTGTAGACTCTGCCTGACAATTTGCTTGAGGATAGTAATTTGTGGACCTCTTGTGGAGTATCAAGTGATATTCGCCTTGTTTATGAAATGACCTCTTTGATCAGAAACTAGCTCCACTAGGCATCCAAACCTGGTCATTATGTTCTTGTGCTACTAGATATGTGGTATTGATGTGTGTGAACACACTTAGGACCGTCGAGACATTTTTTCCCTCACTAGGAGATTTTTCCCCTTGTGCATTGTATATATGCCCATCATTCTAGGGCTAACTTATCTTTCCATTGTGCACTAAGCAATACAGTATCTGTTGTGTGCCTTGAGCTTCTTCATCTTCTCCAAGCTGTGTGTGCATCCCTGCAATCCTAATCCCAATAATTGGTATTAGAGCAGGTTGCGTCCTACCGGGCATAGTCGCCAGTGTCGCTAGCCCCAGTATGCTCACTTTCTCTGATTTGGGTGAGATTTGGTGAGCGTCAGCAGGTTGATTAATACTTTGAGAGAGCTTGTTGAGATTGGTTTGCTCAAAATTTTGATTCAAGCTCATTCCGGTCTCCATTTCCACTACATGCAATACTGTGCAAACAATTTTGTCCTTTTGTGTAGAATTTCTATCAGTGCAATTTTTTGCATATATAACAAGTCCTTACAATTCTCCTTTGGTTGTGTTGTATACCATGTGTTAGTCCTTTTGTGCATAATTTTTTTCAATGCAATGTTTTGCATGACAAGATCCTTACAATCCTCTTTCGGTTGTGTTGTATAGCACGTGTTAGTCCTACTTCATTTTTCTCTCTCTGGGAAGTCTTCACATCATGTGTAGTCACTCGCCATGGCTGACAACAACACATATGTTTTCAAGATGTTCTTTTGGTTGAGGATAAACTAGGAATGGGGATAGTACCCAATGTGGCTTACATGATGACACGCTCTTGTGTTGAAGGGAATTTGGAAAGTTGTGCAAGGAATTGATGTATGTGCACCTTCTATGGATACAGTCTCTATTGAGGATGTTGCAGGTTTTGACAGATCTATTGCTGCTAGAGTTGTTTTGCCTATGGGTGAGAAGGCTCATTGGGATATTAGAGATGCACAGGCTCATGCATTGAATGCATTATCTGTGAAGTGCACTATTACTCCTCACATTCGCTCAACAAAGTCAACAAAACAGGTTTGGGATACATCCCACTGAATACTTGGCCATACATAGCCCTCTTGCAAAATTTTATGCAATGTAATCTTCATGGCAGAATGGCCTCCACAAGATCCTTCATGATTTTCTTCCAAAATCTTGTAGCTTTCCTCTTTCCAGGGCACACGACGCAATACTAAATCACTGCCTTTCATGTAAAGCACATCATTTAGCATTTTGTACTTTCTAGCTTTTCTTATAAAAGCACATCATTCTAGCATTTTGTACTTTCTAGCTTTTCTTATAAAAGCATGCTTTTTGGAGGATGGTAGACCTTCAGGGAAAACAATTGTCAACAGAAAATCCACCTCCTTTGATAATACTTCCCTCCCATGATATAAAGGGGCATTTGCCTTCAGCACAAACACACAAGTGATCATTTCTTGGGTAGCATCATGCGCTTCTTCATTTTGAGATCTTTCAATATGCTACAAACTCCATGCTTTAAACTTTTTGAGTAACGAGTTCACCTTGAAGCATAAATTCTTCAGTTTAGGATTCTTATTCTTCCATACTCCCAATCCTTGCTTCACAACCAACAAGGCATCTCCTTTGATTTGTAGGCATCTAATCCCCAACTGTAAATAGATGTGCAAGCCACCTTCAAGAGCCATGTGCTCTGCTTCATTGTTACTTTTTGCATCAAGTTTTAGCCCTTGTTTCCTTACAAGGTTTCTTTGTGCATCATAAATGACAATGCCTCTCGAAGCAGCATCATGACTTCTTCGATAAGAGCCATCAAAATATAACAGTGAAGCATCAAATATGGCAAGAGTCTCAACCTTCCTCCTTTGCACCACCTCTTCACTAACCGAAACAGGAGTGTCCTTATAAGTGAGTAAATCTGCCAAGGTAGCCCAAGTACTTTCTTCCACTAAAAAGGTGAACTGAAAATCTTGAAGTTCAATAACCCAATTCATCACTTTTTTTTATATATTTGAATTATTTAAACAACTGAGGAAGTATTGAAAAACTGGTGATAAAAGTGAACGACTTTTGCAACAAGTAATGCCTGAATCATTTGCGAGCAGAAACCATACTCGTCATCACTAATTCAATTTTAGAGTAATCGCTTTCATGAGGAGTCTTCACCTCGCTGGCATAATGCACGGGTTTCATATACTAAGATTCCTTCCCTCTTTGCAACAACATAGCCCCAATGGCATCATCTCCCAATGATGGGTTAACATAAAACTCCTTTTCCCAGTTAGGAGCTTGCATAATGGGTAGTGTACTCAAAACTTCTTTGACTCTGTCAAAAACATCTTCACAATCACGTGTCCACTCCAATGGATCATTCTTAACCGCTTGATGCAATGGATACAATAATTGTGATGCCAAAGGTATGAATCATGACATACATTTAACCTTCTATATAAAAGTGTCCAATTGTCTTGTATCCTTTGGAGATGACAGCAATAACATGGCTTCTGCTTTCTCTAGATCTGCTTTCTCTAGATCTGCTTCAATCCTTTTTCTAAAATCACATGTCCAAGAAGCTTCACCCTTGGTTGCACCAAATGACACTTCTTAGGGTTCAGCTGACCCCTACATTCATCATACCTTGCAAAAATCATTTCAAGCTTCTGAACATGCTCTTTCCTTGAACTTTAAACACAGAAATCATCTATGAACCCTTTGACAAACTTCCTAAGAAACGGGGTAAGGACCCAATCCACTTTTCTTTCAAAAGCTCCATTTGTTAACCCAAAAGGAAGGCAGCAAAAGCAGAAACAACCCCATGTAGTGATAAAAGTAGTCTTTTTCCGATCTTTAGGAGCAAGGATAAGCTGAAAATATCCTAAATACCCATCACAGACACTGTATCTTTCATAGCCAGGAACTGCATCTAAAAGTTGATCAATGAAAGGTAAAGGATAAGGATCTTTTTTGGTCATTGCATTTAATGGCTTATAATCAATGCGAACTCTCTAACGCCCATCTTTTTTTGGAGTGACCACTACAGGCCTCACCCATTCAGCATTATCAACTCGCACAATGAACTTGCATACAAAAGTTTATCCAGTTCTTCCTTTAAAGCATTTATTTTCTCCTTACCCATCCTTCTTAATTTCTATCTTATTGGCTTTGCCCCTTCAACTAGTTCGATCTTCATAGGATCTCCAACAAAACCCCTTATTTCTTGATATAAAGTGATTAAAAGATTTGAAAAATTGACCAACATTGTTAAGTACTCCCTTCTTTCTCCTTGTGTCAAATCAACACTCGGCATATTTTGAATCAACTCCTTCTTCATTGGAACTTCCTGTAAATGGCTGCATCAACTCCTGAAGTTGCTCTAAACGGCTCGAAGCATTTATTTTCCCTGGCACTTGCAATACTTCACCAATTTCTCTCTTTTCCTTGTCCAACAACAAGAATGACACTTCACCCTCATCACTGGAACTGGAAGCAGTGCTACTTTGCGAATCTTCAGAACTGTCTTCATTGGTAACTTCAGATTCATCATTTTCACTCACATCTTCCAGCACCAAAGGTTGCTTGGTAGTCATATCAAACACCCTCTTTTCACCCTTCTTGCCATACACACAAATTGTTCCCTTGCCCCAATCTTGCACAGCACCAACAACTCTCAACCAAAGTTGTCCCAAAATGAAAGGAAAAGCTCCCAGGCTAGCTGGAATAACATAAAAGTTTATTATAACCTTCATGTTAAAGAATTCAACTTCCAAATTTTTAATCAGCCCCAAACACTTCACTTTGGCATGGTTTTCTAGTTGAATCCTAAACCCAGAGCTCCCGCATGTAATGAGACCGAGTCTCTTGACACATGACTGTGTGATCACACAAAATTGAGCACCTCCATCAATGTAGGCCTCTCCCATGCTCACAGCTTTGTGCCAAGCATTCACCACAGGACAAATGTTGGGTAACTCTCCCACAGCCAACACTTTGACTTGTCTATGCTTCGGCTCTTTTTCTAAATTCACTAATGACTTCCATTGCCTCTTAAGTTCGGGCACCATATTCATCAACTGTCCAAAAGTACAATCTACTTTCCTCCCAATTAGGCCTTCCTTTAAACTATAAGTTGTTTGACCTTCTCCCAAAGGTAAATCTGCTACTTCAAGCCGTCTACGAGGTCTTCTCTTCCTCTTGACTTTTGCATCTTCACCCTCTTTCTCTTTCTCTTTCCCTTTCTTTTTACTGGGACTTGGAGCGGCATAGCCTTTCCTCTCTCTTTTGCCTACGGGCATCATATCTGCTTCTTTCTTTTCAACCCACACAATACCCACATGACGACTAGAGGTTGAGGCATCATTTTCATGTTTATTACCTTGATCTCCTCGTATATCCAATGCATAATCATTAGCCCTATTAGGAATCTGCTGAGGAAGTGGAGACATATCACCTCCCATCCTTGTTGGATTTGGACAATAAGTAATGATATGACCAAGTTCACCACAATTATAACAGGTAGGGATGAACCTCCTTTGCGGCTCAAAGACACCTTGTCCACGACCCGCATTAGAATTAGGCTGAGCTTCACACGGCTGGGTCATTCCTCTACCATGACCACGACCATGACCACCTCCACCTCCACCTCCAAGAACACTGAGCAGTAATTTTTGCATCATGGTCATCATGTCTTGCATATTTCGCTGTAACTGGTGAGTGTTCGCAACCCTTTGAACAGGTTGGGCTCCAACTTCTGTCGGATTTCCCTCATTTTGGCCACCATTACCTTGTACATGGACCACTTTCTCATACTCATTGAGTCTTTGAGCTTTCCATTATTTCTCCCTGGCGATAGTGACTGTTTCCTCAAAGGTAGCATGCCTTTTCAGCTCAGCTTTGAACTTTAGACTTTCCTTTAAGTTTTCCACAAAATGATCCTTCTTTAACATGGCTGGAGGGATTTCATTTCCCAAAGCTCGATCCCATTTATCCCATAAATGGATGAATTGCATGACAAAATCATCAACACTTTGATTAACCTTCTGAGTGTACCCCGACATTTCATGCCAAACTTCATCAGGTACTTCGATGCTTCTGTATTGTGCCAGAAAAGCCTGCTTTACATGATTGTAGTCCAAAACCACCCCTGGAGTTTGTGCATGCGCCAGCTCTTCATGATTTTGTAACCAAACTTTTGCCTCATCCTGTAAAATGTATTGCAGCAACCACAACAATATAGCTTGATCCTGTATATCTTGTAGTAAGCAATGACTTCCAATTCCTCAATTGACTTTGATTAACCTTTTGAGTGTACCCCAACATTTCATGCCAAACTTCATCGGGTACTTTGATGCTTCTATATTGTGCCAAAAAAACCAACTTCACACGATTGTAGTCTAAAACCACCCCTGGAGTTTGTGCCTGCACTAGCTCTTCATGATTTTGTAACCAAACTTTTGCCTCATCTTGTTGCAGTAAGCAATTGACTTCCAATTCCTCAATAAAATTCCATGCATTCTCATTAGGCAATCCATGAACCTGTGGAAACTCGTCCGCCATGTTCGATTGCCACAAAAAACACTTACATGTGACGTCGTCAAAAGTTCAAGGGATGTCGATGGATCACTCCAGTACACCTAATCCACCTCACACTGGGTAACGCGGTTCCCCAGTGCTTGGCTTCACAAAACCTCACGACCCTCCAAAGGCTGCAATCCAGTTACACAACCGTCTCAAGTGTTGTCCAAAATTTGCACATTCATAGGCAGTTGTCCATAAGGACCCACATCCCCTTTACATTCTCTGCCTGCAAAATAGACATATTTCACAAAAATTAGAGCACAGGAGCACTTTCTCCTCCATGGGGGCACCAAAACAATGTTCGTACAAACGACAAGGAAAACGGATATCTCTATAGCCTTGCACGAGTCACACCGTCGGAAGGAAGAATTATTACACTGCCGAAACCACATGTGATAAGCACATGTAAAGATTTTTTGAATAACCCTTCAAGCATGAAACACACTTGGAATTAGGAGAAACCAAGGACATCATGATGTAGCTTGTTTCATGAAGATGTCCGTAGAGTATCCATAAGCAAAAAATAGATGAAAGATGAGAGAGTTATGGCCACTCAGTCGAAACTGGGGGTGTACTCTTTCTAGCTCAAAAGGGAGCTCTCTGGAAAGTTTGCAGATGTTGCAGCTATAATGATGGGGGATTTTCTTATCTTTTATCCCCAAATTTTTTTTCTCTCTCCTCAACCAACAAGGCTTTGTTGCAAAGACTTCATTTTATTGGTCCTTTTTCGGCTCAATTTGGGTATAAAATGGGTAGCCGGTGACTTTTTGAGCAAGGGAAGGGGTGGGGGCAAGTGTCCAGAGGACCACAATGAGGGTTAGGCTTCTGGGAATCTAAACTGGCCTCTCTTCTCCCCCAAATGTCCAGGAGCCCCCATAGACAAGCTTTAAGAGAGCTCCTCTCACCTTTGATACACCCTTAATGGGCACCCCATCCTCCCCTTATCCCCCCCACTTTCCCATTTCCTCTTCTCATGTGGGATAATCCCATTGCCACATGGCACATTGCTCCCACTCTTCCCCAATTTCCTTCTCTCCCCACAGAAAAAATCCAGCTTGGATAAGAGGCATTGTTGGTACAAGTGACTGTATTCCCGCGAGGGACATACTTGAGAGAGGTAATCAAGTCACGATTGGAAGTACTTTATAGCACCACTATCAAAGTATCGAACATGTGAATCTGTAGCAAGTGACATACATGCATCATGGACAAAAGGACCGTAAGTCCACTCTACACTAAATACCCACCTACATCAACATCACAATCTCCTTTCCCAAAAGATTCTACAATAGCTACACTTGTAGTGGATTGAGCCTCTTTCTTCTTGGCCTCTTTTTCCTTCAACTTAGGACATTGCTTTATCAAGTGATCATTAACCTTGCAATAATGGCAACACATCTTCTTCTTGTACTTGTCACAAGAATTACCAGGCGAGGTGCTACCAACAAAATCTTTCAAAACATGTGATTTTCCACTCATTGAAGAACCATGAGAAGTGGATACATTGCTATTACCATCTTTTCTTTGAGCAACAAAAAAAATCCTATTCAATCAAACGATATTTTTTTCTTGTTCTTTCTTGAAAGTGACACTTGCACAACAACAATGTGTATAATGCATCAAACTTGATAGCTTGAGGGGTTCCTTGGGTCATAAGTCTCCAAGTACTAGCAGAAGTTTGGTAAGAATTTGGCAATGCATTGAGAACAGTTTGCACAAGTGAACTATTGGAAATGACTCCACCTACAAAATGAGCTGCTCATTAATATCCTTGATACCAACAAGAAAAGTGTCCATGTCATCTTCCTCTTGCATAATCATGTGTAACTCCAATGTTGGCCTCTCGTTTGCATCTAATACGTTGTTGTCTCTCCTTAGCCTTAGCTTGAGCTTGTATCTTTTTCAATTCTGTGTGTGCCTTGGCTGCCTTTTTTTTATGAATGGCACGTAGTTCCTCTTGGCTCAATGGATCATAGTATCTTTTAAATTTACTCCCATTGAGGAATACAATGGTTTCAACTCCATTAAGAGTTTCCACACAAATGGTACCTTGTGGGGTGATTTTGCATACTCTATATGGTCCTTTTCTCGCATGTTTCAACTTTTTCTTCTTGTTACGCACTCCATACATAAGGACTTTATTCCCAACCTTGATATCCTTGTTCTTTAAATGACGGTCAAGCCATTTCTTTCTCCGCAAGTGCATTTTGCACAACCAATTGTCTTTCTTCATCTAACCTCTCAAGGATATATAAACGCTCAACTAAAGGGTTACCATCCCAACCTTCTTGTGAAGCTACACGTAGACTACGATACAAACTCCCATGGCATAACTGCTTTTTGGCCATATACCATCTTGAATGTTGTACAATTAATAGCCACTTTGTAAGTAGTGTGATGAGCTGCCATTGTTTTGGTCAACATAGAAATTAAAGTCTTGTTAGTGCTCTCAGCTTGGCCATTTGCTTGTGGATAATAAGGTGTAGACTTATGGTGGGCTATCATGAAGTTTATCGTGAGTTTCTTTATCACTTCATTTATACAATGAGTGCCATTATCACTCACAATTTCAAAGGGACAACCAAATTGTGTAATAATGTTCTCAAAGAGAAATTTGGCGGTTGACCTTGCATCACCCTTGTGTGTCATCTAGTCTTTTGCCCACTTTGTCACATAGTCAGTGGGGCAACAATAATATATCGAGATTGAGTGGTCTAAACCCCATTTTTCAAATGGTTGAGTTACTTTAATAAGATGTAAGTGCATATTATCCTTTCATTGTGTGATCGTGTAATGTTGGCATTCATCACACCCTGTTGAGCCAGCAGAGGATCACGAGTGTTGAGCCAGCAGAGGATCACACCCACATTTTTGCTCACACTCATCATTTTTGTAACCATTGATTGTAATAAATGTCTTTCCGACATTGATTTTGAATTGAGCCATTCATTAAGTAACGGGACTCAATTGAGTTTCCAGCTTGTAATCCCGAAGTAATTTCACTTACTGATGTAATTAGTTAGAGATGTTCTCACCTCCAAGGCTGAGGTATATAAGCCAAAGTTTTTGTAACCTAAGGAGATTCAGATTATTAATCAAAGTGAGTTTTTGAGCGCCGTGACTGTGTCTGAGAGAGAGTGAGAGAGAGAGAGGGAGTCTTATCTACTTGCTACGCGAGCTACGGAGCCGCCATTGGAGAAGCGACACCGCCATTGTGTTAGCAACGGCGAGAGCTACGCACAGATACCAAGAGTGCGCGCTATCGGCTTCTATGTGTGGTAAGTTCCTACGAGCTTCGGTGTGAGTTTTCTTCCAACTCGTGTGTCGGAATGGAGCGTGCAGTATATCTATAGAACCACAACGAGTAGAGCTACACATTAGTACCATCGGGGTCAAGTTTCGATCACCTGTATTTTTCGGCCTGTCTTCATACGCGTTTACCGCACGGAGTGATTATAGGTTGATTTTGCAGTTCAAGTCTTTAAGGTGTTGTTCTTACCTAGTGTATAGACTTCCCCTTGAGTTTGAGATCGATTCAATGATTCTAGATCCTGTTTCGTATAGCATTCGTTCGTAGTAAGGATTTCAGTCACTTGCGTATTTTAGAACTTAGATTTGATTTCCTTAGTAGTGATTGTCATTAGAAGGTCGAGTAGGTGATTTGACACCCACCTAGTTGTTTCCATGCGCCTGCGGGTCAAGCTCCGTCCTCGTCTGACAAATTCTGTTGTTGGTTGAGTTCTCGCTATTTAGCTTCCGCTAGCGGCGTAACCTCCTTAACATTTGGCGCCGCTGTCGGGGACGAGAGCCCTAAGTAGGTGACCTTAGACTAATCCTACGAGGTGAGTCGTATAAACTACTTTGTATATTTTAGTTAGAAAAGATCTAGGAGTGGTGGACTCCGAAGATCTCGAGAGATACTAGGAAGTGGGGTATTCCTGGGTCTTCCGTGTTGACAGTATTTTTAGTTTAGCTTAGATTTGTTTGTTGTTTTGTTGGTGTTGAGTAGTTGTTGATAGAAGAAGAATTTGCTAGTCCGTGAGTGGCAGTGGATCTCTTTAAAATCACAATTACCAAACCCATTTTATGATTAGGAATAGCTTAGGTAGGACTTCATTTGATCCTGATCTGGAGCTAGTAATCATTGGAGTATTTGCTTGATATGGTTGATTGCATGTTAGATCACTAAACCGTCGAATTAGTAGTGAAACTTGCAATAAACAAAAGTCAGAGAAATTTTTTGTGTATCTGTGAGTTGCTGAGCACTAGAGAAAGCTTTAGGAAGGATTCTGTGCCAAAAAAACTGGAAATCTGCAACTTTAGACATCATACGCGTATGATGTCTAAATGACCAAACAGAGACCAAAACAGAAATTTTGACTTTACCAGAGTGTTCAAAAGGGGAGTTATACCCTAATTTCAACTTAAAACAAGAGCATTAACACTCAAAGAAACCCAAAAAGACAAGTCGGAGCCCAAGAAACGCAAAGAACAGAAAATTTTGGATTCAGATCTTGTTTTTACATTCAAACCTGACAAAAACACTTGAAACTCAATTGTAAACATTGGAGAAGGCTTAAAACCAAGAATAGTCAAAATCTATGAAAAAAGACATCATACGCGTATAATGTCTTTTAGCACATCCACTGCTTATTTTTTATATCTGACCTGACAAGATTGTTACAAGCACTGTAGGAAGCATAAATATCAAGTTTTGACCCAAATTGATGAAAAAGACATCATACGCGTATGATGTCTTTGACCTAATTTTGGACATATTTTGATACTTTGCCAACACAGATCCATTGTAATAGCTGTCTAGAGGTTATATTTCAAGTTTCATCCCATTTGGATCACAATTGACCCAAAACAAGCCAAAAGCGGAAAATTGCCAAGAAAAGCCTAAATTAGCCATAACTTGCTCAAACAGAGTTCAAACTGAATTTTGTGAGTGGACAGAGCATAAGGGGGCTACTGAGAGTGAGCATAACCAAAATAGTCTAAATCTGTGAAAAAAAGACATCATACGCATATAATGTCTTTTTCAGCATAACTGCAACAAAATTCTCACTTGATGAAACAGAAGTTGTCCAACTGACAAGATTAAACAATTGATCAAGTATCAATCAGTTTGGATCAATTCTGACCACAAAAACTTGGGGAAAACAAATTGCCGAGACGGAAAAGTTAAAGTCCTTTAGGGGAATTGATGAATTTGAGATCGGGCAGGAATCTCCAGAATAACCAACCAAAACAAGGGGAACAAGCAAGTGTCATATCAACCGAGGGAAGTGTAAACCAAAGTTGGGTGCAACCATTAGAGCCGATCTTTGAAGGAAGTGTCTCTGATACTTCTTCGGAGAGATCTTACGAGATTTTCACCGAACACTTGGAACACTTGAACCTGAACAAAAGAGAAAATATGGCAGCTGGATCATCAAACCCTTCCGCCACAATGAAGCTATTGTTCATAAAATACCAGTACGACAATGAGCAAGGTGCCAAGATCTACAAGGATGGAATGGACCGCTATTGTGTGAAGATAGAAGATAGACCTAGTGAGTTCAAGGACTTAGTGCCTGTGAGCTATAGCAGAGATAGATATCTAGATGACGAGGGTACCATGTACTTGGTAGTCCTAAACCCTAACATTGTGGACAAGTGGGGATTGATGGGCACCAAAGCCAAAGTAGATGAAGAACTCGAGGAGAAAGCACCAATAATGAACTTCCCTGATGCGAGGTTAAGAAGAGAGAATGAAACTACAAGGATCAACACTAATAACATCTATGTGGGGCTATACAAATATAATAATGGGGAGCAAGATCTCTATTATAGATGTGAAGAACCCTACACCGGAGAGTTGACAGACCAAAAAAGACTTTATGTCTTTACCTACACAGAGGGATCGGAAGTGAAAATTGCCGCTTACGACAAGTATGGGAGGCAATACTCAACAATGGGCAAGAAAGAATTAGAAGGATATACATACTTTGGGGGACCACTACATCAGTATTATGTTACTTCTAGCTCACAAAGACCAGCACCAACAAATGGAGGGCAAAACCCAATGACGACAGGAGGACAAAGAACTCAGGCTGCTGACTCTTTCAGTCAACCTCAGTACTCGAAGCCCGGACCAATGGGATCATTACATTCCAGAGAGTCAATGGATACGAATCGAGGTAGTGCAGTTCCAATCCCCACATATACCACTCCAAGTCCAAGGTTCGAAGCGGAACCATCACATTTACCTCCTAGTACTAGATTCAGGGCAGGGGAACCGACAAGGGTAACCCATGAAGTCCATGATGCTAGAGAAAGCTTTAGCCGGGACACAGGAGCAATGAGATTGGTAGTAGACCATAGACGTATGAGACCATCTCAAGTAGCGAAGTGTATGCCAAAGAAGTATGGTGGTTCAGGAGATCCGTATGCCCATGTGTCACTCTTTAAGCAAGTCTTAAGAGCTGAGCAGATAACAGATTTCCATACACAATACGAGGGATTTGGTCTTACTCTAGAAGGTACGGCATTGACATGGTTTCAACCACTGAACATAGGGGGATTCCAGGACATTGACCATTTGCTAAGAGAGTTTGCTGAGGAATTCTCAAAACGAGGGATTAAGCACAATACGGTCTCACAAATATATGCTTTTAAACAGAGAGAACACGAAAAAGTGAAGGAAGCTTCACTTCACTTCAAACAATACATTGAGAGATGTCCAGTACGTGAACGACCACAAGATGACAGACTATCTGTTCTCTTTATTGAGGGACTGAGAAACGACACTCTCAAGAAGGACTTGCACTTGAAAGCTTGTACAAGTTTCGAGCAAGTAACGAGAGAGGCATTGTACTTAGTGGATAACTGTACGGTTTATGGAGAGGTGTCAGCGGATACAGATTTTGCATCCAGTAGCTCCTCCTCCGTAGCGAGTGAGACTACCACTAAAAAGAATGTTCAAACAACAACCATGCCAAATGTAGAGCAAATGATAGAAGATGCTCTAAAAAGGATGGCACCATACCAAAAACCATTGCCAAAAACACTGAAATGGTGTGCTATTGAACAAAAATGGACAAACCATCCAACAGAGGAGTGCTATTACAACAAAGGGTATGTAAGGGAGCGTCAGTATGCACCTCCTGCTCAATTAGCACCACCTCAAGTACATCCAGTACCTCAATACCCAACGGGAAATGTACCAGGACCTATGGGGATAGAAAGACCGCAACCGGTATTGGGACAACAACCACCTTTACCAGGAGCAAGACTAGTGGGCATTAGATATGCACCAACCTTAGAGAATTAGGAAGAACAAGCCTTAGTGCCTATTCAAGCCTATTATGAAGATTCTGGTGCACACATGTCTCCAACTGTGTATTACCACCAGAAGAACCCAAACAACCAGAACCATGGGGCATGATTGGGAATGTTGGAACACCAACAGTTACAAGTGCTTCTGATGAAGAGAGATACAATTTGGACGCAAGAACATTGATGTTCATAGCTCATGGAGGGTTAACAGGACAAAGACCATCCTATCCACAAAGGACGAATCAAGTGGGACCAAGACCAGCACTAGGACCCTGTTACAAGTGTGGAGGTGACCATTTGATGAATGTTTGTCCACATACGGAAATCATTAGAATTAACGCTTATTGCACTGAGTGTGGGGTTACTCACTTCATTGAAGATTGTTCAAAGAATCCAAACAAAGTGCAAAAGACGACATTGAATATGCTAGAAACTATTCCTACCAGCAGTGGGTATGAAAATGAAACTCTGATACCAACGCAAGTTGTTACTAGAGCTCAAGCTAAGAAAACCACTAGAGAACCTGGGAATGGAAAGTTAGCGACTGAAGTGGTTAGTCAAGGACCGCGGAGTCAGAGAAACACATGGAAAGCTAGAAAAGCACGCATGAAGTTGAGAAAAGAACGTGAAGACGCTATTCTAGCTGAGGAACTAAAGCGAACTAAAGATAGATTAGAAAAACTTGAGAGTCAAAACGGGAAACGAGAGATGAGCCCGGAAAGAACGAAACAAAAGAGTATCAAAGAAACAACGAGCTTAAGCTCAGGGGGATCAGTGCTGGTCGACAAAGTTCACGAACCATTGGACGCACTAATGAGAGCTTACGAAGCTAGGTTAAAGAACAACCAAACACAAGAACAGAGGTGGATGACATACCCAAACGTGGAATTGGAAAAGCAGAGACTTGAAATGTGCCAGAGAATGATCGAGACTGTGCAAGCCTTATTAGAACCACCAAGAGAAACAATGAATTGTGCAACGGAAAACCCAATTCAGCAAGAGACTATCGTTTCACGGGTAGCTGAAAAGACTCCCAGTGCACAAAAGCCTAAACATACACACAAGGATGACCGCATAGTGCTGAACACAACCGATCAGGAGATAGAGAGTTTTCATCCAGTCATACAGAGGTCTTACGGAAGAGATGAGGATTACAATGAATTTTGGAAACAAGTGAGAGAGGCAAACTTTGCAAACGAGCTAAGTTGCCAAGCTAATCAGACAAATTGAGAAAAGGACATCAGGAATCCTCCCATAGTGGAATTTGAGGCAGGATCTCAAGTGGACTTGGATCTGCAATCTTACTGGGGAGATGGGGGCTCTGTTAGAACAATGGAGAGCAAACCTCATTCACTGAATACCTTACCTTCATCTTAGGAGAGTATGAAGCAAAATCCGAGATTAGAGCACTTCCCTCACAAAGAATCTCATCAGAAAAAATCATGGACTCGCAAAGATTGATAGAGATCTTGTCAACACCAATGACATGCACTATCACTCTAGCTGAGCTTTTGCGGCTAAGACCACATATGTGGACCACTGTAGGAAAATGCTTGGAGAAATTCGGGATAAAAGACCCAACATCAAGACTGAAAGAGGGTATACAAGAGCTGAGCAAACCACAAAAGAATGCTAAGCCTGTACCCTTAAACAAGGTCGGAGAGTATTGCGAAGGTGAAGAGGGGAATACAACCTTACCAGTTGAATTCCAAGGAGTGAACACGATGGCAATACTAGACAGCGGAGCTGGGGTAGCCATTGCTACAAAAGAAATCTGGAAAAAATGAGGGAAACCAGCAATAAGGAAGACTAGGTTGAAACTCCAATTAGCAGATGGACACATGGAGAAACCTATGGGGTTATTAGAGAAAGTTGTAGTGACTTCTTGCGGCATTGAATACGAACATACTTTCGCTATTGTCGATTTTGGCAAGGAGAATAACTATGATATCATATTTATTGGGAAGACCATTCATGAGACAGTTGAAAATGGTCCAAGATTGGGGCTACGATCACATATACCTGAGAAATATAGAAACCACTACACGTGTGAACCTAAAAGACCATAGCTACAAAGATGTGAACCGAACACCGGTGGAGGAGTTTGATTCAGCTACTTTGGCGGGATCCGAATCTCCAGCTTGGTTAGGTAAACCCAAGGAGTTATGGATGTGTGGAGCTTCAAAATGTGGAAGTCTGAAAAGAGAAGAATGTGTTTTAGAAAGGGCTATCGAAAACGAAACTTATATAGGAGAACCCTTTCCAGAGGACACACTTGAACCATTAGAATGGACACACATTCTAGCAACCCTAGATGTTTGTGCAATTCCGGATGGTCCCACAATGAAATTTTGCGACAAGGACGGGTACGACGTGGTTCCGTACTTCATGTTGAGAACTGTACTCGAAAAAGAAACTGAAAAGAACGATACACTGGAAAAGGAAGATGAAGAAGAGGTGTTTCACGAAATTCCCGATCATCCAGAGTGGGAAAATGAAGCAGACAACGAGTCAACGGACAATTCAAGCGGAAACGAAGAAACTATAACGGATGTCTGATTTTATGATTTTCCGAACCAAACTAAACAACGCCAGAAACGCTATAGAGCAAAGAAAAAAACAAAGGGGGTTAGAACCAATCCGGTGCCTAGAATAAGGGGGAAAAATCAATTCCTAATGCTAGTAAAAGCAAAAGATTGTGTTAAGGACAAGATTTCTGGAAGAATGAGAGGCAATGATCAAAAGAGCTTACGAAAAGACAAAAGAGGCTCAAGAAATCGAGTTCAAAGGAATGGAACGAAAACTGAAACTGAAAAATCAAAAAAGAACAAGCGCAACAGAGAACACACGGAGTCCAAGCTAGAACGTAGAAACAAGTACAGAGAGCTCAAGAAAACTCTGAAAGAAGTTTGGACGACAGAAATTGAGATTGGAGAGGACGAAAACGCCAAAATCAAGGAAAACATGGATGTTCCCTCTCACTATAGGAAATTCACAATAGAGGATAAGAAGGTGGTATTAACCCCACCTATTCGAGAGAGAAAGGAGAACGAATCTTATGACGGACCGGAGGATGCAAAAAAAGTTGATTTAGCAGCTCCAGGTGAGCCACCTAGACCGGTGTACATAGCCACAGATTTGTCTCCAGGCGAGGAAGAGAGACTTTTGAGTCTTCTTAGAGAGTATAGGGATGTGTTTGCATGGTCTTATAAGGACTTAAA
Organism: Adiantum capillus-veneris; assembly: GCF_014529385.1. NCBI lineage: Eukaryota > Viridiplantae > Streptophyta > Polypodiopsida > Polypodiales > Pteridaceae > Adiantum > Adiantum capillus-veneris. Next base: position 100,008,479 of record NC_140949.1, on the reverse strand, counting down.
GGGAGTTGACCCATCGATATGCCAACACACAATCCCACTGAAACAAGACGCAAAGCCTAGCAGACAGAGACCATACACATATAATGATACATTTGCTAAGCGAATCAAAGAAGAGATAGATAAGCTAATGGAAGCTGAATTCATATACGAGATTGAACACACCAATTGGGTATCTCCGATTGTGGTAGTACCCAAGAAGAACGGAAAACTTCGAGTGTGTGTCAACTTAAAGAAAGTGAATGTGCTGCAACAATCAGGGACAATTATCCCCTGCCGATAACTGATCATCTTCTAGAGCGTGTATCAGGGAAAACAGCATACTCTTTTCTTGATGGTTTTTCAGGATATAACCAGCTAGCCATAGCACTGGAAGATCAACATAAAACAGCTTTTGCAACGGAGTGGGGAATTTATGCTTATCGGGTTATGCCTTTTGGTCTAACCAATGCTCCCGCAACCTTCCAGAGACTGATGACGCATGCTTTCAAAGAATACTTAAGGTTGTTTCTAGAAATATACATGGATGACTTATGTGTACATTCTCTTCTGAGAGATGAGCATCTAGAACACCTAAGAAAAGTATTTGAGAAATGTAGGACATATCGCATTTGTCTCAATCCTGAGAAATGTGTGTTTATGGTCCGACAGGGCAGAATTCTGGGACATATTGTCTCACAAAACGGAATATCCACGGATTTAGAGAAGATAAAAGTTATAGTGGATATGCCTAGACCAACCAATGCGAAACAAGTACAGAGCTTTATGGGACATTGCGGATATTATAGACGATTCATTTACATGTACGCTATAATAGGCCAACCACTTTACAGGCTAATAGTGAACTTTGAATGGACAGAGGAGTGTGAGGAATCATTCAAGAAATTGAAAGAGGCACTCATTACTGCTCCAGTCTTGAAATCACCAGATTGGGAGAAGATATTCCATGTGCATATAGATGCTTCGGCATATGCAATAGGATGCATTCTGGCTCAGCCAGAAGAAGGAAACATGGATTTTCCTATCTGTTACGCCAGTCGACAGCTCAACAATGCAGAGAAGAATTACACCACAACAGAGCGAGAAGGATTAGGAATGATATATGCTGTGAAGAAATTTCGGCATTATCTTCTAGCCAACAAGTTTGTGTTTTTTACGGATCACCAAGCCTTGCTCTACCTAGTGAATAAACCATGCAATACCGGGAGAATAGTGAGATGGTTCATTATCTTACTGGAATTCGACTTCACGGTAGTAGTAAAGAAAGGAAAAACACATCTTAGAGCTGATCATCTTTCGCGATTGACGAATGGGAAGACCCTATAGGAGTAGATGACGACATGCCAGACGCGTACTTGTTCAACATAGAAATGATACCGAAGTGGTCTCAAAATGTCGTTAACCTATTAACCTATGGAGGAGAGTTCGATAGAAGAGAATACAACCAGAAACATATTGCTATTCAGCAATCCAAGAATCTTCAATTGGTTGCAGGAAGGTTGTATCAATTGGGAAATGATCATGTTTTACGACTATGCATCAATCCTGAGGAATATAATATATATCTGCGCGAAGCACATGTTCAGAATGTGCATTTCATTGTTCAAGAAGGAACACATATAGGAATTTGTTACAATTGGGAGTCTATTGGCCAGGAATGAAAGAAAGCGTACATGAATATGTCACTGTATGTATTGTATGTTCATCAAAACCGCCAGCAAAGTATTCGACATTATATCAGATAATGATCGCTCCAGAATGGAGTCAATATATTGTTGAATATCTCACAAATAGAACTTTCCCAGAAGGAACGTCAAAAGCTCGTCAGAAATCTGTAGAGACAGAAGCTAGAGATTACGCTTTAATAGGAGATCAACTCTATAAGAGAGGTAAAGACAACCAGCTTAGGATTTGCGCATCAGAGTCTGAGTATGTGATAATCCTAGAGCAAGCTCATGGAGGAGTAGGTGGAGGCCATTTCTCAGGTGATAAGACAGCAAAACTTGTCTTAGCCGCAGGAATATGGTGGCCAACATTACATATGGACGCTGAGGAATACGTTAAACGGTGTGATGACTGTCAGCGGACCAAAGTACCACTTAAAAGAGATGATATGCCGCTTAGACCAATGATGGGGGCAAGAGCTTTTGCAAAATGGGGGATTGATTATGTCGGACCCATTTCACCTCCTGCATATAAGACTCATGCACAATACATCATTGTGGCTACAGACTATCTAACAAAGTGGGTCGAAGCAAAGGCAACTCAAAAAGCAGATGCCAGGACCACGGCACAATTTCTATATGAATACGTCTTTGTACGATATGGATTGCCAATAGAAATTGTGAGTGATCGAGGCACACATTTTATAAATGAAGTGATAGAGATCCTTCTAGATGAATTCATGGTAATCCATAGGAAATCAGCCCTGTATCATCCACAAGCAAACGGACAAGCTGAAGCAACAAACAAAACCATATGCACGGTCCTTACGAAGATTGTATCTGAGTCAAGAACTGACTGGGACCAGAAGTTGCATTCAACATTATGGGCATATAGGGTAGCATATAAAACATCAATAGGAACGACCCCATATAACATGGTTTTTGGGCTAAATGCTATCTTACCAATAGAATTCTTGATTTCAACCTTAAGGGTGGCTAAGGATCTAGAGTGGACAGGGCACGAGCTTTCTGATAGAATAGATGACCTGGAAAAGCTAGATGAGCTTCGCCTAAAAGCAGTAGCTTCTATCAACGCTCAAAAAAGGCGACAAAAGGAATTTTTTGATAAGCATGTACGGACTAAAGAGTTTAAGGTTGGGGACTATGTCCTAGTTTACACTCTGAAACAGCATGCTAAGAAGCTTAAAAAGCGAGGGATGGGACCTCTGGTGATTAAAGATCTATCACCAAGTGGAGCCGTCAAGCTTGCTACATTAGACGGAGAAGAAATGCCCAATTGGATTAGTGATGCAGAGTGAAAAAGTATCTTTTGCCGCTAACCCAAGACATGCTTCTCAAAATACATCAAGAAAAGTTGCGTGTCCAGAAAAAGAAAATGATTGTGGAGGAAGCGCAAGCCGAGGCGAAGGAAAAAATGGAGAAAAGAAGACTACTGCGTCAGAAACAGCGCAATGAAGGAGCAAAACGAATAAACGCAGTCAGTATAACAGAAATGGATAATGACAAAGAAGAACCCATCATTGAATGCAAAGTAGGAACCAACCAAATCAAAGCCAGAGCACTATTGGATTCAGGAGCTCAAGCTAACCTACTTTCACTCAGTTTGTATAGACAATTGACAAATGACACTAAACTACAAACTGCCAAGCAAGAGTTAAAGAGTTACTCTGAGAATTCAATCAAAACTGTCGGATGCATAGTTTTACATATACAGATTAACCGTTATGTGTATCCTCATATGTTTTACGTGGTTGAAGACCAAGCTACACAACATCCATTATTGCTAGGACAACCATGGTAGAAGCAATACAATGCAATGATTGACTGGAGTTCTAAATCAGTGCTTATCAAATACGAAGATGAAAGTCAATCAGTTAAGTTCACCAAAGGATCAGAGACAACTCCAAAGGAAGAATCCAAGAACAAAGGTAAACAACAACCAGAGAAAAAGAAGAAGCAATGGCAACCAAAAGTTTCTATACAACCGGATTACTCTTCAACGAAGAGCTCTCAACAGTGGATAAGGAAGACAAGCAATAATATAACAGCTCAACCTTGGGAAAAAACGGAGTCAAAGTTGGTATGGAGACCAAAAAAGGTTGTGCCAGAGAACACAAAGGTGGAAAACAGAGTCTTCAATACCAGACAACAGAGTGATTCCAGACAATCAAGGACAGTGAAACAGATCTGGATTCCAAAGAAGTTCATGACGGCACAAAGCTATAGCAAGCAAATTTGGATCCTAAACATTTGTAAACAGGAACTCCCTTCAGTACAATCAACGGAAACTCCTAGGTATTTCAAGTCGAGGAAATCAACACAAAGAACAAAGCAGGTTTGGGTCGCAAAGAGTTTGTGGCAAGCACAAGTGAAGCGGAAGCAGATTTGGATTGTAAAAAAGAACAACAAAGTGAAGAAGAATCCATCTACTGATTCTACTACCGAAGTGCCAAAACCAATCCAAAACCCGACCACCAATCCTTCAATCAAACAAAGAGCAGCTTTATTGGAAAGACTGTTGTATCATCGCTCTGCAATTGCATTGGGAACTTATGACCAAAACAACCACAATGCTTCGCCCACAGACACTTCATAGTCGTCCGGGAGGACTCAAACTAGGAGGGAGGGAGGTATACAGGTATACAGGAGCTACAAAGCAGCTACAAGCGACAAAAACAAAGAAAAACAAAAATTATATTACAAGGGCAGTGTCTTACATGATTTTGCAATTTTTATGTTTGATTGCGGATATTGATAATATTTATGCCCTTATATACCTTGTTTTGCAACAAGAAGAGATCAAATGATGAATTTGGGTCTCTAGACGTGTAAATATCACTAAATAAGAGTGTTTTGGGAGCTAAAAAGTGGAAAAAAGTGGTAATCCAAGTCCAGAAATCACAAATAATTGTATATTCATATACACAGAGTTACCAGCTATTTATTGTGTATGTTTGGAATTTTTTGACTTCAATTTGCTATTTTCCTTTATTTTTTATGATTTTCTTGATAAAAGTAAAAGAAAAATAAAAAAAGCAGGTGAAATGAGATCGGAAAAAAGAAAAGAATAGACGGTGATGGTCCTAATGACAAGGGCAACCCATGGTAAAAATTGGGTACAATTCTGAAAAAGTTGCGGAAAGCCCGAAATGACAGAATTTTGGCAAAGTGGACAGATTTCTCAGAAACAGGTCAAACGGAGTCCAAATTGAAAAATTTCAAATCCTAAAGTGCATTTCACGACGAGATAGGAGCACATGTCAAATTTGGTAACAAGTGATCCGGGAAGTCCGAAGTTAAGTATTTTTCACTTCACTTTCAAGCTCATTTCCACTATTACCTTCTTGGAGAGAGCAAAGAGCACACAGGAGCATCCGACCTTCTACCGTCTTCTACGACTGCTACGAGAGCTCAAAGGACACCAGACATGAGAGGTAGACTCGTTGCCATAAGCTTTTGATGCTTATCATTAACTTTTGTCGCGAAAACTGACCAAAACCAAGAAACAAGAGCAGACGGGGAATGGGAAAGAACGCTAGGTAGGGGCACAACCGCCTAACCAAACCTTGCAAGAACTTAGAGGTGGGTTACCCTAGCATAGAAGATGGGTTTCTAACACTCAAAGCTCGAGAAAGAACGACTTGAAAAACCCTAGGTCAACAGAGCCTGCAAGAGGCAAACAGGAAAAAGTTGTCGAAACGACACAAAACTTCTCAGGAAGCTTAACAACATCGAGGGCAATGCAACCATGGAGTATCTCCAGGTTTGGATCACCAAAAGTAGGTCGGAAGAACCGATTCGGCTGCGGACACACAAAGCGTCATTTTGGCATAACGGCTAAAATTGACGACCAAATGACATGAAACTTCACAAGCAGCTTCAAATATACATGGATGACTTATGTTTGCAAGCAAAACCCAAAAGAAAGCTGATTCACTTACCGATGGTGAAAAAGACGCTTTCGGGCAACCAAATGGAGAAAGATGGAGAACGGGGAGCCAAAGTCAAGTTCAACCAAATAGGTGGCTTCACAACATATCCAATGAGCTGGAAATGCAACTCTCGAGAAGAAAAGTTGAAGAAATTCAACTCCAAGGCAAAAAGACGACTTCGGAGACTGAAATGCCTATAAGGGGGCTTTTTAGCTAAACTGATGACTTTTTAAGTTGAAAACTAGTTAGCAGGGCTTAGGGCACTAGCACAAAGCATTCTTTGCACAAAAAGACCAACATTTCAAGAAAAGACATCATACGCGTATGATGTCTCACAGCATGAATTTCACATCCATTTCAACATTTGAGTGCATAGCCTCATTCCACAGGTTAATCACATCCTATGAACCAAGTATCATGAGAATTGGAGTTAGAAAACCCAAGGAAAACCAAAAAGACGCAAAGTAGGCCATAAAATTGATTTTTGGTCCTAATTTTGTCAAAATAACTCCAAACTCATTGAAACTTTGTAGGATTGTTGATTAACACATCTATAAGCTATCTGGAACCAAAAAGCACCATTTTGACACAAAATACATCATACGCGTATGATGTCTATTTGCACTTACAGAGCCAAAACTGCTCATTTGACATCATACATCCATTATATATATCTAATACATGCTACATATGAAGTTTGGAACCATTTGGTCAGGTGGATCACCCCATTAGCCCAATTGAGGGAAAATCCTTCACCTAAAGCCTATTTTTGGCCCAAATCCAACATACTCAAGTCCAAACCAAGATTTGAGTAGATATAGTCCTTCACTAGTACATGGGGAGTCCACAGAACCAATCCCATGAAAAATTGATGAAAAAGACATCATACGCGTATGATGTCTCCAGAGCCATTTTTAGCCCAAAATCTATCCAAACTTCATAAATCCACTGAATAAGCCTATCTAAAGCCAAATCCAAGCTTATAGAGAAATTTGGTCCAAAAATACACTAAAAGACATCATACGCGTATGATGTCTCACTATGTGATTTTGGCACCTCAGGGCTTCAACCACCAAACAGAAGTGATCTACATGCCATTTGAAAGTGAACCACCAAGTTTTATCCAATTTGGATCATAAAATCCAAATCCCTTTCAAAATTTTGCCAAGAGCCGGAACTGGACTAAACTGGCCAAAACTTGACCAAATGGTATCCAAACTCAAATCCAAGCATATGATACTCATGTATACACTATCAGCTACAAGCACAACCAATATGAAGTCATTTTGACACAAAAGACATCATACGCGTATGATGTCTCCAGCATGATTTTGAGCCCAGTTTGCATATTTTTTCACCTACCCTGCATCCTTAGGCCCTGAATAGCTCATGTTTCAATTTTCAAGTCATTTGAATAGTTAAAAGCTTCATTTCGGCTTTCAGTACTAAAAAGACGCTAACTTCTGAAATTGGAGTTACACGATCCATGCATTCTGCCAAGTCATCAGCAACAAAGAGAAAAAGGCCGACAGTCAAAGATGCTCTTGCAGAAGCACAACCCTTTGACATTCCAGCAGAAACCCTCAAGCCAACCAAAACTTGGGTGGAGGAAGCAGTACTGGAACAAGAGGGAATAAAGATCTACCAGGGGACTTTCAGAGATCCTCAAGGGCAAGCAGTGGATATACCGATGATCCCACAAGAATTGGTGGATTATAGCATGTCAGAGAACATCAGTAGGTACCTGGAAAGGGCAGACTTGCACAGATTCTTCACCTCGAGACCATCATGTGTAGATACAAGAAGAGTGTATGAGTTGGCAACCTCCATTCAAAAGGATGGGAAAGCCACATTGACAGCAATAGATGGAGAGAAAGTAGAGGTATAGATCACTCCACAGCTCATTGCAGATGCATTGAAGCTGCACAACAAAGGGAGCTCTGTCAGGGAAAGAAGGGAGGCTATAGAGGTTTATGGGTCCAAGAAACAGAATGCAACCTATGGAGATATGGCAGACCAAAGAGCGGCAACCCTTTGCCGACTGTACAACCAGTTTCTCCATATTTGCAGTAAAAGACCGCAAAAGTATACAACACCACCCCACGCCATTGCAACTACCATCACATGGGCATTGAAGAGCAATATGCCAAAAGAGGTGAACTACGCTCAACACATCCATGAGCAAGTAATTGCCATGCACAACGAGAAGCCAAAGTATATAGGAGGAGCTGAAGTTCTGACAAGAATAGCTTATGAAGCTATTGGAGCCAGAGATCAATGGCCAAAGGTTCCCTCCCAGAATGAGTGTCTTAGAGAAGCCGATGAGAAGGAAGAACAGCCGGAAGTATCCAAGAGGGCGTCCACAAGAGCACGCAGGAAACTAGAAATAGTTTCAGAACCTAAAGAGGATGTGGATGAGCCGCTTATGAAGAAAGCAAAGAAGAAGGTTGCTCCCAAGCAAACAAAAGTCAGAAAGAGGCAAGAATGGAAAGATTGGTGGAGCAGTTTAGAGCGGAAAGAGCTCTAAAGGGGGACTTTGAAGAAAAGTGGGTTCCAGACCACACTAAAGTCGGAACTAGCTCAGCCAGGCCACATGTTGATCAATATGATCAATATATTAGAGCTTATGAGGAGTCAGAGGCTATACTGGAGCAGCAACCTGTCGAGCCATACACTGAAGAGGAAGTACAGCTTTTAAAAGCTGAGCTGAAAAAGGACGACAAGGGGAAGAAGAAAGTAGATGAGTCTACTGAACCTCAAGAGAAAGACGGGCAAGCAAACAAAGGGAAAGCCAAGATGACTGAGGACAATCAGCCCTCCTTTACTGATGTACCAAGCCCGAAGAAGACTGAAATCATTGTGGAAGAGACCATAGTAGAGATGGACACGGCTAGTATGGAAAATCCGGAGGCCGGGACCAAGGAAAAGGAGATAGATCCAATTCAGCAAAAGAAAAACGATTATGAGGATCTGGTAGCGATAGGGTACACTGAAGAAGAGGCCCTTGAGGCAGTCTATGGGATCCACCTACAAAAACAAGATGATCGGAGAGGGACAGAGGAAAAAATAAAGAGTACAAAAGAGAGTGAAGAGAAACTGGACGAGCAGAACATACTAGAAGAGCCGAAGCCAGTGGAGGTGGTGGCAGAAAAAGCTTTAGAGTTGACAGATGAAGATGAAAAATACATGCACATGGTGCATGAACTGCTCAGCAAGATCAAAGAAAGATCCAAGGCAAAGGAAGTGGAGATTGAGACAGCCAAACAAAGGGAAGCCGAGTTGCAGAGGAAATTAGAGGATGCTATGACTGAATCTGAAAGTCATAAAGCATCACTCTACGACGCGGAAAATGAGAGAGACGGCTTGATACTCCAGCTAGCCGAGGCTTCAAGAGAAGTAATAAGTGCACAGGAAGCAAGGGAGCGGATGGAAGACAACTTGGAGGCGGCTAAAGATGAACTCATTGAGCTGAGGGAAAGAGTCGAGCTCCAAGAAAGAACAATCACTAGACTCGGGACTACTCCTAGAGCTAGCAGAGCAGGAACCGATCAAGAGGGAGCTCTTGTACCAGCTCTAGAAGACCAGGTTCGAAGCTTACAAAGAGAGCTAAGATTAGAGCAAGTGCAAAGGTTGCACATTGCGGAGGGATCATTGGCAGTAGAGGAGAGGCTCACTTTAGAAAATCAAACACTAAGAACAGAGAATGAGACCCTCCGCAAACAGCTCCAAGATCTACAAGAGCAACAAAGAAGAGAGACAGAGACACCACAAGAAGAATCAGGTGGAGCAGCCATAGAGCTACCAGAAACTGGAGAGGCAACCACAATTGAAGATCCAGCCCCAGTTCACGAGGTGGCCTCGACTTCAAGAATCTCTGAAGAAGAAGAACAAAGGCTCCATGACCAAATAGCAAAGTCAACAGAGGAGAGTGCCAAGGTGGAAATGGAATGGGAGAGGAGACTCCTAATCTCCATTAGACTTCAGGGATAAGACACAAAAGTGCTCCATGAAGAGTGGATGCAACCCAGCCTGCCTTTCCCTTTGATGAAGTTTGAAGTGATAAAAACGAAAAAGAGAATAGAGGAGGAGCAGTATGTCGCTCTTTACGAAGGCGACATCACAAAAGAGGAACAATCAAAGAAGATTGTAGATTCGCAGCCTAGATGGAGGAAAGGTTGGCTGAACAAATACCCAGCCTACCTCATCTACTTGGTGGAGGCACCAAAGGAGATTCGGGAGAATGCAACCTTCTGCCCGGTGCCAAGAGTCAAAAGCTGGAAAGAGCATGGCAGGATTGCAGAAAAGAAGCCAAATTGGCTTAATTACCCCAGGATGCCAGGACCAAAGGCAGGAGAGAGAATAGGTAAAGCCTACATGGTGAAAACCCTAACGGGCACCATCAAGCTCTTTACTGGCTCTCCTGACCTTTCATGTCAGATGCTCAAGAAAATTTGCAGGACTCTCTTAGCTTGCATTGAAGTGTTCGCGCCAGATAAAGCCACGACCTCGAGTCTACTATCGACGGCCGACACAGTGACTGATATGATGTATGATCTTTCATTGCAGCCTTTTCCAAAAGTGTTGCACCTCCTATACCAGAGGATTATGTTTTTGCCTAGCTTCCACATGCAAACATTCGAAGAAGCTTTCTACACCGGCTTTTTCACCCACGAAAGCAAAATATTCGGCCCAACCTTGACCATCGGCTACCTACGATACGAATCACATTCGGCCCAACCTTGACCATCGGCAACCTACGATACGAATCACATTTGCAGATGCTTAAGACGACAGGACTTTATTGACCAAGCATAAAAGTCATGTCAGGGACGACATGAACGCGGAGGGGGGGAGTGTTGAGCCAGCAGAGGATCACGAGTGTTGAGCCAGCAGAGGATCACACCCACATTTTTGCTCACACTCATCATTTTTGTAACCATTGATTGTAATAAATGTCTTTCCGACATTGATTTTGAATTGAGCCATTCATTAAGTAACGGAACTCAATTGAGTTTCCAGCTTGTAATCCCGAAGTAATTTCACTTGCTGATGTAATTAGTTAGAGATGTTCTCACCTCCAAGGCTGAGGTATATAAGCCAAAGGTTTTGTAACCTAAGGAGATTCAGATTATTAATCAAAGTGAGTTTTTGAGCGCCGTGACTGTGTCTGAGAGAGAGTGAGAGAGAGAGAGGGAGTCTTATCTACTTGCTACGCGAGCTACGGAGCCGCCATTGGAGAAGCGACACCGCCATTGTGTTAGCAACGGCGAGAGCTACGCACAGATACCAAGAGTGCGCGCTATCGGCTTCTATGTGTGGTAAGTTCCTACGAGCTTCGGTGTGAGTTTTCTTCCAACTCGTGTGTCGGAATGGAGCGTGCAGTATATCTATAGAACCACAACGAGTAGAGCTACACATTAGTACCATCGGGGTCAAGTTTCGATCACCTGTATTTTTCGGCCTGTCTTCATACGCGTTTACCGCACGGAGTGATTATAGGTTGATTTTGCAGTTCAAGTCTTTAAGGTGTTGTTCTTACCTAGTGTATAGACTTCCCCTTGAGTTTGAGATCGATTCAATGATTCTAGATCCTGTTTCGTATAGCATTCGTTCGTAGTAAGGATTTCAGTCACTTGCGTATTTTAGAACTTAGATTTGATTTCCTTAGTAGTGATTGTCATTAGAAGGTCGAGTAGGTGATTTGACACCCACCTAGTTGTTTCCATGTGCCTGCGGGTCAAGCTCCGTCCTCGTCTGACAAATTCTATTGTTGGTTGAGTTCTCGCTATTTAGCTTCTGCTAGCGGCGTAACCGCCTTAACACACCCTTTTGCAAAAAAGGGATGCATCCTTGAATAAGGTAGGCCACCAATATCCTGATTGAAACACCTTTCTAGTAGTTAGCTCCCCTGAAAAATATCCTTCGGCTATACCCATGTGGGCTTCTTGCAGTATGTATATATACTCATCCTCATGAGCACAACGTTTAAGAATATTGTCCTTCGCTAGCTTGTAGAGAGTTCCTACAATTAGAGAATAAGGTTCACATTCCTTTAATAGTTTTTGAGCTATATCCTTATGAAGCTCTCTGTGTGGACTAAAAAGTTCACAATCTTCTCACTCCATTCAGGCATGGTCTCGACTAGGAATAGGGAAGTATCGGGCAATTCATCATCAATTCTAGTGGGGGCTTCACTATTGGGTATGTGAGACAAATGCTTCGCCATGACATGTCTTTTACCGGGTCTCACCACAACAGTAAAATCAAACTCAAGAATAATTAATAATCATCGTGTAATTCTTCCCATGGAACAAGGTTTATTTACTAGATACAACAACGCTTGATGATTCACATAGAAAATAAACTTGTTGGCAAGAAGGTAGTAGCAAAATTTCTTTACTTCGTAAATCATAGCTAAGCCTTCCCACTCTGCAGTGGTGTTGTTCTTCTCAACATCATTTAATTGACGACTTGCAAAGCTAATGGAGTAGTCCAATTTATGTTCTTCTGGTTGAGCTAGAACACATCCAATAGCAAAGCTTGATGCATCAATATGCACATGGAAAATTACATTCCAATCGAGCACTCCTAGGATGGGAGCACTTGTCAAGGCCTTTTGTAATAACTCATAAGGATGGTCACACTTCGCAGTCCAGTGGAACTCAATAAGAAGCTTGTACAATGGGTGATCTATCTCAGCAAAGTTTAAAATAAACCACCGATAATAACCAACATGGCCCATGAACCTTTGAGCTTTCTTTATAGTTTGTAGGTAGTGGCAAATTGGAAATGGCTTTAATTTTTCTCTCATCTATGGAAATCCCATTTTTTGGCAGTATATGCCCTAAAATGACTCCATGTTTAACCCAAAATTGGCATTTGAAAGGGTTTAATGAGATGCGATACAATTTGCACTTTTCAAGCACTTTTTGTAAACATGATAGATGTTCTTTCCAAGAAGAATAAACACAAAGGTCATCTAAGAAAGCTTCGTAAAACTCCCTCAAATATTTCCTAAAAGCAGTGTTTACCAATCTTTGGAAGGTAACAGGGCATTGGTTAAGCCAAAAGCCATAACAGGAAATGCAAACACTACAAATTCAATTATAAAAGCATTTTTAGCTTGGTCTAGTGTAATTGTGATTTGATTGTAGCCAGAGTACCCATCTAAAAAGCTATAAGCTTTCTTCCTTGCAACTCTTTCAAGCACATGTTCCGAATATAGCAAGGGGTAATGGTCTCTCCTAGTGGTGGCATTGACCTTCTTGAGATCCATGCACACTCTAAGTTTCACATTCTTTTTTGGCACAATAACTATTGGAAACACCCATTCTAAGTACTCAATAGGACATATAAATCCTCATTTGACAAGCTTTTCAATCTCTTCTTGAACAATCTTTGCATACTTAGGATTCATTAGGTAGGGTCATTGCTGGACTGGTTTAGCCATGATATTCATGGGAATTGTGTGTTGCACCACGGAAGGTGGAACACCTTTCATATCATGATATGTCCAAGCAAATATATCCTTGAATTCCTTGAGAAGCTCCTTAAGTACATATTCCTCCGTCTCTGTCAGATCTTGGGCAATGAAAATAGAAGTTGGACTCCTCACTTGGGTCTGCTAACTCTATTTCCTTAACTATCACGGGACCCTCATAGACTCCATTACTTCCATCAATAGGTGTTCTCTGGGCCTTTGTATACACAACCTTACACTCCTCCGTGGTGTAGGAAATAAAAACCTTAGACTAGTCATGCACCGTTTTTTATTTCCTCATGAAAGGACGTCCTAAGATCATCTCAAATGACATATTGTGCTTGGAAAAATCCATAATAATGTAGGTATGCCTTATTTTGTGTCCAAGGACCTTGATCTTGAGATCTTCTAGCATCCCAATAGGTTTAACAATAGTCCTATTGGCCATATTTACCACTATGTTAGTAGTCCCAAGATGAGGTCTTCCCATAGATTCCCATCAATTTTTAGTTACAATGCTAACCCCAGTGCCACCATCAAGGATTCCCTTCACAGTTAATCCCTTGGTATTGATTGGTATGGTCGCATTGGATTCATCACCTTCAAAGTATTATCCCAACTTGTTAACAGGTATTTCAACAACAGAGTTTTCATCCAGGTTGGGTTATGGATCTAAGTGTTCCTCCTCTATTGGCACCTCCCTAGCTCCATCCATCTGTGAAAATTGTGGTAGCTAAGAATAGATCGGGGTCTACATATAGTTTAGACATGATGGTGGTTCTAACTTTTGAAGCCATCAAATCCATCAATTTGGCGATATTTAACGGCACTTTTTGGGCTTTTGTCCCTTGACATGGGGAAGATGGGATCTCCATTTCTTTGATAGGGTTAGATAATCCCTTTGTAAACATTCTCTCCAACAAGAAGGGAGTATTCCCACTTCCCAATGACTTAAAGTCACTTTCTTCTTGGATGACTGTTAACCCTCACGGCTCACGGACATCTTATCACCTACGACGGACGTGTATTATGTATTTGGTAGAGTCAAGTACCGGGCTTGTCGGACCAATAGGAAAAGGGTAAGAGTGATCGCCGATGAGAGGCGCACTCTAACTGGGACATTCAAGGGATTAGTTGGCTAAGCATGGGCACCCAAGTGTGAATGGGGTGAGCTCATATAAAAGCCAACTAAACCTAAAATTCACTCATTCTCTCATTTGTGCAATAGAAGAGTGCTCTTGCTCCATCTCCATCTCCATCTTCTTCTTCTTCACCTCCTCGTGTGTGTGTGTAAGTGAGAGAGAGAGAGAGAGGGAGAGTGTGTGTGCGATCGAGCATTACGAAGGCACGACGGCAGCGAAGCGGTTGAGCGCGGCACGACTGCAGCTTCTTCTTCATCGCGGCAAGGAATCCTCCACGGCACGAGCATAGAGCGGTGAGTGACACACCATTTCCCTCTTTTGAGCTTGCTAGATTAGTCTTGTTGTGTGCTTGGAGCCATTTGTGGCTTGCACACGGTGTATCGGTAAGTCCCTTGCTTCGACAGTGCGGCAAGGAGCGCACATTTTTGGCGCCGCTGCCGGGGAATCGCTCTGCACTAAGCCCAAGAGGCACTTTGTGCTTCTCCTATGAGTTGTTTGTAGTAGGAAAGAAGAGGAAGAGGAAGAGGAATGAGTTGTTTTTCTGCAAGTTGTTGATTTCTGTATTGTCTGCAAGTTCTGTGATTTCTGCATAATGTTGTGTTTTCTGTTTGCACACATTCTTTGCACAATTAGTAGTCGTTAGTTTGTTTGCAGTGAATGAATAAGTAGGAAGGCAGTTAGCAATTTCTGTTGCACACAGTCTGTACACAGTTTTCGTCAAGGTTTGCCTGCACACAGTCTTTGCACAGCAAGGTAGCGAGAGAGGAAGTAGGTGGACAGTTAGCTCACTGTCAGTAAGCAGTTAACAGATTAGTTAGTAGATTAGTTAGTGGTTAGCAGCACTGTTAGTAAGTAGATAAGGTAGTGAGTTGTCTGTGAGCTGTGAGCTGTTGACTGGGAGGTTAGGTAGGTGACAGTGTGTGTGGCCAAGAAAGGGTCACCAAAACCGCGCGGGGTCGTCGCCCAAAAAAATAATAATAATAATAAAAATTCAAAAAAATTAAAAAAAAACCCAAAAATATTAAGCGTGAGTGAGTGGAGGCTACACTAAAATTTTGATCGGGATCACAAGCCCAAGCCCAGGCCCAGGCCTCAGTCCTCAGTCTTTTGATATATACTAGACTCACTCTTATATATATACCCTACCCCCTCAAGAGGGAATGAGAGCATGTGGGGCAAGTCCTCCACTCTCCTCCCTTCTCTTCTCACTTGCACCCTTAGACTTTCTAATTTGGGCCTAGTTCCCTACTAGAAATTGACGGTTTTAGGGATTTCGAGGGCATAAAGTGACCAAACGGAGGGCTGTAAAGCACGGCATGTCCCTCTGATCGAGACGCTCGTTTTGAGCTATCATACGTTCTATTCTATAGCTGGGTCAGAAAAAAAAAGGACCAAAAAAACAAAAAATAAATAAATAAGAAAAGACTTGGGTTGCAAAACACCCAAAATTACTAGGTGAGCAGCCTTCACGGGCCCTCACTGACACTTCTAGGGGATCCAAGTCATATGATCCTACGCTCTAGACGAGTGTTAGAGCACGAGCATATTGGTAGTGCCTCCATTTACGCGGGCACCCATTATTCCTCCACCCTAGGTTCTGGACTTTCGACCGGGACTCAAGGTAGCGCGACCCAAGATCCTCATATCGCGTCTAGTGATTCTTCCTCTGACTACGAAGTCATGGAGGGGTATCCTACACCAAACCCTGATAGTTCAAGTCAAGACATGCATGCCATGGGCCCACGGCCCGGGTCCAGCGTGTTTAGCCGCTTAAAAGAGACCCTTAGTAGAGCTACTCGCTCCAAACATGCGGTTAATGAAATAAATGAAGGGAGTGGGGAAGTAAATTCGTCATTCATGCCTAAAATGGACCCTATGCTTCTTGAGAGTGTGCATCTGAATGTTCTATCCACTGCACCTCCTGATCCTTTAGGACTATCTCCCTCTGAGGTTTTAATACCCGATGGTAGGAGTCTTGCCGAAGTACAAGAGATCGAACGCTATATGCAAGCAACAAGGGAGAGGGAAATTGAGAACCTACGAAGGCTAGAACAAAGTCGAGCCTTGAAAGCAAAGGCTCCTATGACAACAATCATGCCAGCCGAGCAACCGAGTGCTCCCAAGGTAGCAGTCATGGAGGGGCAAGCTATGGGGATCAATAATGCTTCCACTTCAAGGGAAACCTCCAGCACGCCAGGCCTAGATGGGATATTCCTAAACGAAAATTGGGAGTATGACCTACAAGCAGAAGCTTGAATTGATCGGTACACAGGACACACCTATCATGTGGGTTGGTTAGATGTTCTACAATCCACATCGGGTGCTACTAGCATAGATGAGCAACAACAGAAAGTTTGTGATGTCCTCCATAGGATTGTCGAGTTAGAAAGACAGAACACAGGGATCAACATGCCTTCAACAGGCCTAATGAGATTCTTGGATGCGGGAAAGGCCAACCAACCAACCCTGTCACAAATGGAGACTCCCTCAGTGAGCCCCATTGATCCTCCATATGTTGTTTCGCCAGGAGCCTCAGTACAATCTCAGCCCACAAGTGGCAGCTTTACCTTCCCAGATCTAGCTCATCTTTCTCTTAATGACACTACGGCTACCATGCATATCCCAGTGGTGAGCATGACAAGAAGTACACCATGGAGTTCATTTGTTAACACTGCGCCGATGCCTAGTAGCACAGTGCCCCCAACTATACCTACATGTATGTATCAATCATGTGCACTTGTCGTACCTCAGCCTAATGTAGCTCCTACACCTCCGATTATTCCAAGAGCTTACAATCCACAATGGAATTATCCAAGCTCTTATACAAGTGGATCCATGCCATTTAATAATAACATGCCATATCAGGCACCCCCTATGCCTAGGGCCACGCCTGTAAACTTTGGACCACCGTCTGGTACACCACCATACGAAATTTGGGACCCAAGAGCCGCGCGTATGCCAAGGCCAAGGTCAACTCCCATCTCACATGTGGTTCCAGGAGCACAAACACCCATTATACCTGCTCAAATAGGAGATTTGGCAGCATTTGCTCAAACTATCGGTCGCTCTATTGCGGAAAACATGCGTAGTGCACCTGATAGAGAGCCTAGGAGCAAGGCATTTCAAGTAGCTAAGCTCACACAGAAATTCAGTGGAGATGGAGATGCTAGAAATCATATGGAAGTCTTTGAACATGTGTGCGATTCCTTGGAAGAGCACAATGAGCTACATAAGTGTAAGGCTTTGAGTTTGACCCTAAACGGAAAGGCTGGAGATTGGTATAGAACCTTAAGAGTAGAAGAGAAAACGATCTACTCTACTCTTAGGAGACTGTTCTTAAAAGAATACATACGAGAGGGAGTACTTTGGGGTGTAGCCTCTCAGCTCCAGAAAGCCCAACGAGAAGAAGGTGAATCCGTGAGAGACTTCATTAGTCGCTTAAAGAATTTGAATTCTCGATGCAATCCAAACGAGCGATTCAACAACAACCAATTGCTCGATAGATTCATTAGGGGACTACGACATGAAAGTATCTATAATGGCCTAGTCATTAGAGGTATCACTACTTGGGAAGCAGTCACCATAAATGCAATCCAATTGGAGGATAATTTAATGATTGCAGGAGAAAGAGTGTCTGCCGAGCCGAAGTCAAGTAGCTCGCAAGCATCAGGGCATGAGCCAATGAAGATAAAGCCAATTGTGAAAGAGCAAACGATATCTGAGATGACTTTGGCAGATCTCACCAAGGCCATCCAAGAAAGCCTTAGGGGTAATCGTGCTCCACAAAACACTCATATGTATCCAAGAAGGGAGAAACAATGGTGCTCAATTTGCTTGGGCCCACATACTACGAGTGAATGCCCTACTTTCAGAGTAAAGTTTAATGGGACTTGTAACGCGTGTGGTAGGTATGGCCATCAAGCGAAGGATTTCCTAATGCTTAAACGCATCATGGAAAATAGACCGCCTATAGCTTGGGCAGACTCACCTCGAGTTCTTGCATTGATGCCTACCCCACCCATGGAGCAACAGTTGCCATTACAACACATGGTCCCTAGAACCCAAAATGTGGTCCAAACCACACCGTTGCCACCTCCAGTGCTAGGACCGCAACCCCCTCATCCAAGAGTTACACCTATGAACCAAATAGGTTGCGAGTCATCTAGTACTTATGTAGATTGCGAAGGGGACATAGACCCTAGTATCACCTATGGAGTCAACATGCTTGAGGAGTGTCCCATGTACTATATGGAAGACCATTGGGGACAAATCAAACCGGTATATCAAGCTACTGCGCTAGCAGCAAGAGGCCAAAACATTAATAGTTTTGCCAGGAGACCACCTCTTCAGTGCTACGAATGTGGTGGACCACATTGAGTAGCTGAGTGCCCCATTAGAATGCAAAAGAATGCTGCACTAATGCAAACAAGTCAAGGGAGTGCATTGGCAATTCCAATACTCATTTGTAATCGTTGTGGCATAGATCATTTGATCGCACAGTGTCCTAACAATCCAAACGCACCGAAAATCACACCATTGAACTTAATAGAGATTGTTGATGGGACACCACCAACTATAAACATAGCACCAGTGAATGCACTCACACGGTCGATGCTCCAAAAGCAAAATTACATCCTCGAAGAGAGAGATGCTGCATCCATTGGCCGAGCGAGAAAGAAGAAAACACGAAGAAAGAAATCCCTTAATGCTTCTAGCTCAAAACCTAGTTCAAAGACTAACATAGGGACAGGAGAGGATCCCGTGTATATGAATGACCCTGAGGATGACTTAGATTCGATAGAGACCACGGAGACCAAAACTATTACTACAAAGGAAAAAGCCAGTGAGGAGGATCACGAGAGGGAATTACGACGAACACCAAAAGAGTATTCAAAGTTAAACCACCCAGTTGTGAACCCCCAAGATAAGCCACGAGAGACGAAAAATGAGGATTGCAAGAGAAAGATTGGAACCTATCCAAACCCAACAGTGGAAATTGAACGAGTCCAACAACTGAGGGGTTTGGTGGAAGAAACTCAACGAACATTAGAACCTGAACCCAAACATATCCAAATGTCGGACACAGTGTTTCCCACACAAGTTCAACCTCACAAGAACTACAGGCTGTTAGCTATACCCAGTATCATTCGGGAAGAGAGTGAGGGTAGGACATCTGAAAGTGGACACACACCTTTCCTACTAGAGAGAATGTTGGTGAGGGAATGCCCGACCCCCTTGAGGAAGTGGAGATTCCATCTTCACCATTCTCTTGTCAGGGTCCTATGTCCCACAAGATGCCATTAAATGTTGCCAAATTGATGGATTTCATGTCTTCAGAAGTTAGAACCACCATCATGTCCAAACTATATAAAGACCCCGAGCTAGTCTCAGCTCTTCGAGCCTTCCTCAATGGAGAATTACAGGCCGGATTACCACAGTTTGCACATATGAACAAACCTGACTCGGTAATGAATGATGAGGAACATTTAGCACCACCATCTGACCTAGGGGGACATGAATCTGTAATTGAAGTACCTGTTAACAAGTTGGGGCAATACTTTGAAGGTGATGAATCTAATGCTACTCTGCCAATCACTACTAAAGGATTAACTGTAAAGGGAGTCCTTGACAGTGGTGCGGGAGTCAGCATGGTGACAAAGAGTTGTTGGGAGTCTATGGGGCGACCTCACCTTGAAGCCACAAGCGTAGTGGTAAAAATAGCTAATGGATCTATTGTTACGCCTATTGGAATGCTAAAGGATCTCAGAATCAAGGTCTTGGGACACAAGGTAAGGCAAACTTTCATTGTTATGGATTTTTCCAAGCATCCTATGTCATTTGAGATGATCTTAGGGCGTCCATTCATGAGGGAAGCAAAAATGGTGCATGACTGGTCCAAAAACCACGTCTACTTACAGTTCCAAGACTCTGTCATTCGAGTTGATCTTTTAAGTGGTCGAACGCATCCTCTAGGAAATAAATTCATCATTGATAATCGATCAGACACAACAATTCACTCAGCTCCATTACAGTATTGTTACACGTGTAACGAAGACACGGATATTGGGAAGAACTCTCCTTATATGGATATCCTACCCGGAATGGCTGAGTCAGACGATGTCGATTGGGTACACCTAGCGGCAACTATAGATACATGGGGAGCTAGAGGAACAACCTAGGTAACACCAAATGGGGAAGAGATACCACACATTGCACCAATAAACATGTTAGGTGTAGCGCATGTAACATCCGATGATAAGAAAGAGGCACACCTACCTGAGAGTGAAACCGATGATTCCTCAAAGGCTTCAGGCCAATACACATCAGAAACAGAATCTCAGGGAGAAATGGATTCAGAACCTGAAGAAACATCGAGTGAGCCAAGTATAGAAACTGAACACTCAAGGTCTAGTACGACCATCTATGGTAATTTATATGAGAGTGAAGAAGATACAAGCGAAGACCTATCAAGCGAGTCGAGTTCAAACATTTACCAAAATCAAAACCTTAACAAGAAACAAAGGTCATATAAGAGACGACGATATCGAGCAAATGTGAGAGCTAGGATAAACAAGGAAAGATCTACTGCAGAATGGCTTAGCTATCTAGGGGCATGTGATGCTCATCGAAATCTAGTAGACAATTGGGGTGAACATCTCCAGAGTGTCATGTGGTGCAGCCCACGACCCATTGACCTCGCTCAATTGGAGGTTACAGAGCCGAAATTGAGTCGAACTATAAGAAGACGTCAAAACCGAGAGTTAGCACAACAACAAAAGGAGGCAGAACTAAAAGAACGGTCTCCGTCAGGACAAGAGCCTGCTGACTTACATACGGCTCCTGAACATTTTAAATCTTATACCACGGGGGAGCGAAAGGTTGTGTATGCCAAAGCCCAATGAATACCTACCAATGGAAGCAGTGGAGTCTATGATGGTCCAGCGGTAGTTAAAGAGATAGAATTAGCAGAACCGGGTGAGGAGTCTAAACCAGTCTTTATTGCTCAAGACCTTACCGAAACTGAAGAGGCTGTACTTAAGGAGCTCCTCAAGGAATACAAGGATATCTTTGCTTGGACATATCATGACATGAAGGGCGTTCCACCTTCTGTGGTGCAACATACAATTCCCATGATCAACACTGCTAAACCCGTCCAGCAACGACCCTATCCAATGAATCCTAAGTACGCCAAAATTGTACAAGAGGAGATTGAAAAACTTATCCAATGTGGATTCATATACCCTATTGAGCACTCAGAATGGGTTTCTCCAATAGTCATTGTGCCAAAAAAGAATGGGAAACTAAGAGTGTGCGTGGACCTCAAGAAAGTTAATGCAGCCACTAGGAGAGATCATTATCCCTTGCAATATTCAGAACATGTGCTTGAAAGAGTTGCGGGCAAGGAAGCTTATAGCTTTTTAGATGGGTATTTTGGTTACAATCAAATCACAATTGCATTAGAGGACCAAGCTAAAACTGCTTTTATCACAGAGTTTGGAGTGTTTGCATTTCGTGTTATGGCTTTTGGCTTAACAAATGCCCCTGCTACATTCCAACGATTAATAAACACTGCGTTTAAAGAATTTCTAAGGGAGTTTTGTGAAGCTTTCCTAGACGACCTTTGTGTTTATTCTTCTTGGGAGAAGAATTTGTTATATCTACAAAAAATATTTGAAAGGTGCAGATTTTATCGCATCTCATTGAACCCTTTCAAATGCCAATTTTGGGTTAAGCATGGAGTCATTCTAGGGCATATAGTGTCCAAGAACGGGATATCCACAGATGAGAGTAAGATTAAAGCCATTGCCGATTTGCCACCACCTACGAACTATAAAGGAGTTCAAAGATTTATGGGCCATGTTGGTTATTATCGAAGATTTATTTTAAACTTTGCCGAGATAGCGCGTCCATTGTACAAGCTTCTTATCGAGTTTCACTGGACGGAAGAATGTCATCAATCTTATGAGTTATTAAAGAAGGCCCTAACAAGTGCTCCAATCTTGCGAACACTTGATTGGAATGTACCTTTTCATGTGCATATTGATGCATCAAATTTTGCTATTGGGTGTGTTCTAACTCAACTAGGAGAAGATAAATTGGACTACCCTATTAGCTTTGCAAGTCGCCAATTAAATGATGCCGAGATGAACTACACTACTACAGAGCGCGAAGGTCTAGCTATGATTTACGCAGTAAAGAAATTTCGCTATTACCTTCTTGCTACCAAGTTTGTGTTTTATGTTGATCATCAAGCATTGCTAAATTTGGTAAACAAGCTGTGTTCAACAGGTCGAATTACATGATGGTTGTTAATTCTTCTTGAGTTTGACTTCATCGTTGTTGTGAGGCATGGGAGGAAACATGTCATGGGAGATCATTTATCTCGTATCCCTAATGGCGAAGCTCCTACGGGGGTTGATGATGAATTGCCTGATACTCCTTTGTTCATTGTTGAGACAATGCCTGAATGGAGTGAAAAGATTGTTAACTTCTTAGTTAATGGTTTTCCACCCAAAGAACTGCGAAAATATATAGCTCGAAAATTAATCAAGGAATGCGAACCCTATTGCTTACTGGCTGGAACTCTCTATAAGAGAGGAAAAGATGATGTTCTTAGACGCTGTGCCCGCGAGGATGAGTATTTATATATTCTACAAGAGGCACACATGGGCGTAGCTGGTGGTCACTTTTCAGGAAACTTGACTGCCCGAAAGATCTTACAGTCAGGCTATTGGTGGCCCACTCTGTTTAAGGATGCATCACTTTTTGCAAAGGGATGTGATGAATGCCAACGCTTCAAGAAGCCACAAAGAAGTGGTAGGATGCCTCTACATCCCATCAAGGTAACTCAACCATTTGAAAAGTGGGGCTTAGACTTTGTAGGACCGATTAGTCCGGCTGCACGTAACACGCAATCACGATATATCATTGTGGCTACCGACTATGTAACCAAATGGGCTGAAGCAAAAGCAACACGAAAGGCGGATGCAAAAACAACAGCTAAGTTCCTCTTTGAGAACATTATCACACGTTTTGGATGCCCCTTTGAACTTGTGAGTGACAATGGAACTCATTTTATAAATGAAGTACTAAAAGAACTCACATCAAACTTCATGATATCTCACTACAAGTCTACACCCTATTATCCCCAAGCAAATGGCCAAGCTGAGAGTACCAACAAAACTCTCATCTCCATTTTGACAAAGACAGTCGAGGCTCATCGCACTGATTGGGACCTAAAGCTTACATCAGCTTTATGGGCTTATCGTACTGCGTATAAAGTTGCTATTAATTGCACACCGTTTAAGATGGTGTATGGCCAAGAAGCAGTTATGCCATGGGAGTTTGTCATTCCTAGTCTTCGAGTAGCTTCTCAAGAAGGTTGGGATGGTAACCCCTTAGTGGAGCGATTATATATCCTGGAAAGGCTAGATGAAGAAAGGCAATTAGCTGTGCGAAATGCTCTAGTGGAGAAGGATAGGAGAAAGAAGTGGTTTGATAGCCCTTTAAAGGATAAAGACATCAAGGTTGGTGATAAAGTTCTTATGTACGGGATACGTAATGAAAAGAAGAAATTGAAATACGCTGGTAAGGGACCATATCGAGTGTGTGAAATTACTCCGCAAGGTACCATTCGTGTGGAGACTCTAGATGGAGTTGAAACCATTGGATTCCTTAATGGGAGTAAATTCAAAAGATATTATGATCCTCTAAGCCAGGAAGAGTTGCAAGCCATCCATCAAAAGAAGGCTGCCAAGGAACAAGCAGAGCTTAAAAAAATCCAAGCAAGAGTTGAGGCTCGAGAACGACAACAATGTCTTATACACCAACGAGAGGCTAATCTGGGAATCACGCAAGCATTTTTCGAGGACACAGATGACGACTCATTAGAATCTGAGCCACCCCTACGCTACCCAATTGAGCTAAATAGCCCCTATGGGAAAGTACTATACAATGCCTTATTAGATACAGGAGCTAAACACAATTTGTTATCCTATGGATTTTGGTGTCAATTAGAGAAACCGACCCTATCCCCGAGTACGATGCAAGTCAAGGGCATTAATAAAAAGAAAACTGCTATTCTTGGAGTCCTTCAGACCCCTGTTGTCTATGACAATGGAAGCATAGTGCAGAGGTTTCTAGTCAAGCCCGCGGGAGCTATGGAAGGCAACATAAACCTAGGATGCACGTGGATGTTGGCAACCAAATGCACTATTGATTGGGATACTGGTAGTGTCACGACACAACCACCGACTCTTACCCCTATCATTCAAGCAAAGTCACCTACGTTGCAAACTCTAGCAAAGTTGAAGGATAGCCAACATTCACAAGCCAAGGTGGTTAACTCATCTTTGCCAGCTACCCATGAACCTAGCACTTCAACACTTG
Source organism: Adiantum capillus-veneris (assembly GCF_014529385.1). NCBI lineage: Eukaryota > Viridiplantae > Streptophyta > Polypodiopsida > Polypodiales > Pteridaceae > Adiantum > Adiantum capillus-veneris. The sequence goes on along the minus strand of NC_140949.1, from coordinate 99,983,854 downwards.
TAGTTGCAGCAAGCAATAATATTGCAAGTACTCAACCTGCACGACCTAAGAGTACATATCAATGGGTCCCCAAGGCCTTACTTCCAACTACTTCAACCCTCCCATCCATTCCAAGAAAAAATTTCCTGGGAAAACCAAGAGCGCGCCCTAGGAGAGTCAAGACCAAATCACGATGGATTCCAAAACAACTATTAGAAGCCCAAGGCTACTATGATGGAAATGAGAAAATTTGGGTACCTAAACGTAAAATGTGTCCTTCCCTATCGACAACAAACCCATATGAGTCAAACAGTGTAACGCTAAAGCCAATGGCAGACCGTGGGAAGGGAAAGATCACAGAATGCTACACACCTAGTCCAGAGCTATTTTGGGCTCCAAGGCAAAACCAATTTATTCCACCTAGCTCAGGAAGGGGGGAGTTCCATGAAGCTTCTAGCTCCTCATGTAATACATCCATAGAGGTAAAAGCTTCTACACAGCCTCCATCTATAGTAGTGGACCTCCATGAAGCTACAAAAGAATCCACACCTCCCAGTGTTTAAGAATCACGTGATGAACCACTTCAAGTTCGATCCTGGGAGAGTACCTTACCACCCTTGCAACTTGACGAGGCACCTAGGGTAATAGAAAACTACTGGCAAAAATCCTCACCTATTACCAACTGGAACAATTGGTTTCAAAGGGTGACGACATCATTTCAAACGGTATGATCTACCCAAGGAAGGGGGGAGTGTTTGAGGACATCCATCATTCACTTGCTTCCCTCTCAACCTTTCTCCCTGACCTCTTAATCTCCAATCTTAGGGAATGTATATATAAAGCCTTATACTCACAAAAACAAGAAAAAAAATTAAAAGAGCAAGAGCCATAACACAAATCATAAAAACAAATTATGCACAAGAACACGACCCTTGTAATATTTGCACTCTAACCATCATCTATTTGCGTGTACAAATATGGCTAGTACGCTAGAGTCATCCACTCCTGCCTTGGGTGAGAGGTACCCTCGTTACTTTTCACAAATATTTCACATGGTCTTTCCAGTGCTTGCATGTGAATGGGATTTGATAGGTACGCTAGCATGTGAGAGTAATTTTGAGGAGTTAGAATGGCTGATACGTCTCTTGACCACGTCTGATCCATACTTAGTAGAGAGCGTTTCTCCCATTGCACAAGCCTACCCTTTTGACCAAGATGACTATAGGCATCTAGTGACCTTCTTAGTAAACATGGGCACCTATGATGAAGAAGAAAATTTACATGACTACACGGATGGCACATATGGTCTCATGGATGATGACTTTGTTTATCTCGACGACGAGGATAGGGGTTTAGCCTTAGGGTTTCCCCCCAACCTCTACAATATCCTATTCCCTTGACTCTCTAGGGGGAGTGCAAAAAATTAGGTTAGGGTTCCTTATGTTTTTTGTTGTGTTCAATAAGTCTTGGTACCTTTTTCCACTAATGTGACTCCTGAAGGTATTCCTTTTGTTTCCTAGTGTGTACACGAGCGTGTTGCTATTGGTAGGATTTGGACCTTCATGGAATCTTTATCTCGACTCACTCTTCAAATCAAGCACAACCATCGACACAAACAGGTGTTTCTTGTCCATTAGCATTGCCCCTTATCTTTTTTGCATCTATGATTGTCAGCTTTAATTGTGATTGGTAGCCTAATATTCACCGCATTTCCTTAGTATCAAACATTTAATTCAATGTAATTTTTTGTCATAATCACTTGTCTAGGTTTAAAAATCAAGCAGTCCGACAAACTAGTTTGACCAAGTTAGGTGTTAGAAATCTTCTCTTAATACCATGGGGAATGCCTTCCTAATAATTAATGGTTACTTAGGTTCTTAATCCGATTTAGGCAGCATTGTGTGAAATGTACTAGGGCTTTCTAGTGGGCTTGACCCTATTGACCTTTAGCTTAAGTATTATAAAGGGAGTTTACTAGTGTGATGAGCCTGGGGAGGTGTATCAGTGTTATATGACCCCCCAAAGTTACAAAATTAAAATGCTGAAAATGAACAAACAAAAAATCAAAGTGCCACACTGTAAAATCTTAAGCTGGAAGAGAAATCTCAGCTTGATTTGGTACTTCACTCACATGTATTGCCTATGGTACTAGAGCCCTAGAGGTTCCCAGTATGGGCGCTTTTACTTGAAAAGCAAAAAACCCAAGGCATACAAAATAAGCACACACATCAAAATTGAATCATTGTGAAAAGACTTTGGGGGGTCAAAGAAAAAGTAATCAGTCAGGCGATGATTTCATGAGAAATTCCTTTTATGGTAGCTTAACTACAAGGTCTTCTAGATATAGCCTCTAGTCAGCCCTCGAACATGAATACTTGGCTCTCGCGATTAAACAACTTAATTGACCACGGAAAATTAAGAAGCTTACCCATGGTATTAATATTCGATCTCTAGTGCCTTTCGACCGTCAAATTAGCGACCCCAGACTTGTTTAATTTTTTACCTTTACATCTGTTTATGCATTTGATTACATTGCAATTTAATGTTCATTGCTGACAAATTTTTTGAAATTCTTTTACCAATCAATTTGTCTACCTAAAACTGCATATGCTTTTTAATCACTTATGAGAATGCAATTACTGTGCCAATGTTGTTTGATTTTGCAGTGACTGAAGAAGGCTAAGGACATTTATCTCAAATGCTCTTCCACCTCAACGAACGAGCTTCAACTCAATAGCTTCCGAGGATGGAATCTACATCAGGAAGGGGGGCATGTTAACCCTCATGGCTCACGGACACCCCATCACCTACGATGGACGTGTATTATGTATTTGGTAGAGTCAGGTATCGGGCTTGTCGGACCAATAGAAAAAGGGTAAGAGTGATCGCCGATGAGAGGCGCACTCTAACTGGGACATTCAAGGGATTAGTTGGCTAAGCATGGGCGCCCAAGTGTGAATGGGGTGAGCTCATATAAAAACCAACTAAACCTAAACTTCACTCATTCTCTCATTTGTGCAATAGAAGAGTGCTCTTGCTCCATCTCCATCTCCATCTCCATCTTCTTCTTCTTCACCTCCACGTGTGTGTGTGTAAGTGAGAGAGAGAGAGAGGGAGAGTGTGTGTGCGATCGAGCATTACGAAGGCACGACGGCAGCGAAGCGGTTGAGCGCGGCACGACTGCAGCTTCTTCTTCACCTCCTCGTGTGTGTGTGTAAGTGAGAGAGAGAGAGAGAGGGAGAGTGTGTGTGCGATCGAGCATTACGAAGGCACAACGGCAGCGAAGCGGTTGAGCGCAGCACGACTGCAGCTTCTTCTTCATCGCGGCGAGGAATCCTCCACGGCAGGAGCATAGAGCGGTGAGTGACACACCATTTCCCTCTTTTGAGCTTGCTAGATTAGTCTTGTTGTGTGCTTGGAGCCATTTGTGGCTCGCAGACGGTGTATCGGTAAGTCCCTTGCTTCGACAGTGCGGCAAGGAGCGCACAATGACACTAGGTATGGCTAGTGGTCTATGGTCTTTGTGAGGTTGATTTTGCGTAGGGAACACTGTGTCTATAATCTGGATCTACCTAGGTGCTGGATCTAGATCCCTTTGGGTCTCTTCTACAAAACTCATTAATTGCTTGACTTGCTCGATCTCCTCTATAGGGTTTAGGTAAGTTCCTATCTTCTTCTTGGGTTCCTTGGGTCTCGGTCATTGTGGCTCATGATTATCTTCTTTGGTTGTGTCTTGCCTAGTGAGCGTTTTAGTTTCCATGGTCTCATTCAAATCAGAATCCTCTTCAGCATCATTCATATACACAAGGTCATCATCAGTCCCTATGTTGGTCTTTGAACTGGGGTCTGAATTCACTACTTTTTGCGATATCTTCCTTCGTGTTTTCTTCTTTTTTTGAGATTGGGCAATTGATGCTGTGTCTCTTTCTTCAAGAATATAATTTTGGTTTTGGAGCATTGATCGTGTGAGTACATTTACTGGTACCACAGGTGTACTTTGTGATGGCTCCTTGGTAACCTCAATTAAGTTCTATGGCGTGATCTTTGGCGCAATTGGATTATTAGGACATTGGGCAATCAAATGATCTATGCCACATCAATTACACATGAGTACGGCATTGTAGTTGTACTCGCTTGATTGGTTTGCATTAGTGTGGCGTTATTTTGTAGTCTAATAGGACGCTCGGCTACACGATGTGGACCCCCACACTCGTAGCATTGAAGAGGTGGTCTCTTGGCAGTGAAATTGATATTTTGTCCTCTTGCCGCAAGAGTAGCTACTTGATAGAAAGGTTTGACTTGTCCCCAATAGTCCTCCATGTAGTATTGTGGACTTTCTTGAAGTGCATCAATCCCATAGGCAATATTAGAGTCTAACTCATCCTCGCAATCCATACAGCATTAGATGACTCACAACCCACTTCATTCACAAAAGTGATTCTAGGATGTGTGGGTTGAGGTCCTAGCACTGGAGGTGGTAATAGTTTTGTTTGAACAACATTTTGGGCCTTAGGGACAATGTGTTGTGATATTGTTCAAGAGGTGGGGCCGACATCAATGCAGGCACTTGAGGTGTATCCGTCCATGATAAGGTTGGTCTATTGGCCATCACGTGTTTAAATACTATGCATTCCTTGGCTTGATGACCATACCTCCCACATACATTGCAATCCCCATTAAATTTTACTCTGAATGTAGGGCATTCACTGCTACTATGTGGACCAAAGCAACTGAGCACCATTGTTGCTCCCTTATGGGATACATATGATTGTTTTGTGGAGCACGATTGTCTCTAAGACTTTCTTGAATGGCCTTGGTGAGATCTGCAAAAGTCATCTTAGATATCTTTGGCTCTTTAGCAATAGGCTTTATGGTCATTTGGCTCATGCCCTGATGCTTGCGACCTAGTAGATTTAGGTTCAACAGACACTCTTTCTCCTTGTATCATTAAATTGTCCTCCAATTGGATCGCATTGGTGGTGACTGCTTCCCAAGTGGTGAGACCTCTAATGACTAGGTCATTGTAGATATTCTCATGTCGTAGTCCCCAATGAATCTATCGAAGATTGGTTATTATTGAAGTGCTCATTTGGATTACAACGAGAATTCAAATGCTTCAAGCAACTAATAAAGTCTCTCACCGACTCCTCTTCCTCTCGTTGGGCTTTTTGGGGCTGAGAGGCTACACCCCAAAGCACTCCCTCTCGTATGTACTCTTTCAAGAACAGTCTACTAAGAGTAGGGTAAATCGTTTTCTCTTCCACCCTTGGATTCCTATACCAATCCCCAACCTTCCCACTCAAGGTTCGTCTTAAAGCATTACTCTTATGCAGCTCATTGTGTTCTCCTAGGGAATTGCATATTTGTTTAAATACCTCGATATGCTTTCTCACATACCCATCTCCACTAATTTTTCTGTGAGTGTGGGACGCATGTCTAACCTCACCATCCTATCTTATTGCATTATTAGCGAGAACCACGATTAATTTATCAATCCATGGGATGAAGCTGACTCGGCTAGTGCATAGGGCTACAAGAGGGTGTCAATCTCTCAGAAAACAACTAAAAACTCGTATCTAACTCAAGCTACACTCAAGTGACTGAAATCACCAAAAGCCAATCGCTCATCGGCAAATAAATCACATCCGTTACAGCATCAAATGACATCCAAACGTAACGAAACTTCTAGGAAAAGTTTATAAGACCTATGCACACATGCTTATGGTCTCAAACCCCACTTTAGGTCAAGTTCCAAAATCGGCGATTATTAACATTAGTGGATTTTTGACCTAGTCGTTTCCGACCCAGAATGCATCTAAATGCTTAGCAATGATGCCCCAATACCCCACCTATGCTTAGTTTTTTATTTAAAAGTATAAATTTCTAGTTATGATGAAATTAGGCCACGATTCGACAACGCCAAAAGCTACGAAATACTATGAACTGCTTATGTCAATGCGTAGAGCTCTTACATGTGGTTGCAATGCAACAAACACGATTGCAATGTGACAACCAGGGAGGGAGTAGGAAGCACGAGAAGGAGAGGAGTGAGCGCCATTAGCTCACGCTGTGTATTTCTTATCCAAAAACTAATAAAAAACTTACAAAAATCGGTTTTTATACCTTAGCCAAGGTTTTTGGGTGGTCAAAATTAATAATCTAGAGTTCTACCAAAGCTGGTAATGACAGGTTGATACAATTTGGAATCTTGTAGCCCCGGCTCATTAATTATAGAGTTTATCTCAAAATAGGAGTTACAATATTCCCGATTTATCAAAATAATAAGTGTTTTACAAAGAGAACTCTGAAAAATGGTATCCGTGTTAGCTTGCTGTTAACATCCCCCCTCCTCGCCTATGTCGTCCCTTGACACAGCTTTATGGGCTGAAATACTCTTCGGGCTAGCGGCTGGCGAGGCGGTCTTTAAGCGCATTCAGTGCCTTTTCGTATCTGATTTTTCTTTCTTAATCTGACACTTGCAGAAACTGCATGGTCACTCTGTTCTTCAGTTCCACTATTGAGTAGCCTACAAATCTTGAGGTGAGGTTGTTGATAACTTGTGCAAATATCTTCGGTCGCCAAGTGAAGAATCCCATGTTGAAAGCTTCCTCAAATGCCAAAATATTATGGATGGTAAGAACATACACAGGGCGTAGAAGCCATAGAGGACTTCTTCGGAAGGCTCACCATTGAGATCATAGCATAATCCTTTATTACCCTCAAGGAATGATATCCATGGGGTGCCTGCTTACTTTGGCTCATGAAAAACTTCAACACAAGTGAGCAGCATTTGGCATATCTTATATAACATTGCGCAGGAGAGATCCTGTAGACACTTGAAGAAAGACATGGTGCCCATTAGGATTTTCACCATGTATGTCTCTGTGGATTGTCCTTTCTTTGGAGCTGGCTGTCTTGGGTAGTTCAGCCAGGTTTGTAATGGAAATGGCCTATGAACTTAGAGAATAGCGGAATTAAGAGAATTAGAGTGAGCAACTTTGAGAGCATAGATGGTGAACTTAATTGGTAGTAGCAACTTAATCATGACACTTAATTAACTAGGCATGAGCAATACCTTTGCGAGAGAGAGAGAGAGAGAGAGAGAGAGAGATTTTAGATAATATGACAACAGTTGAGGATCGGATTTATGTGGAGCCGGTCCCCCCTCCAAAAGGCATTTGTATTATTGATTCTCTCATTAAGAGAGACTTGGTACAATACAATCTTTGTGTTCCTTGAGACCTCTTTGGAAGTATGGAGATGGAAGCTTCATACACCAAGCTTTCGCATAATATCAACAATCAATCTTAGCTTGAAAACAATCAAGAACTCGTGAACATCATTAGTCTTTGTGTTCCCTAAATCATTTGAGTACATGAGGATGTATACTTTTATGCATCAACTTGTGCCTAAAGAAACAATTAATCTTCCTTTCAATACAATTAATCTACTTGCATTAAGTAACTAATCTACTTGCAATAAACCATTAGCCTTCTTGCAATAAGCATAACATGCACTTTGTGGAAAGCATTAACTATCCCAAGACCTCAAACACCTTCGAAGGTGGAGAGAGCTAGCAGGGAATGAGGGTAGGGAAGAGGAAGAAGAAGTATTCCATAGGAGAAAGAAATAATTCCTCACTTATCATCACTCTTCTTGATTATCATACATAATAGCATAGTAATGAAGATGGAGAAGATGGAAAGATTAAGCATTGAAGCATAGCTCTTGGTTGGATTTGCATTCCATAGCCAAGAGTGTTGGTGTAGGCTGTCAACTTCTCAAGGAGCTTGGAGAAGGAGATGGAGCTCTTGCACCTTGCCTAGCACACAATGAGAGTGTTTGTGAGTGTGTGTGGGTGAGTATACCCCCTAAGCAACCCCCTAGCTTGCTTGGGTCAACTCCCCCTTGTAGCTCATGCTTGAAGCTCATTGGACCCCTCCAGGCCTAGCCCATCATAAGGAGGAGGCATTACAAGCAGCAAGGGTAGCCTTGAGACAAGTGTCCCCCTTTCCCCTTTGAGAGAGTGGACTTGATAAATGAAAAATCAATTAATTAAATCCCCTAAATTATCATTGGACCCCTTGGGTGGACAACCAATAGGCTTTAGGCACACCATGAGGGCAACATGAGGAGGAACTTGACAAGTGTCCCTTTTGCTTTCTTTGTACCATGCATGCCTTGTGTGAGTGTGTGGGTGTTCTCTCTCATCCCCCCTCATGTAGGGCTCACCCCCTCCTTGTAGGGATTGAATCTTTGACTTTTTGACACCTCAACCCCTCATGCATAGGCCCACTTCCCACCACAAGCTTGGCCCTTAATCACTTTAAGCTTGGGTTGGGTTCTCACCTCAAGTGCAACCCTAACATCTCAAGCATGTCAAGCACCTCAAGCATCTCAATCATTAAGCACCTCAAGCATCTCAAGCACCTCAATCATCAAGCACCTCAAGCACCTTAGTTATCAAGCATAACAAGCAGGACAAGCACCTCGAGCTGGGTCGGGTTCCCGCACCTCAAGCTCTAGCTTACCTAAGGTCAACCTAAGGTCAAAGGACTTTTACACACATTATTGGAGGTCTTTAATGAAGCTAACCCTAAGGTCTTATGCTCCATTGGTTAGCCTTGCTCTTTGATATACCATCTCTCATTTGGGCTCCTTTACCATTGGCCCCGTGTTAAGATAGATCTATAAGCACATGTCTATATCTTAACCCTTGTTTCCGTTTATTCTCCCACATTAAGTGATCAGTTTAATATGAGAAAATCATTTGGTTTGGTTAGATATTAGTTTTTATAACATTACCTCTCTCTTGAAATCATAGTCATCCTCGACTATGAGGTAGAGATGGTAAAGTCTCACCCGTTAGTCCATTGGTCTTAGCGGGTAGAGAATCCATTTTTACCCTACGACATCATTCCAAAGTGGATGACTAATCCACTTGGTTCTTGAGAGACATTGTTTTTTGCAAGCATGTCTACTCTTTTTAGTCCATATCATACTTCCAAAGTAGAGTGACAAGTTCTACCTGGTGTTTGGGAGACGTAGTCACCACAAACATGATCCTAAGTATGCATACTTCTTAAAATTTGTGCACAAAACATAAAAAGAAAGTCTTGTAAGACAAAAACATGGATCATTTAAAATGCATTTCTTTTACATTTTCTTACTCTTTTGTGTCATTGTAAGCATCATTAACAAGGTTCATATTATCCTTAAGCTATGTTCTTTGCATGCATTTAGCATCTTTGAAAGGATAATTCTTAACTTAAATAAGATACTGTCAGTAACCTTACCATTTCTTAATACCTTGTGTTCCTGTCGAAGGATGAACTTGGGTTGGAGCTCGTTTGTTTCATCCTCGATCTCTAATGGGTCTACATTTATAGCCTCTATTGGTGGCTCTCCTTAATAAGGCTCGAATAGGCTCTCATGAAAAATGATATATATGAGCCAATAGTTGGGCGACTTTAATTGTTTAGTAAGACCCAAAGAAAGATTTCTTTTTCTTTAAAGGATAAGGATCTTTTATGCCTATTGGCAGGAGCCTCTTTTGCCTAGCTAATAGATGGATATAGCCTGTTTAATCTTCTAAAAAGATTCTTTTTTATCTCAGCTATACTCCTTTTCAATGAAGATCTTCTCAGGTACCTTAAGCTACAAGGACGTTTGGATTTTCCGTCTTTAGCCTCGAAAGGTACTTTCCCCTTAGAAGTATGTTCATGTTATTAGAGACATACTGTTGTTAGGGTAAGTACTTCTCCCATTTTGAGCATTGATCTACCTCGAATCACAAACTTTTAGTAGATCAAGGATCATTAGTTTTCTAATTTTCCTTTTGGCCATCCGTTGGAATAGTAGGCCAACAAAGAGGGTTACTCTAGTTCTGATAGAGACTCTATCATAAATTAGTGGTCATGGTAGCATTTCTATCCGACACAATTAGATGTTGGCATGCCATGGTCCTTCTATCATACTTCATCTTTTGGTATACCATACATTTTGAAACAAACTCTTGTATGTCCTTGTTTCTTGGTAAGCCAATACAAGTATGCTTTTATTCCTAAAAGAAGAAATTTGAATTCCTCTTTGCCCAGCATATGGGAGGAGCATGGGAAGTGAGGAAGATATAGCCTATTGAGGTATGGAAGATAACCATCCTCTAACGTGAGTGGTTCTTTTTCTTCCATTTGTAAAGGCTATTATTATATCCCTAAAGCCTGGGTTAGAAGCATATTTAACTATCATAAAATATAGTTCATTGTAAGTTGCTATTGATATCCTATCTACCCTTGGCCATCGGGAAAGTGCATGGGATACATATTTGCGCTTGTCAGCAATGTGAGCAATGTAAAATTTAAATTGCAAAAAGAAATTTTCCCACCTCATTTGATTGTTGAAGAGCTTGGTTTGTATCATGGATGGAGTCCAGCATTCGCTCATTGGATTTGAGTCTTTGAATCTTGTATTCTATGGTATTCCCTTCTTGAAGCAAATTTTTGCTTGAAGGCATACATCCAGGCATTACATTGGACCTCAAATAGCTTTGAGAGATCCCGTAGTGTAAGCATAAGTTGAGAGATAAGTTTCTCTTTGAACTTTTCAAAAGTATTTTTCTCTCTTTGTAGTCCATGTACACTTAATGTTCTTTTTTGTTAAGTCATGTATTGGACCTGCTATAAGCATGAATTTTTCCTATGAAGCATCTCTAGTATGCACCCATACCTTCAGAGTTTCGCAACTCATGTAGACTCCTTGGATTAGGCCATCTTTTTATTACCTCTACCTTTTGTGGATCCATACAAATACCACCTTTAGAGATAATGTGACCTAATTATTGAATCTCTTTAAAAAAATCCACTTTTCTTTTGGTTAGAGGAAAGCCTAACCTCTCTCAAAACTTACCAGTTCATGCTATTGCCTTTTGAACTCCTCTTGTGGAGCTTATAAAGCTCAATAAGGAGGATTATTAGGCAGTGAGCTTCGTGGTAAAAGCTCCATTGCATGGTCATTGTCCCCTGATTGTGGAGATATCTCACGGGGGTATCATCAATAAAAACATTTTGGAATCCATTTAGGAATGTAGACAATTCTAATTCCTCTTGATTCCCGTCTTTTTTTATTGTTATTGGTTGAAACATTGAATTCATTTTTTACAGACTTTCTAACAAAAATCATGTATATGAATATATAGATTTTCATTAACTTGTGAAAAGCATGCATATTTACAAGGGATAGGATACTACCCGACTCATAAACATGTATGTACATATCTCCTAGCTTAGGAAAAACAAAAGCCTTTTGCTATGAGCATCCTCTTTTGGAGTTTCCAGCATAGAAACTCAAGGCGAGTTGTTGCGTGCATTTCTTTGGGGACAAGCACGATAGACATGCCCTTGTTGTCCACACTTGTAGCATTTGTTATCCTTACGATAACACTCTAGCTCTGTTGGAGAGAGTCTATTCTTACCTTTGTAGACTCCTTTCTCCTTAGCGTTGTTATCGGTGTTGCTAGAGTTGCCTTTGGAGGAAGAGCATTATTCCTCCCTCTAGGCTCATTTTGATCCTTCACTTCCATGGGCTTAGAGTTTCTCTTAACCCCTTGTTGGAAATTGATTTGAGATGCGACCATATTATGGTGTATGACCGCCGATATGGCTTTAGGCTTTTGTGAGTTAATATACTCGGCCATCTCTTCAAAAAGACCCACACAAAATTGTTGCTTTTGCTCCTCAAAGCCTATCTTTTTGTAGACACTGGCCTTGAGAAGTAAATCCCAAAACTTATCTACATACTTCTGGATAGACTCGTAGGGAGAGAGTTTCAAGCTTTGCCATTCTGTGAGGACATTGTCTTTAGTGTTGCTTGCCAGAAATTGTTTCATGATGGAGGCTCTTAAAGCCTTCCATGTCCTTGGAGCTTTCCTTTGGGCTCATGGGCTAGCCCACCATTGACGAGCGGAGCTCTGAAAATGCATAGATACCTGACGCAGTTTAGAGGACTCCATAAAGTCCTCATCACCAAAGGCCACATCAAATTGTTGGATGAAGGCCAAGATCTTGTCCGTAGCACCAAAGGTGCCATCATAGGTAAGAAAAGTGGTGTCCTTTCCTCCCTCGTTGAACTTCTTCAGCTTCTTGGACCTTCTCCATACCGGATAGGACTTGCGATGGCCTTTCCTTTTGGGCTCTTTGAGAGAAGAGCCGCTACCTTCATTGGAATATGAGGAAGGTGATGAAGACGGAGAAGAGGGTGACCTCTTTCTCTCCTTTTGCTTCTTTTGGTACCTCTCTTCCTTTTTGTGATAACGAGGAGGAGGACTTTTCGGCAATCTTTCTCTTTTGGGGGGAGTTGGAGATCGTTGAGGCTGCCGTCTTCTTGGAGCCACATCTTTAGAAGTATTGGGAGACTCACTTCTTTCTCCTTCTCTTGCGGAAGGCTATATAGTAGAGACTTCACCTTTCTTATTGGATGGAGGTAAGCCCGCTAGTAATCGTTTAAGCGCTTCATATGGGTTCTCCTCTTCTCTCACCATAGAGAGCCCTCTCTTGGAAATCTCTTGAAGAGACTTCTCAGGTGCTCTCTCTTTTGGGGGAGCTTGGAGAATCCCATAACTATGAACTTGTTGGAAAACTTCACCTTGTAGGGCTGGGTTTCCCATAGCTTGTTGCAGCTTAGAAACAAGACACTTGATAAACATGGGAGCATCATCATTAGCACCTTCATGTGCAAAATCAAAGTTATCAATACTCGTTCTACTCTCTTGATTATTGTAAGCCATGTTAACAAAATTTATGTATGTACTTAGTGTATGATTTGGCAATTCAAAACCTTAGTTGCCACTCCTCTTAGCCTTTGAAAATCGGCTCTTAAGTATTTACACCCATGGCTCAAAGTGGTTAATTATAGAGAGAGAGGAGTAGGTCTAACATAGCAGAGTTGCCAAGGGCTAGCTCCTTTCGGACTTCTTATGGCTCAATAATGGTAAAGCCGTAGGCAAGTCTAAAAAGACTCCATTATTAAGTCCAAAGCTCCCGAGGTGTGCACCATCCCCCACATAGTGGGCTAAACAAAACCGATAATAGATCCCAGTTCCACTTACCCTAATATAATTAACAACATCAACCATTTTTAGGCTACTTAAGGAGCTCTCTTCTTAAGCAAGAAAAGAGAAACCAAATGCTCTGATACCAATGTAATGGAAATGGCCTATGAACTTAGAGAATAGCGGAATTAAGAGAATTAGAGTGAGCAACTTTGAGAGCATAGATGGTGAACTTAATTGGTAGTAGCAACTTAATCATGACACTTAATTAACTAGGCATGAGCAATACCTTTGCAAGAGAGAGAGAGAGAGAGAGAGAGAGAGAGAGATTTTAGATAATATGACAACAGTTGAGGATCGGATTTATGTGGAGCCGTTCCCCCCTCCAAAAGGCATTTGTATTATAGATTCTCTCATTAAGAGAGACTTGGTACAATACAATCTTTGTGTTCCTTGAGACCTCTTTGGAAGTATGGAGATGGAAGCTTCATACACCAAGCTTTCGCATAATATCAACAATCAATCTTAGCTTGAAAACAATCAAGAACTCGTGAACATCATTAGTCTTTGTGTTCCCTAAATCATTTGAGTACATGAGGATGTATACTTTTATGCATCAACTTGTGCCTAAAGAAACAATTAATCTTCCTTTCAATACAATTAATCTACTTGCATTAAGTAACTAATCTACTTGCAATAAACCATTAGCCTTCTTGCAATAAGCATAACATGCACTTTGTGGAAAGCATTAACTATCCCAAGCCTCAGTCCCAAGACCTCAAACACCTTCGAAGGTGGAGAGAGCTAGCAGGGAATGAGGGTGGAGCTCTTGCACCTTGCCTAGCACACAATGAGAGTGTTTGTGAGTGTGTGTGGGTGAGTATACCCCCTAAGCAACCCCCTAGCTTGTTTGGGTCAACCCCCCCTTGTAGCTCATGCTTGAAGCTCATTGGACCCCTCCAGGCCTAGCCAATCATAAGCAGGAGGCATTACAAGCAGCAAGGGTAGCCTTGAGACAAGTGTCCCCCTTTCCCCTTTGAGAGAGAGGACTTGATAAATGCAAAATCAATTAATTAAATCCCCTAAATTATCATTTGACCCCTTGGGTGGCCAACCAATAGGCTTTAGGCACACCATGAGGGCAACATGAGGAGGAACTTGACAAGTGTCCCTTTTGCTTTCTTTGTACCATGCATGCCTTGTGTGAGTGTCTGGGTGTTCTCTCTCCTCCCCCCTCATGTAGGGCTCGCCCCCTCCTTGTAGGGATTGAATCTTTGACTTTTTGACACCTCAACCTCTCATGCATAGGCCCAGTTCCCACCACAAGCTTGGCCCTTAAGCACTTTAAGCTTGGGCTGGGTTCTCACCTCAAGTGCAGCCCTAACATCTCAAGCATGTCAAGCACCTCAAGAATCTCAATCATTAAGCACCTCAAGCATCTCAAGCACCTCAATCATCAAGCACCTCAAGCACCTTAGTCATCAAGCATGACAAGGAGCACAAGCACCTCGAGCTGGGTCGGGTTCCCGCGCCTCAAGCTCAGCCATAGCTTACCTAATTTCAACCTAAGGTCAAAGGACTTTTACACACATTATTGGAGGTATTCAATGAAGCTAACCCTAAGGTCTTATGCTCCATTGGTTAGCCTTTCTCTTTGATAGACCATCTCTCATTTGGGCTCCTTTACCATTGGCCCCGTGTTAAGATAGATCTATAAGCACATGTCTATATCTTAACCCTTGTTTCTGTTTATACTCCCACATTAAGTGATCAGTTTAATATGAGAAAATCATTTGGGTTGGTTAGATATTAGTTTTTATGACAGGTTGGTCGCTTCTTCGTTAGTGCCTCATGCTCTTGCCAAGTCCTTACTCTGGGTACAGGACAAAAAGTGGGATCTCTTTGCAGCTCTTGTGAATAGAATCAAATACCTCGGATTACTGTTCAACCAGCTCAACCTCCACTTTGGGTGGTCTTTATCTCTGCCATCTTCTTGCATGTCTTTGTAGAGCCTCTCTTTTACCTGTAGTAGTTCCACTTTTATGAGAGGGTATGGCAGGGATTGCTGATGCCATTGTGCATTGATCTGATTGAGAGTGAGTTGAGTGACATTGACAGAGTGAAGAACACTCAACTCCCAATCCATCACGGCCTTCCACTGCTCATCCACCTCTTGTGTGATCTTTTCTTTCAGTGCGTCTTCTTCAGCTTTTGACAGCTGGACCATAGACACTGTGTCTACATCTGTAATATTTATCTGAAAATCATCTTCACCACTTAGCTCTACTATGGACTGTGTCTCCAATTTAGCAAATGAGACCGAGGGTATATCTATCTGCGGCTACTCTAAAGGGCTTGCCTCTTCCTACGTATCCGGATTTTCATCTCTGAGGATCTGGTTAACTCGCTTGAGCTCAGCTATTTCTTTTAGGAGCTCTTCTTCTCTTTGTACCCGCATCAAAGCCAGGTCCCTGCGCTCAGATTGTTCCAGCTTTAATTTCAGATCGAGGTCTTTGTTCTTTTTCTCTAGTGCCTTGTATACCTCATTTGTCCCTTTGATCGAGGCCACAACTGGATTCTCTCTGATTTGCCGTAAGAAGATTTCCTGATCATTTATTCTCTGTTCGGAGTATTGCAAAGAGGCATTGGAACATCCAACTGCACTTGAATTTTCTGAGCTGACAGGGTTGTCGTAAGAAGTTCATTTGTAACTTCTATCAGTTGTTCGTCTTTCGCTTTGCAAGCATCTGATAATTTGGTGAGCACATCACCTAACTCTTCCATTTCTTTCTGTTGTTGATCTCTTGCTAGCTGATGTTGTTCAGCTTCGGCTTTCATCTCCTGCACTTGCCTCTGAAGATTGGTGATGGCATTCATTCTGTCTTCTAACTCTCCTTGGAGAGCGTCAATCACCATCTCGAGTTCTTTAGTTTTTGTGTTGCGGCTAAGTGTTGCTGATCAAAGTCTCTCCGTCATATCTTGCATCTGCCTTGCATATTCGTTTAGTTGCAATATTACCTCGTCATTAGACTACCAATCCTTCTGTCTTGCCAGATGACTTGATGTGCCTGCAGCCTCTTGTATGTCCTTCTGTTGTTTCGTGGTTGCTGATTCTTCTTGCGTGGAGGTAGAGGGTTGGTCTTCTTCTTCTTTGTCATCCTGAGGCTGTGTGGATGCCTTGGCGGTTTCTTATTGAGTGTAAGTAGAGGGTGTTTCGGCCTTCTCTTGCTGTGCTACAGTATAGGATGCTGGCTCAAATTTTTTTGTCTCTTCTGGTGCAGGTTCATTTGCCTTTTGCTCTCAGGCTTTTGCGTAGCTGTTGCTTTCTCTTGTTTCGGCTCACCTTCTTTCTCTTTTTGTTGCTCTTGCTGGTCAGCCTCTTGTGCAAATTCTATCTCTTTGGTGGACTCAGATTCTGTGGCTTTCTCTTTCTCAGGCTGAGCTTCTTTAGTTGGCTCTTTTTCCAGTGTCTTTACCTGCAGGTGATGGTGGTGGGCTTGGCATAGGATGGTCATGATGTTCCGTAGGCGATGAAGTGGGTCTAGGAGACTCATAGCCTTGTTTGTGTGCTTCTTCTCTAGTTGTTTCCTCGGCTTGTCTCTGTTCCTCCACCTCTTTGGCTTTTCTAGCCGCTTCTTCGGCTTCCTTCAGCTTAAGGGCTTCAACTTCTTGGTACATTTTCTCCAAAATCTCTGTTTGATCTTGAGCCTCTTTTCTCGTGTGATGCTTCGTCCTTGGGCCTTTAAGTCTACTAGGCACCCATTTCTCGGGGTCCTTCCCTTGTGCTTGTCGACTGCATTGGTAGGCGTGTTTTTCTCTTTCAAAGCGATCTTGTTTCTGCACGGGCTCTTCTTGGTGGGCGACCACAGCTTTTCTCTTCATCTCCTCTCTACGAGCTCTTTTTTCTTCATTGTCTGAACTCTCACTGCTGTGCCTTTCCGGCGAGCTTTCAGCCAACTCTTCATCTGATTTATAAGATCTCTTTCCTGACCTTGTAGCTCTTGGAGACAATTGTGCTGCCAATATCCATGTGTTTTGTTGAGGGGCAGGTGGTAGATTGTCGGCCATGCCAATGGCATGGTATGCTATCCTTATCAAGATTTCTGGTGCACCCAAGTAAGTGATCTTGCCTTCTTTCTTGGTGCCCTTTAGAGTGGTCAGGACGTACTGGGCGTGGTCCACCGGTTGCCTGGTTGTTGACTTGAGAACCTGTGTAAAAGTATTGGCAACCGCGTGATTTGGTGTGGTGTACCTTGGTGGCCTTTTTGCCAAGAAGTGGAAGTGCTGATGGTATAACCAGGCTGGCTCGTCCACTTGTTTGTGAATCAAACCTGCCAAAATGGCTGCGGCGGTCTCTTTGGTAAAAGTTCCTGTTGTTTTCCTGTCTCTTGCTCTCATGGTCATTCCTTCTGTGGGCAGTCTGAGTGCTTCTGCCACTATATCTTTGGTTATTACCACTTCGACCTTATTCCTTTGAGTGTCAGATATTTGTACGGTTTCATCTTTTTTGATTGTGGATAAAAACTCGTAAGCTTTTTGAAAATCCACTCCTCAAGGCTCCTGTTCATAAAAGTCTCTGAGTCCTAGCCTGAGGTTGGCTTCCTTGGTCTCTGGCTTCGCGGCAACATCATATACTTCCTTCGGTAGGAGTTGCAACTCCACCTGATGTCCCTCTTCACTCTTGAATTTGCCGGTGAAGACTGTAGTGTGATGCTCTTCTAGTTGTTCTTTGGAGAGGTATGATGCCTTGGCTGCCTTGATTGAATCGGGGTCTAGTTGATATGCGGGCAGTTCCTGCAACTTTTCCTTTTGGTTGAGCTTTTTCTTGGCCCTCTCTGCTGCTTGCATGGCTCCTGTTCAGTGAATAGATTATCAAAGTTAGCAGATTTGTCGGAATTTTCTCTGAAATGTCCTTTAGTCTGAAATGCTAACAATTTTGGTCCAATTTGCTTCAAATCAATTTCTGAACAAGCATAGATGCATAAAAACATGCAAGGAACAAAACTGTAAAGTCAAAACAAATTTTTACAACCAAAGTAAATAATCACGATTATTTACAGCTGATTATTTTTTTCAACTTTTTACAAACGTGGCATCACAGGCTTGAAGTATATACCAAATACATACTCTGACTGAAATATGAGTTCATTTGGATGCATAGGGTGAAAATGGTACCAAATTTTGGCTTTAGGTCTCTGAATCAGTAGATACAAAGAAAATTTGAGATTTTGAGCTCCAAATCGGTTCAAACTTGGCTAGTGGGCTTAACACATCATGTACTTTGGATATATGATGGCAAAATATCAAAACTCTCCAATTTTGGCTAGAAAGTAAATAATCGCAATTATTAACTTTTCTACCAAAATCAATATTTTTTGGTACCATTTGGTTCTAAGCATTGTATAGACCCTATGTATGAGTTATAAGGTGATTTGGATCAAGAAATGTTGTCCATAACCCAAAAATTGGCTTGCAAAGACTTCTTTGCGTTTGTTGGCAATTTTCCAAGTTATAGGTGTTCATTTTGGCTCATACTTGATTTTTGGCATGTAATAGGTGTGTACACATGATAGGTGGGTGATGTAACAATTTCCAAGCAAAAATGATGCAAAAGTAAATAATCGTGATTATTTACATCAGTGACAAATTCTTTGCACAAATTACAACTTTTGACCTAGACACATTCTATACACCTAAAACAAATCCTAAATTCAATCTGGTCAAGTTTGGTCATGCCGGCATCACTTTGTGCTTTGTCGACTCTGAAATCACCGTTTTCTATGACTACACTACCTGTTGAGTTGGTCAGTCAACTTTGAGGCTTTGGACTTGTCCGCAACATAGTCGTGAAGCAACTTGTCTAATTCTGGCTCATTTGGAGTCAGTTTGACCCCGTATGTCGAATTTGACGCTTTGTAACCTTCGAGCAGTTTTTTGCTTTTCGAGGGCTTTGATTGATTGATTTCACTAAACCAATCATATACATTGTATATAAAATTGGTAGGCAAGATATCTGTGGAGTCAGACCGGAATTCTTGCATTTGCCAAAAACCTAGCTTCTCTACTGGCGACCCCCTCGACCCCTGTCGAATGGTCAACTGATGATATAGAAAGGGCATGCTACAGTTCAAATCCCATCTGATTTGGTCAAGCTAATAGGCTGCTATGGTCAGTTTTTGGTCGTAGGTCTTCGTGCACTGCTCGATTTCTAGGGTTTTTTCTAGGGGTTTAGACTAGCTATACCGGCCGTACAAAATGGATCATTGACGAGTAAAGAACTTACCCCTCATGTCTTGTGTGAAACAACACTGAGGACTCCAGAAAACTGTGGACTCCGGAAAAGACGCACGAAAGAGGTCAAAAGCTCTCTCTACAAAGGTTGCAAGTGGAAATGAGGTGGTTTTAGCCTACCTTGGATATCTATACCCGGACTTTCCGAACCAGTTTTCCCAGATTCCCCCGTTCGTTCTACTAGGCCGTGAAATCTATGTTAGACTCAAAAATTTCCCTGATCGGATTCCTGTAGCTCATTCTGCAAGAATTTTGCAAAAGTAGGCCTAGCCGCCTAATTTAGGCTTCCCGCTTCCATCTTCTGATTTCATTGAAAATTTTTGTGCATGTTCGTCTTATCTTTCTGATCTCCATCGTGTCTTCCATTTTTTCATCTGAGCTTTCCTGCTATTTATTATTAATTTTTGATCTGTTTATTTGAAAACATCAAAGAAAATAGCAAAATGCTCTAAAAAAGTAAAGTAAAAATCCAATAATTAAGAAAATCCATTGAAAAACACATCTTTATTGTTTTTTTTTAGATTTTTCTATTTTTAAGCCTCGTTATCAAATAAAAATGATGAAAAATATCCAAAAAGGATTATTTTTTATGATTTTTTGATACTATTTACACTCATCAGGAAGATATTATGAGTGAATTTTCCCTTGATGATGAATTATAAGGGCATTATTAGGTATTTTGCAAAAAATCACACGTTAACATCGAACTTTCTCCTCCCTCTTCATACATTGCCCTTAATTACTTAGTACTTAGTGCCCTTCCATCCCTTCTACATGGCGTACTCTGGGACGACTGTGTGCATGGGTTAAACAATTGTGTCCATGCATAGCCGTGGTTGGCTCTACCATGCTTTGAAGATCAATGCAATTCAAACCATTATGTTGTGCTGGGTCTTGAGTAATTAACTCAAGGGTTTCTGATGTCGAGGTTTGCTGCTATATCTTTCAAAGAGCAAATCGTGTAGCTTGTGTGCTCTTTGTTTGATTGTACCATCACTATGCTTCAGCACACTGATTGTCTAAGCTGTTGGTAGCACTTTTTACTGTTGTTGAGCTTTTTCTCGCCATTGGTAGCTTGGTCTGCTTGGTGTTGTATGGTGTGGCGGCATTGCTTGATTAGTGTTACGGTTGGTGGAGAAGATAAGTGCTCCTTTTTCTTCCAAACCAATTTCATGCTAGGTTCCTCGCTCAGAGATGCTCGTCTTTGTGTTTTAACCCTTGGAACCTTCTTTTGTTTTGTCGGTGAAGTTTTAGGCACCAATATCTGAATCGGTTTATCCTTAAGCTGTGCTTTTGGTACCCAAATTTTCCTGACTCCTTGCATGCTACTTGTAGCATTTGCTTTGTCGAGGGGATGGAGAATATTGACTACTTCGTAGTTTGGTCTGCTAATTACTTCTTTTCCATTCCTCTTTGCTTGGTCCCATTGGAACAATGAGTTGCCCGCCTTTAGGTGATAGCTTTAGCTGATTTGTATCCCAATCTGGTACTGCTTTGTATGTTCGCATCCAGGGAATCCCAAGAATCATCGTCTCATTCATGTGTTCATCTGGTAAGCATACAAACTGATGAGAACATGAAAATCCATGTACTATCACGTTCAAGTTGACTACTCCCAATGTTGGAGTTGGGTTCTTGTTACATCCTTTGATTGTCGCTATTCGTGTTGTCAATGCTTGACTTGTTGCCTTCTTGTACGTGGAATAACTGATTGTGTTTACTCTAGCTCTTGTGTCGACCAAAGAATTGGTGTTATGATTGTTGAGATGTACTTTGATGCGCAGGTCCATTCCGTCTAACCAGTCATCATCTGTTGAAACTACGTCTTTAGGTAATTCCCATTGTCGGTCATCTATTTCTAGAGTGATGATGGGAATCGGTATCTGTTGATTCTTGAGAGCAGCTTTCCTTTTGAGTACCCGAAGCCGAGCTTCCTCTTGGGCTTCATCAATAACCTACTGTTGTTTAATTTTTCTTTGCTTGGCTACATGTATTCTTTCTAGCAATTCATTGGTTAGCGGCAAATTGTATTTCTTTAAACGACATCCACTAATCCAATTAGCCATTGGTTTACCATTTAGGGTGGACAATTTTACTGCTCCACTTGAAGATACATCTTCAATAATAAACGGTCCGTTTCCCTTTTTCTTAAACTTGGGAATGTGTTGCTTAAGGGAATAGACTAAAACTAAGTCCCCTTTCTTGAAGATTTTTGTGATTAAGTGGGAATCAAAAAACTGTTTTTGATTTCGTTTCTGTGCATAGATGTGAGCTACACCAGTTAGCCTTTGCTCATCTATCTTTTTCAAATCTTCAAGTCTTTCTGACAATTCATGTCCGCTCCACTCAAGATTCTATGCTACCCTTAATGTCGGCAATAGAAATTATATTGGCAGTATGGCATCAAGACCAGAAACAAGGTTAAAGGGTGTAGCATTTAAAGCTGTTTTGAATGAAATTCGATAAGCCCATAGAGCAGCATGGATATTCATTTCCCAGTATGTCCTTCCTGAACTAACCACTTTAGTCAGCACCGAGCTAAGAATTTTATTCGTATGCTCAGCTTGTCCATTTTCTTGTGGGTGATAGGGAGCTGATTTGTTATGGATGACCATAAACTCATTAAGCAAATACTCGATTATCTCATTGAGGAAATGAGTTCCCCGATCACTGACAATTTCTTGGCAGTCCATATCTTGTGAATACATACTCATATAAGAATGCAGCAGTGGTTTTGGCATCATTCTTTTGAGTTGCTTTAGCCTCGGCCCACTTGGTCAAATAGTCCGTAGCTACAATGATATATTGATCTTGGGTTCTATTAGCAGGTGGCTATATTGGCCCAACAAAATCTATACCCCATTTTGCCAAAGCTCTAGCCCCCATTATTGGTCTTAAGGGCATGCTATCTACACGTGTTGGCATTTTTTCTTGTTGACAAGCATCACACCTTCGAACATATTCTTTAGCATTTGCAAAAAGTGTTGGCCACCATATGCCTGCCATCAAGATTTCTCTTGCGGTGGTCTCACTAGAAAAGTGACCTCCAGCTAATCCAGCATGTGCTTGTTCTATAATTGGCATATATTCGTCTTCATTTGCGGAAAGATGCAAATGTTCATCTTTACCTCTCCGATACAATTGGTTCCCAATAAGAGCATAGTCTCTTGCTTCAGTTTCAATTGCTCTTTGACGGCGTTTACTCGTATCCTCAAGAATGTTCGGCTTGATAAGTAAGTAACTAGATAGTTACTCCACTTAGAAACAGGTGACATTTGAAACAATGTTACATGAGGTATGGGTGTTTCTTTTGACATTGAGGACAATCCTTTACAAAAGATCGAACATCGCTCCTCATAGTCGGCCAAAATACTCCAAGTCTCAAGATTCGTTGCATAGTTTGGTCTTCCGCAAAGTGAAGTCCTACTATGGTAACATGTGCTTGACTTAGGTATCGTTCTTGTTCTTCAGGATTAATCCATAAGAGAAATATCTCGTCTCGATTTCTTTTGTATAGCCTACCAGCTAGTAATTGATACATAGCCGATTGCTTGATTAATCTGATCATGATAGGAAGTAGTATTTGTGAATCCACTTGGGCTATTGTCATCAATGACACAATGTTTTTTGACCATCTAGGTATCATTTCCACGGAGAACAAATAGGCATCTGGTAGATCATCGTCAACCCCTCTAGGTGATTCTCCTGAAACAATCCTTGACAAATGATCTGCTCGTTGATGTGTAGTGCCGTTTTTTACAACCACAATGAAATCAAATTCCAGCAGAATGAAGAACCATCTCACTATTCTTCTTGTGTTGCATGGCTTGTTACCCAAATACAACAAAGCTTGGTGGTCCACAAAGAACACAAACTTTTGGCTAATAGGTAAAGTCTATACTTTTCAACGGCGTAGATCATTCCTAATCCTTCCCTTTCGGTGGTGGTGTAATTCTTTTCCGCCATGTTCAACTGTCAGCTAGCATAAGAAATAGGAAAGTCAATTTTCCCGTCTCCTGGTTGAGCTAGTATACAACAGATAGCAAAATTGGAAGCATCTACATGTACGTGGAATATCTTATTCCAATCTAGTGCTTTCAATATTGAAGCTGAGGTGAGAGCTTTTAGCTTCATGAAGGATTCTTCACATGCCTCGGTCCATTTAAAGTGTGTAGTCAAGCTATACATGGGTTTTGCAATTATAGCATACCTGTAGATGAACCATCGGTAATATCCACAATGCCCTATGAAGGCTTGCACCCCCTTGACTGTTGTTGGTCTAGGCAAATCAGCAATGACATGAATCTTCTCAATATCAGTAGCTATGCCATTTCTAGACACTATATGTCCAAGAATTTTTACTTGTCTACCCATGAATGTGCACTTTTTAGGATTTAAGCAAATCCTATAAAGTCTACATTTTTTGAATACCTTTTTGAGGTGTTCAAAATGATCAGCCCGGATTGATGAATGTACGCATAGATCATCCATATATACTTCTAAGAATTTTCTAAGATATTCTTTGAAAGCATGGCTCATCAACCTTTGAATTGTGGTTGGAGCATTAGTTAACCCAAACGACATAACCCGATAGGCAGATATACCCCATTCTGTTGCAAAAGCAATTTTATGCTGATCTTTTGGGTCAACCAAAAGTTGAGTGTATCCCAAAAAGCCATCTAAGAAGCTGTAAGCTTCTTTTCCTGCAGCTCATTCTAAAACATGCTCAGTGATAGGAAGAGGAAAGTTGTCTCTAATGGTAGCTGCATTCACCTTTTTGAGATTGACACACACTCGTAATTTTCCATTGTTCTTGGGTACTACCACAATCGGAGACACCCAATCTGTGTGTTAAATTTTGGAAATGAATTCGCCTTCCTTTAGTTTTTCAATCTCTTCTTTTATTTTCCTGGCAAATGTTTCATTATACGTGTATGGCCTTTGTCTACTTGGTTTCGCATCATCTCTGATGGGTATGGTATGTTGATAGATTTCTAGATCAACACCCTTGAGATCCTTGTAAGACCAAGTGAAGATATCTCAGTATTCCTTTAACAACCTCAGCAAGAGCTCCTCTTCTTCTTCTGTTAGGTCATTCGCAATGTAAGCAAGTTTAGGCTCTTCTCCTGGTTAGCCAAGTCTATCTTCTTGGCGTTTTCAGGCCCTTCGTATGACTCGCCCTGTTTTCGTAGTTCCCTAACAGGTTGTTCGACTATGATTTTTCGATCTTGGAGAGTATACTTTTTGTAATGGGATGGAACACTAATTACATCTTTACCATCCTCTTCCGTGGTTTCCATTTCGGTCGTATATATCTCCTTTAGAGCTTTTTTCAACTCTTGATATTTCTTTTTCTGCTCGACTCGGGTTATGAGTGGTTTTTTATCATGTGGGTTTGCTTGAGTACCCTTCCTTGTTTTTCTTGATGTTTGAGACATTTTTGAATTTTTGTGTGAACGATATCTACCAGTGATTTTGTCCTTGGCACCATCATTTACATCTATCTGCATCAGGAATTGTATTCTACTGGAGACTGATGGCATAGGTCGTGTTTTCACAATTCTAGTGTCTCTTTTTCATCTATACCATTTTTGTCTTCTCGATTTCTAGTTTGGAAAGTCAAAAAACTTTTCCTCCCTCCTTTTAAGAGTAGCTTAGCTCTCATATGTTCTTTTTCTGACCCCGAACCTTCTGAGGTAGTTGAGTATTCATCTAACTCGTCAGTTGCATCGTAGTAGAGGTCTGAAAAGTCCTTGGGTTTGTCTTCTTCGTCTTCAATGTTGAGGATTGAAATCATTTGGATGGGAATTATGTCGTTGCCATACTCATTGCAAAACTGAGTAGGCATAGATGTATTCACACATACATCCATGGTCGCTAAAATTTGAGTCCACTCAAATGGCTCAAATAAATGCTCTGGAAAGGGTTCAGGTACGTAGGCTTTGTCTGTGCAGTCCCTTTCTAGGATGCATTCTTCTTGTCTTAAGCTTCTGTTTTTTGAAGCTCCACACATCCAAATAGGAGTGTCTTTGTTTAACCAGGATGGAAGTTTAGTTTCAGCCAAAGAGACTCAATCAAACTCTTTTATGGGTGTTTTCAAGACATCTCTATAAGTGTGATCTTTTAGATTTACTCTTGTTATAGATCCCACTTGCTTCAAGTACAGATAATTGTTTTCCCAATCTTAAATAAGTTGTATGTGTCGCATGAAAGGTCTTCCCAATATGATTTCATAGTTGAGTTTTTTCCCAAAGTCTACTATGGCAAAAGTGTGTTGATATTCAATTCCACAGGAATTGACTATCACTTTTTCAAGCACCCCTAATGGTCTCTCAATGTGTCCGTCAGCCAATTGCAATTTCATTCAAGTTTGTCTAATGGCTGGCTATCCCCAAGATTCTCATACTGCTTTAGTGGCTATAGCTATGCCAGGTCCACTATCCAGTATTGCCATGGTTTCAATGTCATTATATTTCACTGGGAGGGTGGCGTTTCCTTCTTCCCCTTTGTAATATTCCCCGACTTTGTTCATGGGAACAGATCGAATCTCTTTGTTGTCCATTTCATTTTTCAATTTTGCTAAATTTTTCAAGATTAGCCCCGTTATCCCCACCTTCTCTAGGGTTTTCTGTAGATCATTCCATAAGTATGGTCTAAGTTTTAACAGTTCTCCCAAGGTAAGAGTGCATTGGATGGGTGTAGACATGATTGAATGAATGTTGTGTACTTCTAGGTTCTGTTCAGCTCTTTTTACTTGAGTGGTCTTACACACTATGGATTCATCTTTTTGATCTCCCAAGTAAGAAGGTAATGTTTTCAAGGTCAATGGTTTCGACATTCCTGAAGCTTCAGATCCACAATCCCCGTACATGGATTGTGCATCCATGTTTACATCAGAAGGTAGGTTATCCAACCAGACTTCTTCTATAGGAGCTGACTTTAGAGTTAGGCTCCCATCATTGATCTCTCTCACTTTTTTCCATAAGTGTCATGGCCAGTCTTCCTCTACGAATGGAATTCCGTCTAAGGCATCTTCGTTGTCATGCACTATAAGCTCTGGTTCTTTTGTTTCAAGGTGGAGTTTTGCCACCACGTCGGATTTTTCTTTAGTGTCTCTTACCACAAGCTCCTTAGGTTTTGCAACACTTTCAATCTTGGGTTTTTGTTTTTCCAGCATTTCTTGCGTGATTCTTACCAAATTTTGATACGCTTCCAGCTTAGCTGCTTCCATGTCTGGAGAAGGATAGTTTTTCCATTTGTTTTCCATGTTTTGGCCTGCTTTAAGTCCTGCTTGGTAGGCTTCCAATGCTGCATTGATAGGCTCAAAAATTTTATCAACCAGAATGGATCCTCCAGATTTCACGGTTGTTTCCTTGATTTCATTTCCAGTTTCTTTCAACTTTTCTTGGAATAGCTTTTTTGCTTTCTCCTCGATTTCAACCCTTTGTTTTTGTTTTCTCATCTCATATCTTTTGCTCCTGCTCCTTTTGACTCTTTGAGAGGAAACTTTTGTATTTTCCAAATCATCAGAGGAGTTGTGTTTCTTTTTCTTGGCCTGGGCTCTAGTGATTACTTTGATTGGAACAATCGGTTCACTCTCTGATGAGCTACTAGGTATCACTTGGATTACGTTTACTACTGTTTTACCCTTGTTCAAAGGATTTTTAGGACAATCTTCCAGAAAGTGTCCTCCCTTTTTGCAACATTATATGCAATAGACTTCAACTGGTTTGAGGTTTTTGTCAGGCTCTGGACATTCATTTTTCCAGTGATCATCTGCACCACAGTTATGACAGTTTCCTGTTCTTGTCTTAATCATGGGTCTTACCCTGGGAGGTCTGACACCTTGACTAGCTACATAATACATTGGTGTGACCTCTGGTGGAGCATAAGTCATGGTTTTTTCCATTGGTGGTGGATGTGAATTATACCAATCTCCTTCTACCATTATTGTAGATGGACTAGGCTCTGCATAGGGTGTAACAAGCACTAATTCTTGTTCATCTATGACTCCTTCAGAGTGCATGTACTTTACAGGCACTACATTATGTCCTGGGTATGGAGGTTGTTGTCCCAACATAGGTTGAGGCCTTTACATACCCATTGGTGGTCTTTGAGCTTGGGCCATGTTAGGCTGATATCTATACATGGGTTGCCCTTGTGGCCTCATGGGCACATATTGAACATTCCCATCATACTTTGGTGTGAAGTAGCACTCGTGGGTGTCATGGCTGGTCCATTTACCCTCAATTGCACACCATTTTTGCAGCCTAATTGGTTGTCCCTGTTGAGGTATCCCTTGTCATGGTCCCCTCATAGGTGCTTTTTGCATATTGTTCATCATGTCATTCATCCTTTCAAGCATATCTTCTATGGCTAAGAGTGGTGTTGCAGCAGCCGTTCCCACTTGTGCTGGTTTAGTGGATGTTGTTTTCTCGCTTTGGTTATCCTTAGGGACATCTTCTTCGTTAAAAATATCACAATTGTCTCCTAAGTCGATAGCATCTAACACACACTCTTCTAGGGTTGTATGCTTTTTACTATAGAGTATAGCATGAAGTTCTTTGTTTAGCAGTCCCTCTAGAAATAAGGATACAAGTTGTTCTTCTATAGGTATCTCTAGCCCTAGGCATCTGGCAATGTATTGTTTCATTCGAGTCGCACAATCCCTGACAGACTCACCATGTTTCTGTTTAAAGCTGTGGATTTGAGCTACCGTATTATGTTTGATCCCCGTTTTGGAGCATGCAGCTACAAATCCTTGAGCTAATGTGTTCAAGTCCATGATTGACCTTGGTGGAATGTTCTGGAACCATGTCAATGCTTTTCCTTCTAATGTCATTCCAAACCCCTCGAATTGAGTATGGAAATCGAATATACGTTCTGCTCTTAGCACTTGCTTAAAGCTTGCTAAGTGGTCATATGGATCCCCTGATCCACTATATTTTTGTGTGCGTCTGTCGCACGTGTCAATGCAAGGAACTTGCCAATACACTGTGTGTGCAAGCCACAAATGGCTCCAAGCACGCAACTAGCCTAAACTAGTAAGGTCAGAGATGATGATGGTGTGTCACTCACCGCTCTACGCTTGCTATCGTGGAGGATTCCTCTCCGCGAAGAAGAAGGAGCCACCGTTGCACCACGCTCAACCACTTTGCCACCGTCGTGCCGTCATCGTAATGCTCTCTCTCTCTCTCTCTCTCTCTCTCTCTCTCTCTCTCTCTCTCTCTCTCACACACACACACACACACACACACACACACTCACACACACACACACACACACGCACGCACACATACACACACACACAAGGAGATGAAGAAGAAGAAGATGGAGATGGAGCAAGAGCACTCTCTCTCTCTCTCTCTCTCTCTCTCTCTCTCTCTCTCTCTCTCTCGCATACACACACACACAAGGAGATGAAGAAGAAAAAGATGGAGATGGAGCAAGAGCACTCTTCAATTGCACAAATGAAAGAATGAGTGAATTTTAGGTTTGATTGACTTTTATATGAGCTCGCCACATTCACACTTGGGCGCCCATGCTAAGCCAACTAATCCCTTGAATGTTCCAGTTAGAGTGCGCCTCTCATCGGCGATCACTCTTACCCTTTTCCTGCTGGACCGACAAGCCTGGTACCTGACTCTACCAAATAAATAATGCAGCATCTGTCTTAGGTTATAGGATTGTGCATGAGGGTTAACATGCCCCCCTTCTTGACGTAGATTCCATCCTTGGAAGCTATTGAGTTGAAGCTCGTTCGTCGAGGTGGAAGAGCATTTGAGATGAATGTCCTTAGCCTTCTTCAGTCACTGCAAAATCAAACAACATTGGCACAGTAGTTGCATTCTCATATACAATTAAAAAGCATATGCAGTTGTAGGCAGACAATTTGATTGGTAACAGAATTTTAAATTATTTGTCAGCAATAAACATTAAATTACAATATAATCAAACGCATAAACAGTTGTAAAGGTAAAAAATTGAACAAGTATGGGGTCGCTAATTTAACGATCGAAAGGCACTAAAGATCGACTATTAATACCATGGGCAAGCTTCTCAATTTTCTCTGGTCAATTAAGTTGTTTAATCGCGAGAGCCAAGTATTTCATGTCTGAGGGCTGACTGGAGGCTATCCCTAGAAGACCTTGTAGTTAAGCTACAATAAAAGGAATTGCTCATGAAATCATCGCCTAACTTATTTCCTTTTCTTTGACCCCACAAAAGTCTTTTCTCATTGATTTACTTTTGATGTGTGTGCTTATTTTGTATGCCTTGGGTTTTTTGCTTTTCAAGGAAAAGCTTCCACATTGGGAACCTCTAGGGCTCTAGTCCCATAGGCGATATATGTGAGTCAAGTACCAAATCAAGCTGAGATTTCTCTTCCAGCTTAAGATTTTACATTGTGGCACTTTGAATTATTTTTTTTGTACGTTTTCAGCATTTTTATTTTGTAACTTTGGGGGGTCATATAACATTGTTACCCTTCCCAGGCTCATCACATTAGTAAACTCCCTTTATAATACTTAAGCTAAAGGTCAATAGGGACTAAGCCCACTAGAAAACCCTAGTATATTTCACACAATGCTGCCTAAATCGGATTAAGAACCTAAGTAACCATTGATTATTAGGAAGGAATTCCCCATGGTATTAAGAGAATATCTCTAACACCTAGCTTGGTCAAACTAGCTTAGTCGGATTGCTTGATTTTTAAACCTAGACAAGTGATTATGACAAAAAATTACATTGAATTTAATGTTTTATACTAAGAAAATGTGATGGATATTATGCTACCAATCACAATTAAAGCAGACAAACATGGATGCAAAAAGATGAGGGGCAATGCTAATGGACAAGAAACACCTGTTTGTGTTGATGGTCGCGCTTGATTTGAAGTGTGAACGAGAGAAAGATTCCATGAAGGTCCAAATCCTAACAACAGCAACACGTTCCTGTACACACTAGGAAACACAAAGAATACCTCTAGGAGGCACATCAGTGGGAAAAGGTACCAACACTTATTGAACACAATTAAAAAACATAAGGAACCCTAACCTAATTATTTGCATTCCCCCTAGAGAGTCAAGGGAATAGGATATTCTAGAGATTGGTGGGAAACCGTAAGGCTAAATCCCTATCCTCGTCGTCAAGAAAAACAAAGTCATCATCCGTGAGACAATATATGCTATCCATATAATCATGTAAATCTTCTTCATCATCAAAGGCACCAATGTTTACTAAGAAGGTCACTAGATGCCTATAGTCATCTTGGTCAAAAGGATAGGCTTGTGCAATGGGAGATGCACTCTCTACTAAGTATGGATCAGTCATGTTCAAGAGACATATCAGCCATTCTAACTCCTCAAAATTCCTCTCACATGCTAGCGTACCTACCAAATCCCATTCACGTGCAAGCACCAGAAAGACCATATGAAACATTTGTGAGAAGTAACGAGGGTAACTCTCACCCAAGGCAGGAGTGGATGACTCTAGCATACTAGCCATATCTGTATACATAAATAGATGATGGTTAGAGTGCAAATATTACAAGGTTCGTGTTCTTGTGCATAATGTGTTTTTATGAATTTGTGTTATGGCTCTTGCTCTTTTACTTTTTTATCTTGTTTTTGTGAGTATAAGGCTTTATATATACAATCCCTAAGATTGGAGATTGAGAGGTCAGGGAGGAAGGTTGAGAGGGAAGCAAGTGAATGATGGATGTCAGCAAACACTCCCCCCTTCCTTGGGTAGATCATACCTTTTGGAATGATGTCATCACCTTTTGAAACCAATTGTTCCAAGTTGTGAAGGCTTTAACCAATAGTTTTCAACCGCCCTATGTGTTCTTTCTTCGGTACCCAAACTAGCTCTGGAGTAGGTGTGTAGCATTCCGTAATTTTTTTATTTCCGCGATCTTTCATTTGTTTTGAAGCCACAGGATTGAGCTCACATGGGCCAGGTGACAAGTAAGAGCACAATTTACGTTTTAGCACCCAGATTTGATCATTTCCTTTTATAGTGGCTTTGGGCTTCCAATAGTTTTTTAGGAATCCAATGCAACATTTCTTTACATTTCTTTGGGCGAATGGGACATCTCTTACCAGGCTCCTATCTTTTAGCACAGGCTATGGTCGCTAAAGAAACTTTAGGGACCCACTTGTATGTTTTCTTTGCTATATTGGGATGGGTCTTGTGTGTCTCAAGCTTTATTTCAACTACATCAGTTGAAGCTCTAGAGAGTCGAACTATGGGGACATATGGTTCAACCTCTTGGACATGCAATGTTTTGGGTTTTATTTCCTTAAGAGGCAATATCTCAGGGACTATGGCTTGAGTGGCAGGGCTAAGAGTTGATTTTTGTGTTGTGATACCCCCTGTCCCCCAATCAATAGTGCATTTGGTGGCTATCATCCACGTGCATCCTAGGTTTATATTACCCTCCATAGTTCCAACAGGCATGACCAAAAAGTCTTGAGCTAAAACCCCATTGTCATAACTAACAGAAGTGTGCCAGATTCCAAAAACCGCAGTTTTTTTCTTGTTGACACCCTTGACTTGGATAATACTCTCAGATAGAGGTGGCTTCCCTAACTGACACCACACCCCATATGATAGCAAATTATATTTAGCACCCGTGTCCAATAAGGCGTTATATAGCACTTTTCCATAGGCGTTGTTTAGCTCAATAGGGTATCGTAGAGGTGTGTCAGAGTCCAACCAATCCTCGTCGATTTCAACGTGGAATGCATGTGTAAATCCAAGGTTAGCCTCTTATTGGCGTCTTATGCATTGTTGTCACTCCTTAGCATCAGCTTGAGCTTGTATCTTATTCAATTATGTTTGTGCCTTAGCTGTCTTTTTTGTATGGATGGAACATAGCTCCTCTTGGCTTAAAGGATCATAGTATCTCTTAAATTTGCCCCCATTGAGGAATCCAATGGTTTCAACTCCATCAAGAGTCTCCACACAAATGGTTCCTTGTGGGTTGATCTCACATACTCTATACGGTCCTTTTCTCGCATATTTCAACTTTTTCTTTTCGTTACGCACTCCATACATAAGGACTTTATCACCGACATTGATATTTTTGTTCTTTAGATGACGGTCAAATCATTTCTTCCTCCTATCTTTCTCCACAAGTGCATTTTGCACAGCTAATTGCCTCTCTTCATCTAGCCTTTCAAGGATACATAATCGCTCAACTAAGGGGTTACCATCCCAACCTTCTTGAGAAGCTACTCGAAGACTAGGAATGACAAACTCCCATGGCATGACCGCTTCTTGGCCATACACCATCTTAAACGGTGTGCAGTTAATGGCAACTTTGTACGTAGTACGATAAGCCCATAGAGCTGATGTAAGCTTCAAATCCCAATCTGTGCGATGAGCTTCCACCGTTTTGGTCAAGATAGAGATTAAGGTCTTGCTGGTGCTCTCAGCTTGGGCATTTGCTTGTGGATAATAAGGTGTGGACTTATGGTGAGCTTGTTGGGGTATAAAGCCCAATGTGGTCGCCCAGGTAAGTGGGCGAGCCGCCAGGTATGTACACATATTCTTTTGTAAAAACCTAATAAGAACTCACTATGCTCTACACATTACAGTAGAGCGAGTTCACCATATCGTCGTGCTCTTCTTCTCGCACTCTCTCTCGCGTCGCACTTCTGCTCGTACTCCTTCAACTGGTATCAAAGCTCAAATCGAGGCTCGGGGCAGCATTGCAGGAGGCTAGAGTCACCAACTCAGATTGGAGTGAAATTTGACAGGCGAAGACACGGCCCCAAATCTCGTGGGCAAGCCCAAAGGGCTTGGTGTTGTCAGAATTTCATTCTGAGGTCATCTCGGCCACCGTTCGGCTTCGACAAAGGTCTGCACATGCCATTTTTGACTACGTGGTCTCGACGGGTGCAGATCCGACTCTGCAAATTTGGGATTTTCAGCCTTCGACTGCAGGTGCTGAGGATATCGACACTCCCAGAGTGTTGATTTGTGGTTGTCTACACATCGAAGGACGGCTCACAGTTCTTGGAGGCGTGTCACATACGACACGAGCGCATCTACACAAAGTCTGTAGGCGACATCCACTAGTTCATCAGGTAGCTTGTGTTTGCTGCTTGATATTCCAGATTTCATCCTAACATTGCAAGTACTTCCACATGGGATGTATTGTCAGAGATGATGTATGTCTGTTGAGGGTTTGCTGGCTGTGAGTCACGCAGCAAACAACCGCCGCAACGGTTACAGCATACAGTGGGAAATTTGTGGATGTATGACTTTGTGGGAAGTCTATGTACTGTCAGATTTACTGCAGCCTTTGTTGAGGGTCGAGTGAGGTTTTATTGAGCTGGGGGATTCTCGAATGTTGAGATCCTTTCGGTGATACAGGTCTTGGAGCGATCCCTCGAGCACCCTTAGATAGGCAGCTAGGATGTATTGACTGTGAGATAGACAGTTGGGATTGCATCTTTGCTTTACTTCCATTGAGGCATTGTCGCAGTCTATGCCTATAGGATAGTGACAGGACAGTCAGAGACAGTACAGGTGCAGGACAGGTTTACCCACAGCTTACAGTGTTAGAGAGACAGTGATTTTTTGAGCTGTTCTTTGGTCTGTTTTTAGTACACCAGAGCCATTTTACAAAGGAGACTCTGCCAAAATTTTTGCAGAATCTGAAGCTTTCTTGGTTCATTTGACAGGTTGATATTGGTTCAGAGGTCAGTTTACAGGGAAACTCTGCCGAATTTTTCCCAGAAAAGTAAACTACTGTGAAGCGTAGCTATGGGTGGATCACAGGACACTGCTCTTTACAATATCATAAGGCTGGATGGAACCAATTTCTCATTGTGGAAGAAGCAGATTTTGCACGTGTTGGTACAAAAGAAGCAGATAAAACCTATAAAGCTCAAGGGGATAAAACCAGAAGATATGGACGAAGATGAATGGAGCGAAATGGATGAATTGGCACTTTCTACCATTATGCTGACTTTGGCAGAAAGCGTTTACTTCAATGTAGCAGACGAGATGTTGGCTTATCAAGCATGGTTAAAGCTGAGTGATCTTTATGAGAAGCAGAGTGCAGCTTCACAGGTATACTGGCTTAAGAAGCTTGTTGACTTGAAGATGAAAGAAGGGACACCTATGCCCAATCATCTAAATGAATTCAACACAATCTATAGTCAGTTGTCAGCTCAAGGTGTCAAGTTTGATGAACTTGTTAGAGCTATGTTCCTGTTGATCACATTGCCGGAAAGTTGGGACACTTTTCGCACAGCTTTGAGTAATTATGCACCTCCAGATGGTTTGAACATAGCAGGTGTAGAAGGAAGTCTGCTTACTGAAGAAACCAATAGAAAGACAATGGACAAAGGCAAAGGAACAGCCTTAGTTGTCAGGGGAAGGACCAAAGAAAAGTACAAAGGTGGAAAGAGGAATCAGTCCCGTAGCAAGTCCCGCAGTGCTAAAGGCAAGAGTGACATAGAATGCTACCATTGTGGCAAGCAGGGTCACATGAAAAGAGAGTGCAGAGAATGGAAAGCAGAAAAAGGCAAGGAGAAAGCTGAAGACCATGGTGAGAAGAACAAGTCGTCAGTGAAGATTCAAGAAATAAATGTGACAAACACTGTTGCAGAGGATGACAGTCTAGTGTCAGGAGACATCTACTTCTTGAAGAATACAATGGACTCAGCTCTTCTTACAGCATCTGATGGAAATGCACTGAGTGATTGGATTATAGACTCAGGGGCATCACTTCATGTGTCTCCAAACAAGGAGTGGTTTACCTCTTATGTGACCACTAAAGATCATGTTCGGCTAGGCAATGGGCAGACATGTGAGATCTTAGGTGTTGGAGATGTTCAATTGAAGTTTCAGAATGGCTCTTCTTTCACGCTGAAGAATGTGAGACATGTTCCCGCAATTACAAAGAGCTTGATCAGCACAGGTTTACTTGATGATGCTGGCTACGTCACCACTTTTGGACAGAACATGTGGAAGATATCCAAGGGTTCTATGACAGTAGCACATGGAGTAAAGTCTAGAGGACTTTACATGATTTATGTATCAAATGTCTCTAAAAATGTAATCAATGTAACCGAGCAGCCGAACGTTTCTTTGTGGCATAGCCGGTTAGGACATATGTCCAAGAAGGGAATGGAAATCTTGTCTCGTTTTGGTTATTTGCCTAGCTTTTCATTTAATGATTTCGAATTCTGTGAACATTGTCTGTATGGTAAGCAAACACAGCAGCCACATAAGCATAGAAGCAGTAGAAGAGATACACAGTTGGCACTTGTTCATAGTGATTTGTGTGGACCTATGCCTAAGCTATCTCTAGGGGGAGCTTCTTACTTTATGACATTTATAGATGATTACTCGAGGAAAGTATGGGTTTACTTTCTCAAGCACAAGGATGAAGCGTTTAGTGTTTTCAAAACGTTTGTGACACTTGTGGAGAATGAGAGTGGCAAGAAGCTTAAATGCTTATGCACTGGCAATGGTGGAGAGTATGTTTCAAAGGCCTTTCAGGACTTTTGTGAGTCAAAAGGTATAAAACGTGAACTTACTGCTCCTTACAATCCTCCTCAAAATGGTGTTGCTGAGAGGATGAATAGGACCATACAAGAGAAGGTCAGAAGTATGTTGTCTAATGCACAGCTGCCAAATGGGTTTTGGGCTGAAGCTGTATCAACAGCTGTTCATCTTGTAAATAGATCTCCTAGCAAGGTTTTGCAGAAGGATTCAGTGCCAGAGATGGTATGGTCAGGCAAAATGCCCTCATACAAGCATCTCAGAGTCTTTGGCTGTGAGGCATATACTCACGTTCCAAAGGAATTTAGGAACAAACTTGAGCCAAAGAGTAGAAAGTGCATCTTTCTAGGCTATGGTAATTCTGGTGAGATGGGGTACAGACTTTGGGATCCCGAATCCAGAAAGGTTGTCTGCAGCAATGATGTTCACTTTAATGAATCCAAATATCATTCTAAACCAGAGAGGGTTGAGGAGATTAGAAGAGTTGTCTTCCAAGAAGATGGACCCGCACGTGCAAGACAAA
Organism: Adiantum capillus-veneris; assembly: GCF_014529385.1. Lineage (NCBI taxonomy): Eukaryota > Viridiplantae > Streptophyta > Polypodiopsida > Polypodiales > Pteridaceae > Adiantum > Adiantum capillus-veneris. The sequence goes on along the minus strand of NC_140949.1, from coordinate 99,947,492 downwards.
ATGTCAGGGCTCAAGAGGAGCAAGGACAGGATAGAGTGGAACCACAAGTTGTGGCTGAGCCTAAGCCACCTATTGTGCGTAGATCTGGACGTGTCACGCGACCTCCTGATAGGTTTGTTCCATCTATGAACTATGTCATGTTGACTGATTGCAATGAGCCTTCATGTTACAAGGAAGCAATGCAAATGAAGGACTCTGGGAATTGGCAATTGGCCATGCAGTCAGAGATGACAGCTCTGCATAAAAACAAGACATGGAAGCTAGTTAAATTACCACAGGGCAAAAAGGCTCTACCTTGTAAATGGGTTTACAGGTATAAGATCACCGCTCATGATAGTCAGCCAAAGTACAAAGCAAGGCTTGTTGCCAAGGGCTTTAAGCAAGAACAAGGCATTGACTTTGATGAAGTCTTCTCTCCGGTGGTCAAGATGACTACATTGAGATGCTTTCTTGCATTGGTTGCCATATTAGATTTGGTGTTGCACCAAATGGATGTCAAGACAGCGTTCTTGCATGGTGATTTAGATGTGGAAATTTACATGCAGCAGCCAGAAGGGTTTGTTGAGAAAGGCAAGGAAGATTGGGTATGCCAGTTGTTAAAGAGTCTTTATGGCTTAAACAATCACCGAGGGCATGGTACCATAAATTCCACAAGTTTATGCTTTCTCAAGGCTACAAACGTAGTGAGTGCGATCACTGTCTATATACAAAGAAGGCTAAGGATGGTAGTTGGTTGATCCTTATTTTGTATGTGGATGACATGTTGATTGCTGGCAAGCACTTGGAAGAAATTTCAGCTTTGAAGTCAAAGATGGCAAAATCGTTTGACATGAAAGACATGGGTGAGGCAAGTCATATACTTGGTATGCGCATTGAGAGAGACAGATCAAAGAAGTTGATTTGTTTATCTCAAACAGAGAATATTGACAAGGTTTTGCAACGTTTCAATATGGAGAAGGGAAAGGCACTGTGTGTTCCATTGCCACCATATGTGAAACTTAGCAAACAAGATTGTCCTGTGTCTGAGGAAGAACAGGCTGAAATGTATAAGATTCCATATGCGTCTACAATGGGTAGTTTGATGTATGCAATGATTGCTACTCGCCCAGACATTGCATTTGCAGTGGGAGTAGTAAGTCGATACATGTCAAACCCAGGCAAGAAACATTGGGAGGCAGTGAAAGGAATATTGAGATACCTGAAAGCTACAAAGAGTTTGCGTATATGCTATGGGAGTCAGGAGCTAAGTGTAAAGGGTTTTACAGATTCAGATTATGCAGGTGACTTAGACAACCGAAGGTCTACGTCAGGTTATGTCTTTACATTGGCTGGTGGAGCAGTATCATGGCGTTCTAGATTACAAGATTATGTTACTCAGTCTACTACAGAGGCTGAATATGTTGCAGCATCAGAGGCATGCAAAGAATCAATTTGGCTTAATCGACTAGTAACAGATTTGGGAATCAAAGAAGAGATGCATGTGTTATATTGTGATAGTCAAAGTGCTATACAATTGGCTCGCAATCCAGTTTATCACTCAAAGACAAAGCATGTGGATGTGAAGTATCATTTCATCAGGAAAATGCTCGAGGATAAGCAACTTCAGCTTGTCAAAGTTCACACCACAGAAAATCCTGCTGATCTACTTACAAAAGGACTTCCCTCAGAGAGCTTTGCGCATTTTCGCAAGCAGTTAGGTGTAGGGTAGTACATCACTTCTCTACATCTCTTGTATATTAGCTTGTATAGTAGCTTCTCTCACACTTAAAGTACCACATTGGACTTTAAGTGGGAGGTTGTTGGGGTATAAAGCCCAATGTGGTCGCCCAGGTAAGTGGGCGAGCCACCAGGTATGTACACATATTCTTTTATAAAAACCTAATAAGAACTCACTATGCTCTACACATTACAGTAGAGCGAGTTCACCATATCGTCGTGCTCTTCTTCTCGCACTCTCTCTCGCGTCGCACTTCCGCTCGTACTCCTTCAGAGCTATCATAAAGTTGGTTGTGAGTTCTTTTATTACTCCATTTATAAAATGAGTACCATTGTCACGCATCGGCCTTACGTGTCACCCTGGCTTCCGCCCACTTTGTCACATAGTCAGTGGCAACGATAATATATTGAGATTGAGTGCTACGAGTTGCCAGACTAATTGGGCCTACAAAGTCCAAACCCCATTTTTCAAATGGTTGAGTCACTTTAACAGAATGTAAGGGCATCTCATCCTTTCATTGTGTGATCTTCTAACGTTGGCATTCATCACATCCTTCTGCAAAACGTGATGCATCCTTGAATAAGGTAGGCCACCAATAGCCTGATTGTAACACCTTTCTAGCTGTTAGTTCCCGTGAGAAATGTCCTTCGGCTATACCCATGTGGGCTTCTTGAAGTATGTATAAATACTCATCCTCACGGGCACAACGTCTAAGAATATCATCCTTCCCTAGCCTGTAGAGAGTTCCTGCAATGATAGAGTAAGGTTCGCATTCTTTTAATAGTTTTTGAGCTATGTCCTTACAAAGCTCTTTGGGTGGAAAACCATTACCTAGAAAGTTCACAATCTTCTCACTCCATTCAGGTTTGATTTCGACTAGGAATAGAGAAGTATCGGGCAACTCATCATTGACTCCAGAAGGGGCTTCACCATTGGGTATGCGAGACAAATGATCCTCCATGACATGTCTTTTACCAGGTCTCACCACAACAGTAAAATCAAACTCAAGGAGAATTAACAATCATCATGTAATTCTTCCCATGGAACAAGGTTTATTTACTAGATACAACAAGGCTTGATGATCAACATAGAAAACAAACTTGTTGGCTAGAAGGTAGTAGCAAAATTTCTTCAGTGCATAAATCATACCTAAACCTTCTCGCTCTGTAGTGGTGTAGTTTCTCTCGACATCATTCAATTGACGACTTGCAAAGCTAATGGGGTAGTCCAGTTTATGTTCTCCTCATTGAGCTAGTACACACCCAATAACAAAGTTCGATGCATCAATATGCACATGGAAAATTACATTCCAATCAAGCACTCGTAGAGGAGCGCTAGTCAAGGTCTTCTTATGACTCATAATCATGGTCACACTCCGCGGTCCATTTGAACTCAATAAGAAGCTTGTACAAAGGACGAGCTATCTCGGCAAAGTTTAAAATAAACCGTCGGTAATAACCAACATGGCCCATGAACCTTTGAACTCCTTTATATTTTGTAGGTGGTGTCAATTCAGCAATGGCTTTAATTTTTCTCTCATCTGTGGAAATCCCATTTTTGGATACTATATGCCCTAAAATGACTCCATGTTTAACCCAAAATTGGCATTTGAAAGGGTTTAAGGAGATGCGATACAATCTACACTTCTCAAACACTTTTCGTAAGCATGATAGATGTTGTTTCCAAGAGGAATAAACGCAAAGGTCATCTAAGAAAGCTTCACAAAACTCCCTCAAATATTCTCTAAAAGCAGTGTTTATTAATCTTTGAAAGGTAGCAGGGGCATTGCTTAAGCCAAAAGCCATAACACGAAATGTGAACACTCCAAATTCGGTTATAAAGGTTGTTTTAGTTTGGTCCTCCAACACAATTGTGATTTGATTGTAGCCAGAGTACCCATCTAAAAAGCTTTAAGCTTCCTTCCCTGCAACTCTTTCAAGCCCATGTTCTGAATATGGCAAGGGGTAATGGTCCCTCCTAGTGGCGGCATTGACCTTCTTGAGATCCACGCACACTCTGAGTTTCCCATTCTTTTTTGGCACAATCACTATTGGAGACACCCATTCTATGTGCTCAATAGGGTATATAAATCCACATTTCACAAGCTTTTCAATCTCTTCTTGAACGATTTTTGCATATTTAGGATTCATTGGGTAGGGTCGTTGCTGAACCGGTTTAGCCATGCTATTCATGGGGATTGTGTGTTGCACCACGGAAGGTGTAACACCTTTCATATCATGATATGTCCAGGCAAATATATCCTTGAATTCCTTGAGAAGTTCTTTAAGTACACACTCCTCAGTCTCTGTCAGATCTTGGGCAATGAAAACAAGTTTGGACTCTTCTCCTGGGTCTGCTAACTCTATTTCCTTAACTATCGTTGGACCATCATAGACTCAATTGCTCCCATTGATAGGTTTTCTTTGAGCCTTTGTATACACAACCTTACGTTCCTCTGTGGTATAGGATTTGAAATTTTCAGGTGCAGGGTGTAAGTTTGTGAGGTCCTGTTGTTCTATGGACTGTGATTTCACTTCCAATTCCTTTTGTTGTTGAGCTAACACTCGATTTTGTCGTCTCCTTATGGTACGGCTCAACTTTGGCTTCTCTATAGCCTCTAGTTGTGCAATGTCAATGGGTTGTGGACTACACCACATAACGCTTTGAAGGTATTCACCCCAGTTATCTACCAACTTCCAATGAGCATCACATGCCCCTATATAATTAAGCCATTCTGCATTAGATTTCTTTTCATTTATTCTAGCACGCTCATTTGCTCGATATCGTCGCCTCTTATGTCTCTTACTCTTCTTGTCTAATTTTCGATTACAATCGATCTCTAGTGAAGAGTCACTAGATGAATCACTTCTTGTGTCTTCTGCTCCCTTGGATAGATTAGCATCTGGGGTACCACTGGGCCCTGAATGGTTGGTCCCCACATTTGCACTAAGATTTAACTCAGATTCTTCGTCCTCAGAGTCAATTTCAATTGATGATTCCAACCCCAAATCGTGTGGGCTATAATCTTGTGAGGCGCTACTGGTTCCAATGCCAGTCAAACCTTCATCTTTAGGTCATCAAAAGCTATATGCATTGCTTCTAGCATATTTAAGGGTACGAGTGGTGGCATTTGATCCCCCTCAGGTGATACCCAGGTCGTCCCCCTATTTCCCCAAGTGTCTATGGTTGCTGCTAGGTGGACCCAATCCACATTGTCCGACTCAGTCATCCCAGGTAGTACATCCATATAAGGAGAATCTTCCCCAACATCAGTGTCCGCTTTACATGTGTAACAATACTGCAATGGGGCCGAGTGAACTGTGGTGTCAGATCTATGGTCAATTATAAACCTATTTCCTAGGGGATGCGCTTGACTAGTTACAAGATCCACTCGAATGACAGAATCTTGGAACTGCAGGTAGACATGGTTTACCTGTCATGCACCATTTTTGCTTCCCTCATGAAAGGACATCGTAAGATCATCTCTGATGCCATAGTGTGCTTGGACAAATCCATAACAATGAAGGTAATTCTTATTTTATGTTCAAAGACCTTGATCTTGAGATCTTCTAGCATCGTAATAGGTTTAACAATAGACCCATTGGCCATTTTCACTACTATGGTTGTGGTCGCAAGGTGAGGTCTTCCCATAGTTTCCCAGCAATCTTTAGTCACAATGCTAACCCCAGCGCCACCATCAAGGATTCCCTTCACAGTTAATCCCTTAGTAGTGATTGGTATGGTTGCATTGGATTCATCACCCTCAAAGTATTGTCCCAACTTGTTAACACATATTTCTATAACAAGGTTCTCATCTAGGTTGGGTTGTGGATCTAAGTGTTCCTCCTCTATTGGCATCAACCCAGCTCCATCCATCTATGCAAATTGTGGTAGCCCAAACTTCATTTCTCCATTGAGGAAGGCTCGAAGAGCTGAGACTAGCTCAGGGTCTTCATATAGTTTGGACATGATGGTGGTTCTAAGTTCTGAAGACATGAAATCCATCAATTTGGCAATGTTTAATGGCACCTTTTGGGCTTCAGCCCCTTGACGTGGGGAAGATGGGATCTCCATTTTTTCGATAGGATCAGGTAGTTCCTCTATAAACATTCTTCCATCAAGAAGTGAGTACGCCCACTTTCCCATGACTTTAAGTCACTTCCTTCTTGGATGACACTAGGTATGGCTAAGGGTCTATGGACTTGGTGAGGTTGTTGTTGTGTAGGGAACACTGTGTCTGTAATCTGGATCTGCTTAGGTACTGGTTCTAGATCCCTTTGGGTATCTTCTACCAAACTCCTTAATTGCTTGCCTCGCTCGATCTCCTCTGTAGTGTTTGGATAAGTTCCTATCTTCTTCTTGGATCCTGGCCATTGTGGCTCATGAAGATCTTCCTTGTTGGTTTCTATCTTAGTGGTCATTTTGGTCTCCATTGTTTCACCTGAATCAAAATCCTCTTCAGCATCGTTCATATATACGGGGTCGTCACCAGTCCCTATGTTGGTCTTTGAACTAGTGTGACTTCGCAGCTTTTTGCAATCTCTTCCTTCGTGTTTTCTTCTTTTTCTGAGATTGGGCAAATGATGCCGTGTCTCTTTCCTCAAGAATATAGTTTTGTTTTTGGAGCATCGATCATGTGAGTACGTTTACTGGTACCACAAGTAACTTTGCGATGGCTCCTCGGTAACCTCAATCAAGTTTAATGGCGTGATCTTTGGTGCATTTGGATTATTTGGACATTGGGCAATCAAATGATCTATGCCACATCGATTACACATGAGTATCGGCATTGTAGACGTGCTCGCTTGATTGGTTTGCATTAGTGTGGTGTTCTTTTGTAGCCTAATAGGACACTCGGCCACACGATGTGGACCTCCACACTCATAGCATTGAAGAGGTGGTCTCTTGGCACTGTAATTGATATTTTGGCCTCTTGCAGTAAGAGCAGCGACTTCATAAACAGGTTTGACTTGTCCCCAATAGTCTTCCATGTAGTATTGTGGACTTTCTTCAAGCGCATCCATCCCATAGGCAATATTAGGGTCTATATCTTCCTCACAACCTTCCAAACAAGCAATGGATGACTCACAACCCACTTGATTCACTGAAGTGATTCTCGGATGTGGTGGTTGCGGTCCTAGCACTGGAGGTGGTAAAGGTGTTGTTTGAACAACATTCAGGGCCCTAGGGACCATGTGTTGTGACATTTGTTCAAGAGGTGGGTCCGGCATCAATGCAGGCACTCGAGGTGTGTCTGTCCATGCTAAGGTCGGTCTATTGGCCATCGCGCACTTAAATACTATGCAATCCTTAGCTTGATGACCATACCTTCCACAAGCATTGCAGTTCCCATTGAATTTTACTCTAAAAGTAGGGCATTCACTGGTACTATGCGGTCCATAGCATACTGAGCACCATTGTTGCTCCCTTCTTGGATACATATGATTGTTTTGCGGAGCACGATTGTCTTTAAGACTCTCTTGAATGGCCTTGGTGAGATCTGCTAAAGTCATCTCAGATTTCTTTGGCTCCTTAGCAATAGGCTTTAGGGTCATTGGGTGATGCCGCGATGCTTGCGAGCTAATAGATTGCATTGGTGGTGACTGCTTCCCAAGTGGTGATCCTCTAATGACTAGGCCATTGTAGATATCCTCATGTCGTAATCCCCTGATGAATCTATCAAGCAATTGATTATTATTAAGGTGCTCATTTGGATTACAACAAGAATTCAAATGCTTCAAGCGACTAATAAAGTCTCTCACCAACTCTCCTTCCTCTCGTTGGGCTTTCTGGAGCTCAGAGGCAACACCCCAAAGCACTCCCTCTCGTATGTATTCTTTCAAGAACAGTCTCCTAAGAGTAGGGTAAATCGTTATTTATTCCAGCCTTAGGGTTCTATACCAATCCCCAGCCTTCCCACTTAAGGTTAGGCTTAAAGCATTACTCTTATGCAGGTCATTGTGTTCTCCTAGAGAATCGCATATTTGTTCAAACACTTCGATATGCTTTCTCACATCCCTGTCTCCACTAAATTTTTGTGTGAGCTTGGCTATTTGTACTGTCTTACTTCTAGATTCTCTATCAGGCGTGTTACGCATATTCTCAGCAATAGATCAACCGATAGCTTGAGCAAATGTTGCAAAGTCACCTAAGTGAGTAGGAACCATGGGTGGAGGTGCTCCAGAGACTACATGTGGAGTTGGTATTGGCATTGTACTTGGCACATAGGAAGACCTTGGATTCCATGTTTGGTACGGTGTTGTGCCATGTGGCGGTCCAAAGTTCATATGTGCGGCCCTAGGCATAGCAGAAGTCGAATGTGACATGTTAATGCTAGCCGGTATGGTCCCATGGAAATAAGAACTTGGGTGTTGTGGTTGTGGAGCATAGGTAGTTGAAACAATGGGAGGGGTAGGGACTACATGAGTACGAGGACCTATAGGTATATACGATTGGTACACACTTGTAGGTACTATTGCAGGCATTGAGCTACCATGTAGTGGTGCTTTACTAACAAATGAGGTCCATAGCGTGTTTCTTGGCATACCCATCATTGGGGTAGGCATGGTAGCCATGGTGTCATCAAGAGAAAGATGAGCTAGACTTGGAAAAGTAAAGCTATCACTTGTAGGCTTAGATTGCACTGAGACCCTTGGCGAAACAACATATGGGGGATCCATCGGACTTACCGAGGGAGTCTCCATTTGTGATAAGGTTGGTTGTTTAGCCTTCCCTGTATCCAAGAATCTCATGAAACCCATTGAAGGCATGTGGATCCCCTTGTTCTGTCTCTCTAGCTCAATGACTCTATGGATGACCACACAAACTCTTTGTTGTTGATCCTCCACACTAGTAGCACCCGTTGTGGATTGTAGGACATCTAACCAACCCACATGATAGGTGTGACCTATGTATAGGTCGGTTAGAGTTTCCATTTGTAGTTCGTACTCCCAGTTCTCATTTAAGAACGCTCCATTTAGGCTTGAGGTGCTAGGGGTGTCCTTTGAACTAGATGCAATGTTGCTCTCTATGGGTTGGCCCTTGGTGGTTGCTAAGTCAAGCGCACTCGATTACTCTCCTAGCAAGGATATTGACATAGGGGCTTTCTCTTTAACTCCCTTCGTTGCTCCGCCTTGTGTAAGCTCTCAATTTCCTTTTCCCTAGCCGCGATGATATATCGCTCAATCTCTTGCACTTCGGCAAGGCTTCTACCATCAGGTTATATGACCTCAGAGTGGAATAGCTCTGAATAGTCAAGGGGTGCAACGAATGAAGTATTCACGTGCACACTCTCTAAGGGCATAGGGTCTACGTTGGTCATGAATGGTGAATTTACTTCCCCACCCCCCTCATTTACATCATTAGCTCCATGTTCGGAGTGAGTGGCTCTACTAAAGGTTTCCTTCAAGCAGCTAAGCATGCTCGACCCAGACTGTGGGCCCATGGCATGCATGTCTTGGCTTGAGCTATCGGGATTAGGCAATGGGAAACCATCCATGACATTGTAGTCAGAGGAAAAGTCACTAACCGGTATGTTTGGGTCTTGGTTTGTACTACCTTGGGTCTCCGCCGAGGGCCCGAAACCTAAGGTAGGTGGATAATGAGAACTCGCGTAAGTCGAAACTCTCCCTACTTGCTCCGTCTCTAGCACACGACCAAAGTGCAGATGCATGTGCCTTTGGCACCCTACAAGCGTTGGCGAATAACCTCGAAGGTTAACCGCTTACTTTTTTAGGCATCCACTTTCACTCGTTTTTTGATATTTTTTAATGTTTTTTAATGATCGGTTTTTTTATTAAAGTGTGTGATAGCTCGAAACAAGCGTATCTCTCAGAGGGTCGCGGTGTGTTTTACAACACAACGTTTGGTCACCTGAAGCTCCGTTGGTCCTCAAAAAGGTCGATTTTTAGCTACATGTGAGGCTAAAATACATAGTTTTAAAGGGCGACTGAGGCCTGAGCCTGAGCGTGAGCTTGGGCTTGGGTCTAGGGGATATTCCCTATCCGGTCCTACCTTTAAAATTTAAAAAAGAAAATAAAAATAATATCTTTTTTTTTTTGGGGACTAGATGCAATGTTGACATTGAACTAGATGCAATGTGGCTCTCTATGGTTTGACCCTTAATGGTTGCTAATTCAGGAGCACTCAATTGCTTGACTAGCATGGATGTTGACATAAGGGCCTTCACCTTTAGCTCTCTTCGTTTCTCTGCCTTGCGTAAGCTTACGATTTCCTTTCGCCTAGCTGCAAGGATATATCGCTCAACCTCTTGCACTTCGGCAAGGCTTCTACCATCATGTAATATAACCTCGGAGGGGAATAGCTCTGAAGAGTCAGGGAGTGTAGTGAATGGAGTATTCACATGCACACTCTCCAGGAGCATGGGGTCTACATTGGTCATGAATGGTAAATTTACTTATCCACCCTCTCATTTACATCGCTAGCTCCATGTTCGGAGCGAGTGGCTCTATTAAAAGTCTCTTTAAAGCAACTAAACACGCTTGTCCCGGGCCGTGGACCCATGGCATGCATATCTTGGCTTGAACTATCGGGATTGGGTGTCAGGTAACCTTCCATGACGTCGTGGTCGAGGAAGAGTCACTAGATGCAATATGTGGATCTCGAGTGATACTACCTTGGGTTTTCGCTGAGGGCCTAGAGCCTAATGTGGGTGCTCGTGTAAACGAAGACACTCTCTATATGATCGTCCTCTAGCACACAACAAGAGCGTAGGTGCATGTGACCTCAACACCCTAGAAGTGTTGGTGAGTGCCCTTGAAGGCCGCTCACCTAGTTTTTTGGGTGTTTTGCAACCCAAATTTACTCTCAATTTTTTTGGTTTTTTTTTTTTACCAAGCCACTTAATATGATGTGTGATAGCTCAAAACGAGCGTCTTGGTTAGAGGGATGTGCAACGCTTCACAGTCCCTGATTCGGCTACTTAAGGCCCTCAAAATCCTAAAAACGGTCTTTTTCTAGTCAAGAAGAAGGCTAAAATTAGTAAGTCCAAGGGTATAAGTGTGAAGGGAAGGGTGGAGGACTTGAAGGACTTGTCCCACATGCCATCCCTTCCTCTTGAGGGGGTAGTCTATATATATAGTAGTGCCTATACTATATCATAAGACTGAGAAGTGAGGCCTAGGCTTGGGCTTGGGGAATGATCTCGATTCCTTCTTTTAATATAAGCTTTTTCTTTTTTCCTTTTCTTTTCGATTTCAAATTGGGCGTTTTTTCCTTTTTTGATTTTTTTCTTTAAAAAATTTAAAGATTTTTTTAAATTGTTATTTTTTTCAAAAAAACGTTTTGTAGATAAGATTGTGCTGCATGGCATCAAGCTCACGCACACAGAGCCTGCCTAACACGCAAAGTTGCACCTTGCAGCTATGTCAGCACTAGCTACACTGCACACTGCAACACTAATTAACACGCCTAGCAGGACTAATTAACATTGCACACTACAACACTAACAGAACTAACAACCTGCTCACTACCCACTGCTAAAAAACTTGTACATTATAAAGCTACTAACACTAACATACATGTTTAAACCTGCACATTATATAGCTTAAACAGATCTAATAAAACTTGCACAAAGCTACACCTTGTAGCACTAACAAATCTAATCAAAACTCAAAAAAACCAAAAAGGACAGAAATGAATGGCTTCACGAGGTAGCATTGAGTGCTCCTCAAGCTTGGTGCAGGGCAATCCCTGGCAGCGGTGCCAAAAATGTGCGCCTCTATCGCACATGTCGAAGGCTGGGGACTTGTTGAAACACTTTGTGCGAGCCACAAATGGCTGCAAGCACACAACCAGACTATCCTAGTAAGCTCAAAGGGGGCAATGGTGTGTCACTCACCGCTTTATGCTTACCATCGTGAATAATTCCGTGCCGCAAAGAAGAGGAAGCCGTCGATGCCGCCACAATGCTCGATCACACACATACTCTCTCTCTCTCTCTCTCTCTCTCTCTCTCTCTCTCTCTCTCTCTCTCTCAAGCGCACACACACACACACACACACACGTGAGCACACAATGGAGAAGAAGGTAGAGGTAGACCAAGAGCACTTCTTTAGCATGCACCTCAAGAATGAGGATTTTAGGTCAAAATGGACCTTTTATATGAATCTGACCCTTTCACACATGAGCGCCCACAGTGGCCGATCATAGCAAAAATATTGTAAAACTGAGATAAGTGGTGCACCTCTCATTGATGATCACCTACGCACCTATAGGACTGACAAGCCCGGTCCATGACTCAAATAAAGTGATAAGGCGTCCGTCAAAGGTGATAGGGTGTCTATAAGTGGTTAACTCTTGCAGGCAATAGGGATACAAGCATCTCGAGCAGATTTGAATAATCAAGGTCGAAGATTCTTGAAGCAGGAAATTTTCAATAGCGCTGAGCATTGCAAAGGGGGGGGAATATCAAAGGCCTATAATAGGGCAATAGTGTAATCAAATCGACTTGTACGGGCATGAAGTGTAGAGCATGATCGAGCAAATTTGAAGGGTTGTAAGAAAGCTTGAGCGCAAGCTTGTGGAATTTGGGGGAAAATTGAAGGCAACGCTATTAAAAGGAAAACAATGAGCACCAATGCTGGAAAGTAAGCAAGGAAATCGAGCTTGAAGCGGGCAGTCACAGCAGGAGTGTTGTGTATGATGCGCGCGCACACACACACACACACACTCTGAGAGCCCACAGAGTGGAAGATAGAGAAGAAGAAGAATTTTTTCTCTAAGAGTGTGTTTGCGCTTGACACACTCGCTATCAAGAAAGGAAGTGAAGATTTAGCATTGGAAGCGCAAAGATAGAGATTGAGAGAGCTCGGGAAGAGAAGAAAAGAGTGTGGCGCATCCTCGGCCTCGAGCGAGATTAGAGAGAAGGTGTGTACATTCTCGACGCACGCACACACACGCACCCACAGACAAGGGAGTAAGCCCGAGACTTCCTCGGAATCGACCCTACATTTCTAGTATTGACGGTTCTCTTTTTGGCATTCTTCTATGGCTCGGTATCGACTCAGTTTTTGGTGTTCTTCAACAGCTCCGCATCAGCTTTGAGCATCGGTGGCTATGACATCGGTGATCACTTTCGTTCGACGGAGGAAGGTGGCATCGACTAGGTTTTCTTTACTTCAACATAGGGAGAGTGAGAGAGAGTAGTTGGGCTCTCCTCCGCTATAGCTTCACCATCGATTACACTCTCACATGCTCATCTAAAGCGGTTTTGGCTCAGACAATTCCCCCCGGAATCCTCGGCATTTTGGCTTCAATGATACTCCCCATTTTCTAGCTTTGGTGGCACACACCGACGCATAGAGACTCTGACTAACCATTCCGAAGAAATTTTTCTCGTGAGCGTGGATTTTGGACGGCAATTTCGACCACAACAGCTGGTTGATTGTGCTTTTTGTTTTGGTTTCCGGTCGACGTGTTTTTTGGCTGATATGGTAGTGTGCCAGATTCTCGATCATTTTGCTTGCAGTTTGCAATTTCTTGAAGTACAGACTATGTATGATTGTGTGGGGCATTCCAGAGTGTAGTTTTTAGCATGTTTTTTGTGCAGTCTTATGCAATGTATGCATTTGCTGATACAACTTAGCTAGGTACAGATTGCAGATAGCAGGTTCAAAGGTTTACAACTTTTTTGGAGAGGTACAGGTCCATAGAGCCACTCGTTCAGGAATGAGCCAGTTTGCCAGGGTTTTGGCAGTGCATGTATACCATTTGTGGATCAGCTTACTGAGACAGGGAGTGTCTATCAATGCTTTATGCGGTATTGATGAGATTTTTTGAGTTTTCACTTAGTTTTTAGGGGAAACTCTGTCGAATTTTTCCCGGATTCTTGCCATGTTTCATGCATATCTATAGCTATACTCTAATGGTTTAGTGGTCAAGTTTGACTCTCACTTTGATAGGTTTTGTCAACTTAGACACATTTTAGTGTTCTTGTACCCACTCTCGCAGGAGTGAGGGTTGCATATGCTTGCATGGCTATAGACTTTGCCAATCACAAGTTTCACAGGTTTTTTGCAAATTTTTGCAAGCAGTTTCTCTTGTGGGATGCATTTTGAGCTAGTTTGCTCACTACTTACATATGTAAATATGCACTTTATGCTCAGTTGAGCTGTTTGTCCCAGATTCTATGCTTGTAGATATAGCAAATTGTGGAGCTATTTTATGCATGTGTGAGCATCAATTTTGATGCATATGATCATGGGTTTCATGATTGTGTAGTGGTTGAGTTACCTCCCATTTTGTTGCCAGTTATGGCATGGTTTACGGTAGAGATTGTACTTGGGGTTTTTCTCAATTTATAGGGGAGACTCTATTAGATTTCTCCCAGGTTTTTTCGCCATAGTTTCTTGACATTCACTTATGGTTGCACACATGTGTGACAATTTAGAGTCTATAGTGATTGCTCATGAGAGACGGCGGTCTCATAGTTGCCGATACATGCGATGTTGGCATTGTGGTCACACATGGCACATTAGACGCCATTGTTTCAGATGTATGAGACAACATCAGAGATCTATGCGTGGTGCAGATGAGGTTTTCACACATGCTAGAGTGGTGGCTTCATATGCCAGTGGCGGTGATGTCACGTTTCCCTTTAGCGTTCCTTCCACTTACATGTCTTTGAGAGGTGACACTCTTCCACATTGGTTTCTAGATGAGGATACAATTTTCCTCGTCACACCACATCGTGACTGGTTTAGCACCTTCTCTAGTGGGAGCTTTGGTTGTGTGCACTTAGCCGATCGTTTGGAATTTGATATTGCAGGTGCAGGAGATGCTTGCTTCTCATTGCCCAATGGTGCATCATATACGCTACAAAATGTGAGCTATGTTCCTAAACTGAGATAGAGCTTGATCTCAGTGAGACGGTTAGCGGATTGTGGGTGTTAGATATTGCTTAGAGAGCAGTCTTTCCAAATGCATTACGGTTCATTAATGATTTCCAGAGGAGCCCGCAGCGGCTTGGTATATCCTATGCATGTGTCTAAGGTTCGAGATGGCATGGTCTTAGTTTTGTTGCTGGCATGCTTTGAGCGAGAGACGAGATGTGCCTCCTTCATGGGTGAGCTCCACCATGCTCATGAGATAGAGCATTTAGCTATGCAAGACATGCCAGTAGACTCTGTGCCATGTGGGTCTACTCCCTAGAGACACATGCAATTAGGTGTTGTTAGAGTATGTGCAGTCATAGGTAGAGTGGGTCTACTCCCTAGAGACACATGCAGAGATGACAGACATGGAGTTCTTTGATATGCTCATGCTAGAGGTTGATGAGTGGGTGCCAAGACGCACAGTTCCACCTATGGGTGAGAGGGATGTAGCCATCCCAGTGTCGGCGTTGACACATCCATATGCAATGGGTAGTCCTCAAATGATGTAGTACATGCAGATAGCGCAGGGGAGGCTAGGACGGCCAAGTTTGTGCAAATTTTGTCAGCGTTTGAGTGTCTCATGTATGCCCTACTAGTGTCAAGGCCTTACCTAGTAGCTGCAATGGAAGAATTTTCAATAGGGATTGTCAGTCGTTCAGTGAGACTGACACTAGCACGATGCATAGTGGAGTTTTGCAGACCATACAAAGTTGTTTGCGGGATTTACATGTAGGCTCTAGCATGGGTACGCATGCTCGCCTATCCCTAGAGCCGATACGTCTACATGCAGATCAACTGAGCGAGCCAGTGGGTGTAGGTTGAGAGAGTCTCTCACCCGTTTTCTTACACATACTAGTAGTTTTGCTAGCAGGACCCACTTATCGACACATTCGCCTTTAAGTGGGAGATGTTGGGGTAAAGATGTTTGTGCCTTGCCCAACCACCGAGGCTTATCACCTTATTCTTGTGCATATACCAAGAATAAGGATCTCCTCACTTTGAATTTTGCTCCACCCACACAATGGTATACTCTCTCCCTCACCCTCTCCCCTTCTCGCACACACACAACGCACCGCATCCACACCATGCACGCACGCATCTGCACACACACACTCTTCAAAATCATCCCAAAACATTCTCTTTTGGTTACCATGTAATTCTTCTCTATAGGTGTCAAGAACCCACTGACGTAACAAATTGGTTTAAGCCAACCTTTTTTTGCTTCCTCCATGAGTACTGCTCCCATTTCTTTATGTGATGCATCTACAAACAAACGGAATGGTAAATCCCAATTTGAGGGAATTAGTATTGGTGTAGTTACTTCTTTAGTAGGTTAGATGTAGTTTCCCATTTCTCTCTCCACGCAAATTCCACATCTTTTCTTGTCAGTTGTGTCAATGGAAAAGACACATGGGCTAGGTACCTCAAAAACCTACTATGCCACTTCACTTGACCAATGAATCTCATCAATTTCTTCACTATTTTTGGGGATAGGGCTTTTAGGATGGCCTCCACCTTCCTTGGGTCAATGACAATTTCTTGGAATTATTGAGAAGTCTTTTGAAGAATTGCTAACTGAATCAGGAACAAGTTCCAACAATTGACCCACTTTGATTAAAATTGGTGCCCCTATCAAGGTTTCAAAAAACTCATATGAATATCCAACCCAAATTTTGTTTCCTGCTTGTCTTCCCTTTCAACGAACTGCAAACTTGGGCTCCACGACATGTGTTTCCCCAAATTCAAGAACATCACCTTCATCTGTTTGGATATCCATGGACTTGTGGTCTTAGCATGACTTTGGCTTACTTGAATCTCCTTCAATACTCCCATCTTCACTATATCTTGGACTTCCCAATCAAGAGGCCCTTCAAATGTATCATGCTATAGTACCTACTTGTCTTTAACTTTCGCTTTGTCTCTAGTTACTACTAATGTCTCCACTTCTTATGGTTTTTTAGGGACCCTCTCTACTTCAATGCACTCGACAAAATAGCATTGAAACGTGTAAGTTATCCTTACTTAGTACTTGGTTTAAATTTCCTGGTCCAATGTCAAGGTAACGCTTCAAGTGTTCACCCTTGACTTGCATCTCTTGATCATCAGTATCAGAGGGTAATTCCTCCCAAAGCAATGCATTTAATTGGGCAGGTGGCTTCATCCTTCCCTCATTGGAGGAACTAACTCCTACATTGTTAGATATAATTTTATTTTATTTATTTTGTTTGGCCTCCAAGACTTATCCGAGTTATGGTCTCTTGGATTGACATTTTTATTGGTATAGGGTTGTGCCGTTGCCTATGACTCTATCCCCTCAACTCTTGTGGAAAGCATGTGACAGCTACTACTTTGAGAATCTCATCCTCTGATTCCCTACTTGATCTCTTATGCAATGATTCAAGCTAAGAATCCCACCTCCTTTTCTAAAATATGGTGTCATAAGTGATTATTAGTGGTTCCTCACGTGAATTACTCATACACCTTTTCTTCTCCTATGGAACCTCAAGTATTGGATGACTTATCTTCTATAGTAAAATGATAACGACAATTGGGCATTGCACATTACAAATGGTGTAGAACCAACCCTTTACTGATGTATCTCGAAAGCAATCTTTAACCTTAAATCACCAGGCACCAGGTCAAAATAGGTATCTAAGATCCTATTGTATTCTTCCCTCTCTTCTTCTACAATCACCCAATTAACAAACTCCTGCAAGAATTCATGTAGGAAAGGCTCCATCATTCCCAATTCTATCCATTGCCCAATACTACTGAACCAGTTCCAAAATCAGCAAGATTCCCATGTGTTATGGGAACCATAACAAGAGGATTATAATGAATAAAAGAAATCACTTCTTCCATTACAAACGGAAATAGGAAACTTTCAGGTGACTACATTGCTGAATTATAACTAAAAATTGATTATTGAGAAATAGAGTCTACAGACTCCACACGAGATACAACCTTCTTCTTCTACTTCATTCAGACGTTTTCAAAACATTACAAGCATCAAAGATCATACCCCATTTTTTGATATGAAGAGGTGTGTCCTTTTCAAATTACAGATTCTGACCATGTACTAAGAGGCTAAAAACACTAAGTTGAAAATAAGAACCTATTATATTTTAGGTTTAACAGAGTAGGAACAATAAGTTTTGCTCAGTTACAACATCTCGTTTGAGGCACACTCTTCTATTAGTCTGAAATCTAGGTAGAGGTTCCTTTTAGCCAAAGGGACACTAACTTCAAAGGCTATTTTGATTACAATTGTCCAATTTTGTGATGTTCCATCTTTGCTACGAGCAGATAATTCTATATAAAAATACAAGATTTGGTATTTGCCAAGTAGACCAATATAACTAACATAGGTTTGGATTAGGAAAACGCTAGTGCTCATAGGAAGAGATATTTCAGTAATGTTTTCAAGGATGAAAACTCTCCTTCAAGCGGTGAGCAATCGCAGGACAAGGGTAGGGACACAGCTGCTAAGCAAGGCTGGGGTGTGCTAGCTTAGGGGTCTCCTAAAAAGAGAGGCTAGATGGCTCTATAAAAGGGGGTGGTTGGGAGGAGAGTAGACACGTCAATCTCCCTTGTCCCTTTCAATCATGAACATTGGTTAAAGACAAAAGCACAAATCTCATCTTTACTCTATTCCAAGAACGACTTACCTATACTTACTTTGCATAGGTCTTTGATTTGCACTCCTTCATGGAGCTTACTCCTGGGAGGAGATCTATTTGTTGTACTAGTGGAAATGTGTGACTAAGAGAGGAGGCTGAAAAGAAAAGAGCAGGTTGATGAAAGCTGCTCAGTAGCTAAGGAGGATACTGGAGATGGACCAAGTGCAAAAGTCAAGAGACATTGAATGAAAAGCTCCTAAATGAAAAAGTCAAATTTTTTGCTCCTTTGAGATCGTTCTTAAAAAGTGGTCCAAAATAGAATTTATTTCAGCATGCATGACCATCAACAATGGGCATTTCTTTTTGTAACTACCAAAGATCTCAACTGATTAAAAAGCTTCTTTTTTTAATTAACCAAGTTGGACGTAAACAAGTTAACTATATAGAGGAGCCAACAATGTCACATTTGTGTACTTCCATTTGCTTATTTCCTTGGCAAAAGATCAACAAAAAGTCCTTTTTAAATCGTTTTTGGCAGTGATGATCTAGACTACAACTAGCATGCTCAACATTACAACAAGAATTAACTTCATGTGATGGTGTTACCATTCTACTATATATACTTATTACTTTCTTTACCCTAAACTTCATTGCAAAAGATTCACATAATATGTACATACATTTACGATAACAACACACGAAACTCCATTTCTTATTACTCAAACTTTCCAAAACCCCGACATCTCTTCTACCACACCCTTAATGTCATTTGCAGGCCGTCATTGCAAGCCGTCGTGATTGTTCACCTTGCTGAACATGACCAAGATTATTTGCTAGTTGGCTTTTGCTCAACACACTAAACATAGTGTGTGGAGAGTGTGTGGGAGGTCATGGGGTCAAATTACCAACCTGCTTTTATATGGAGAGCGGACTTGTGAAAGGTAGTATGTAATGGAAATGTCCTATGAACTTTGAGAATAGGGAATTAAGAGAATTAGAGTGAGCATTTTTGTGAGACTACTTTGAGAACATAGAGGGTGAACTTAATTAGCGGTAGCAACATAACCACAGTACTTTATTAGCTTGGCAAGAACCATAATTTTTCAAGAGAGAGAATTTAGAGAACTTGAAAACATTTGAGGACCGGAGTTATGTGGACCCGGTCCCCCTTCCAATAGGCTTTTGTATCATAGATTCTCCCATCAAGAGAGACTTGGTACAATACAATCTTTGTGTTCCTTGTGACCTAGGTGATGCAATGAAGATGGGAAGCTTCATGCATCACGAGCATAACATAGACTTTGTAGAAGCATTAACCATCCCCGACCTCAGTCCCAAGGTCTCAAACACCTTCAAAGGTGGAGAGAGCTAGCGGGGAATGAGGGTACGGAAGAGGAAGAAGAAACATTCATAGGAGAAATAAATAGTTCCTCACTTATTGTCATAAATTCTAATATCTAACCAACCCAAATGATTTTCTCATATTAAATTGATCGTTTAATGTGGGAGAATAAACGGGAACAAGGGTTAGGATATAGGCATGTGCTTACAGATCTATCTCAACATGGGGCCAATGGTAAAGGGGCCCAAATGAGAGATGGTCTATCAAAGGGCAAGGCTAACCAATGGAGCTTAAAGACCTTAGGGTTAACTTCATCGAAAACCTCCAAAGGTTAGTTAAAAGTCCTTTGACCTTAGGTAAGCTAGGGCTATGCTTGAGGTGGGAGCCCGGCCCAAGCTTGAGGTGCTATCGTGCCTGATGTGACTGAGATGCTTGAGATGCTTAAAGTGCTTGATGATTGAGATGCTTGAGGTGCTTGTCATGCTTGAGATGCTAGGGTTGTACTTGAGGTGGGAACCCAACCCAAGCTTGAGGGGCTTAAGGCCGAGCTTGTGGTCAGAACTGGGCCCAAGGTTGAGGGGCTTGAGGTGTCACAAAAGTCAACACAACCCTAAAAAGAGGGGGCGATCCATGCAAGTAGGGGGGTGGTTGCTTGACCACTCTCTCTCCCAAAGGGCACCCCTTGCTCAAGAGGAAAGTAGGACACATGTTAAGCCCCTAGCTAGGTTACCCTCAAGGAGTATCCAAAGCCTATTGGTTGGCCTCCCAAGGGGTCCAATGATAATTAAGTAGATATAATTAATTGTTTTTGCATTTATCAAGTCCTCTCTCTCAAAGGGGAAAGGCGGACACTCGTCCCAAGATTACCCTTGTTGCTTGTAATGCATCCTGCATGTGATTAGCCAGGCTTGCAGGGGTCCAATGAGCTTCAAGCAGCATGAGCTACAAGGGGGGGGGGGGGGGGGGGGGGGGGGGGGGGTCGACCAAAACAAGAAGGGGGCTAGCTTGGGGGGTATACTCTCCCACACACACACTCATTGTGTGAAGTGCAAAGTGCAAGAGCTCCATCTCCTTCTCCAAGCTAGTAGAGAAGTTGAGAGCCTACACCAACACTCTTGGCTATGGAATAGAAATCCAACCAAGAGCCATGATTCAATGCTTAAGATTGCCATCTTCTCGATCTTCATTACTATGGTATTATGTATGCTAGCAAGAAGAGTGATGATAAGTGAGGAATCAATTCTTTCTCCTATGAAATGTTTCTTCTTCCTCTTCCCTACCCTCATTCCCCGCTAGCTCTCTCCACCTTCGAAGGTGTTTGAGGCCTTGGGACTGAGGCTTGGGATAGTTAATGCTTTTTGCAAAGTTTATGTTATTCTCATGATGCATGAAACTTTCCATCTTCATTGCATCACCTAGGTCACAAGGAACACAAAGATTGTCTCATATCAAGTCTCTCTGATGGGAGAATCTATAATACAAATGCCTATTGGAGGGGGGACCGACTCCACATAAATCCAGTCCTCAACTGTTGTCGTGTTCTCTAAACTCTCTCTCTTGCAAAAGTATTGTTCATGCCAAGTTAACTAAATACTATGTTTATGTTGCTACCATCAATTAAGTTCACCCTCTAGGCTCGCAAAGTATTCTCACAAAAGTTCTTTCTTTTATTTCTAATTCCACTATTCTCAAAGTATATAGGCCATTTCCATTACATTGGTATCAGAGCATTTGGTTTCTGTTTTCTTGCTTAAGAAGAGAAGTCCTTAAGTAGCCTATTAATGGTTGATTTTGTTAACTATATTAGGGTAAGTGGGACTAGGATCTATTATCGGTTTTGTTGAGCCCACTATGTGGGATATGGTGCACACCTAGTGAGCTTTGGTTTTAATAATGGAGTCTTTTTAGACTTGTCTACGGCTTTACCACTATTGAGCCATAAGAAGTCTGAAAGGAGCTCTACCTCGACAACTCTACAATATTAGACCCAATCCACTACTCTCTATAATTAACCAATTCGAGCCGTGGGTGTAGATACTTAAGAGCTGATTTTCAAAGGCTAAGAGGAGTAGCAACTAAGGTTTGAATTGCCAAAGAATACACTAAGTGAGCACCCAAATTTTGTTAACATCTCTGACAATAACCAAGAGAGTAGAATGAACATTGGTAACTTTGATTTTGCACATGAAGGTGCTAATGATGATGCCCCCATGTTTGTTAATTATCTTGTTACTAGGTTGCGGCAAGCTATGGGCAACCCTGCTTTGCAAGATAAAGTTAACAACTTCGTGCTTATGGGATTTCCCTTCCTCTCTCTCTCCAAAAGGAGAGAGAGCTTAGGAGGCCTCTTGATGAGACCCCCAAAAGAAGACTCTCTCCCATACGAGAGGAGGAATCCAAAGAACGGGAAAGTGATAAATCTTTAAGTTCCTCTGAAGATGTGGCTCCACGAAGACGTCGGTCTAAACGATCGCCAACTCCTATGGCTAGTCTCCTAGAGAATACAAGAGGGGAGGACATCGCAGATCATACCCTGCATGGCAAAGGTCACAAAAGCTCAAGAAGTTCAAAGAGGGAGGAAAGAGTATCTCTTTTCTCACCTACAATGGCATCTTTGGTGCTACTAGCAAAGTGTTGGCCTTCATCCTGCAATTTGATGCGGCCTTTGGAGACGAGGGCTTCACGAAGTCCTCCAAGCTACATCATGTAGCTATGCACTTTCAGAAATCGTCTCATCAATGATGGGCTAGCCTTCGTACCAACAGCAAATCCCCAAAGACATGAAGAACTCTATGAGTTTCCATCATGAAGCAATTCCTTACAAGCGATGCAAAGGACAAAGTTCTTACCGAATGGAACAGTTTGAAGCTTCTCTCTCATGACTCTATCCACAAATATGTAGACAAGTTTTGGAATTTACATCTCAAGGCTTTTGTCTTCCAAAAGATAGACTTCGCCGAGCAAAAGCAACAATTTTGTGTAGTATTACCTGAAGAGATGGTCGAGTACGTCAACTCTCAACGGACTAGTTCTATCACCGAAGTAACGCACCACACCATGGTTGCTTCGCACATCAATTTCCAAAAAGGGGCTAGACGGAATATCAAGCCCATGGAAAATAAAGACCAAATTGATGCCAAGGGGAAAACCAATGCCAAAAATTCTTCCCAAGGCAATTTCAACAACAACAACAATCGGTCCAAGGAGAAGGGATTTTACAAAGGTAAAAACAAACTCTCTCCTGAAGAGCTTGAATCTTTTCGCAAGGACCATGAGTGTTTTAAGTGTGGGGAGCAAGGACATAGCTATTGTTCTTGCCCCAAGAGAAATGCTCGCAATGAGACTCCTAAAGCTTCCACCATCGAAGCTCCAAAAGAGGATGCTCATTGCAAAGTATATCACCTCTCTCCTATGCTTGGGGAAAGGTAAGGCAACATGATTCCTTCATCTTGTTTGACCCTAGCTTTACTCACAACTTCATATCAATGGAGTTTGCCACCAAATTGGGCATTCAAGCTTTTGAGATGGGAGATATTCTAACGGCCGACACTGCTTTCAAGGGACGTCATGTAATGGTCCTGCTATTTGAGAAAAAATTTCTATGAAGCATCTATAGTATGCACACATACCAATAAAGCTTCTTAGCTCATGTAGATCCTTTGGATTAGGCTATACTTTTATTACCTCTAACTTCGATGGATCGATACGGATACCATCTTGAGAGATAATATGGCTTAAGTATTGAATCTCTTGAAGGAAAAATTCGTTGTTCTTTTGGTTAAGAAAAAGCTTGTTCTCCCTTAGTGCTTGAAAAATCACTTGGAGATGTTGCTTGTGTTCCTCCAAGGACTTGGAGTAGATGATGATATCATCAAAGAACACTCCAGTGAATTTGCGGCAGGGTCTAAAAATTTTCTCCATTAGACGATTGAATGTGGTTGGTGCATTAGTCAAGCCAAAAGGCATGACTAGATATTCATAAAGACCAAACGTTGTACAAAACGCGGTCTTTAGGATATCTTCATCCACTATTCTTATTTGATGATAGGCACTTTTAAGATCAATCCCACTGAAGTAGGTAGAGCCTTGTAGCTTATCAACAAATAGATCTTCTACCCAAGGCACAAGAAATCTATTTTTGATAGTGATACGGTTTAGTGCTCGATATTCCACACACATACGGTATGTACCATCTTTCTTTTGCACTAAAAGAACTGGAGAACAAAAGGGAGAGAAGATAGGCCTCACCATCCCTTTGTCAACCAATTCTTGTACTTTCCTCATGATCTCCTCTTGTTGATTTTGAGAAACTCGATAAGGAGGCTTGTTAGGCGGTGAGCTTCCTTGTAGGAGCTCTATGCGATGGTCATCATCCCCTCTTTTTGGAGGTAATTCCATAGGGATATCATCGATGAACACATCTTGAAATTCTTTTAGAAAATTAGACAAGTCTAACTCTTCTTGATTCCTACCATTTACATTTGATGAAACATTAGGACCTTTTAGGGGTTCTTTGACAAAAATCATGTACACAAAAACTAAACTCTTTTGGCCATCCGTTTGTGGATGATAGGCCAAAGATAAATTCAATCTTGTACCTAGATTTTCAAAGAGACCTTTCCAAAAATTAGTGGTCATTCTAGGATCTCTATCTTATACGATGGATGTCGGAGCAATCCATGATGTTTGAAAATCTTAGATATGAAGAGAGTTTCCATTTGGTGTGCCTTAATAGGCTTTTTGACAAGAACAAAGTGTGCTTGCTTGCTAAACCTGTTGACTATTTTCCATATTTCCGTATTCCCATGGATAGACTTGGGTAATCTAAAGATAAAATCCATAATCTCCCATGGTGAATTAGGGATTGGCAATGACTGGAGTAATCTAGATTGCTTCCCTCTTTCATACTTAGTCTTTTGGCATACCACACATATTGAAACATACTCTTGTGTGTCTACTTTTATTGAAGGCCAATAGAAGTACGTCTCTACTCCTTGAAGAGTAGGTTGAATGCCTCTATGCTCCGCATAGGGAGGAGCATGGGACTCATACATAGCTTTCTCACGAAGGGGAGTGGGTAACACATACTTTATTGCCATGGAGAAGATAACCACCCTGCAAGGTGAATGGTTCCTCTTTCTTCTCCAAAGCAAGGGCTGACATTATGTCTCTAAAGTCAGGGTCACTAGCATACTCATCTATCATGGAAGATAGATCATTGTGAGTTGTTATAGACACCGCATTAACTTTTGGTCGTCGTGAGTGCATCGGCCACTTGATTGTGCTTACCAACAATGTGAGCAATATGAAAATAAAATTGCGAAAGAAAATTTTTCCACCTCATTTGTTTGTTGGAAAGCTTGGTTTGTGTCATGAAGTACTTGAGACTTTGATGGTGTGTTCGCAAAATAAATGGAGTCCCCAATAGATAGTGCTTCCATGTGTTTAGGGCATGTAGAACTGCTAAAAGCTCTTTTTTGTATATGCACAAGACTCGTTCATTTGGTATTGAGCCTTCAGCTCTCATATGCTATGGCATGCCCTTCTTGAAGCAACACTGCTCCAAGGCAATCACCACAAGCATCACATTGGACCTCAAATGGCTTTGAGAGATCTAGAAGAATAAGGACTGGTTGGGAGATAAGCTTCTCTTTGATCTTGTCAAAAGAATTTTGTTCCTTAGCAGTCCATGAGTACTTAACGTTCTTCTTTGTTAAGTCATTAATGGTCTCGAGAATTTGGCTATGAAGCATCTAGTATGCACACATACCAATAAAGCTTCTTAGCTCATGTAGATTCCTTGGATTAGGCCATGCTTTTATTACCTCCAACTTTGATGGATCCATACGGATACCATCTTGAGAGATAATATGACCTAAGTATTGAATCTCTTGAAGGAAAAATTCGCTCTTCTTTTAATTGATAAAAAGTTTGCTCTCCCTCAAAGCTTAAGAAATTACCTGGAGATGTTGCTTGTGTTCCTCGAAGGACTTGGAGTAGATGATGATATCATCAAAGAACACTCTAGGGAATTTGCGGTAGGGTCTAAAGATTTTGTCCATTAAACAATTGAACGTGGATGGTGCATAAGTTAAGACAAAAGACATGACTAGATATTCATAAAGACCAGATGTTGTACAAAACGCGGTCTTTAGGATATCTTCATTCACTATCCTTATTTCATGATAGGCATTTTTAAGGTCAATCCTACTTAAGTAGGTACAGTCTTGTAGCTTATCAAATTAGACCTT
Source organism: Adiantum capillus-veneris (assembly GCF_014529385.1). Taxonomy (NCBI): domain Eukaryota; kingdom Viridiplantae; phylum Streptophyta; class Polypodiopsida; order Polypodiales; family Pteridaceae; genus Adiantum; species Adiantum capillus-veneris. The sequence continues at coordinate 99,921,669 of NC_140949.1, read as the reverse complement.
CTACCCGCGGTATGAGAAATCTGTTTTTGATAGTGATATGGTTTAGTGCTCGATAGTTCACACACATGCAATATGTACCATCTTTATTTTGCACAAAAAAGACTGGAGAGAAAAAGGGAGAAGAGCTAGGCCTCACCATCCCTTTGTCTACCTATTCTTGTACTTGCCTCATGATCTCCTCTTGTTGAGTTTGGGAAACTCGATAAGGAGGCTTGTTAGGTGGTGAGCTGCCTTGTAGGAGCTCAATTTGATGGTCATTATCCCCTCATTTTGGAGGTAAGTCCATAGGGATGTCATCGATGAACACATCTTGGAATCATTTTAGAAATTAGATAATTCTAACTCTTCTTGATTCCTACCATTTACATTTGATGAAACATTAGGACGTTTTAGGGACTCTTTGACAATTCTAAAATGATTCCAAGATGTGTTCATCGATGATATCCCTATGGACTTACCTCCAAAATGAGGGGATAATTCTAACTCTTCTTGATTCCTACCATTTACATTTGATGAAACATTAGGACGTTTTAGGGACTCTTTGACAAGAAATCATGTAGGCAGAAACTGAGCTTTTCATTGATTTGTCAAAGCAGGAGAATTTACAAGTGGTATAGTACGACCAAACTCACTAGCATCTATATACATGCTCGTTTCCCTGTAGGTGAAGTAGATTCTCCTTTCAGGGAACTTCATGTTGGCAGCCATGCGGTTGAACCATGGTGACCCTAGGATAACATCCTCATGTTGGAGAGGAGAGATAATAAATTCTTCTTTGTCGACGTAGCTTTGGACATGAAGCCTCAACTTCCCAATCAAGGGAGTAACGGAGGCTTGCTGTCCCTTGAAAGTTGTATCGGATGTTATAGTATCTCCCATTTTGAAAGCTTGAATGCCCAACTTGGTGGCCAACTTTGTTGATGTGAAGTTGTGAGTAGATCCAGGGTCAAACAAGATGAAGGCATCATGCTCCCTTACCTTTCCCCAAGCATAGGAGAGAGGTGTTAACCCTCACGCACATTCCTATCACCTACGACGGACATTGTATTATTTATTTGGTAGAGTCAGGTACGAAGTTTGTCGGTCCAATAGAAAAAGGGTAAGAGTGATCGATGATGAGAGGCGCACTCTAACTGGAACATTCAAGGGATTAGTTGGCTAAGCATGGGCACCCAAGTGTGAATGGGGCAAGCTCATATAAAAGTCAACTAAACCTAAAATTCACTCATTCTCTCATTTGTGCAATTGAAGAGTGCTCTCGCTCCATCTCCATCTTCTTCTTCTTCATCTCCTTGTGTGTGTGTGTGTGTGTGTATGCGTGAGAGACAGAGAGAGAGAGTGTGTGCGATCGAGCATTGCGGCGGCACGACGGCGGCGAGGCGGTTGAGCACGGCGTAGCGGCGTCTCCCTCTTCTTCGCGGCGAGGAATCCTCCACGATAGGAAGTGTAGAGCGGTGAGTGACGCCATCTTTGAGCTTACTAGTTTAGGCTTGTTGTGTAATTGGAGCCATTTGTGGCTCGCACATAGTGTATCGGCAAGTTCCTTGTATTGACACATGCGACATACGCGCACATTTTTGGCACTGTTGCAGGGAAATGCCATACACTAAGCTTGAATGGCACTATGTGCTTCTTTTGTGGTGCAATTTCAATTGTAGGAAAGGTAAGGAAGGAGGGTGTGTGTGTTGAGAAGAAAGATTTTGTGTTATACTGTGTATTTTTTTTTGTTAATGGAGTTTTCAAAGGTACTGTGTTTTTTCTCTGTGTAAGGTGTTAGTATTAAGGTTGTTAGTTCTGTGTAATGTAATGTACAGTAAGTAGGAAGTAGATCTGTGAGAGCTAATAGAGTGTGTTAGTGTATAACAGTAGGTGTATTAGTTAGAAGTAGGTAGGTAGAGTGTGTGTGTGTGTGTTCTCGCGGAGGCCGCAACGACCTTATACTTTTAAAAAAATAAAAAAAAATTAAAAAGGTAGGACTGGGATTGAGGATATCTCCCAGATCCCAGCCCAAGCTCACGCTCAAGCTTAGACATCTATTGCTCTTTAAAATTACGAATTTTAGCTTCACACGTAGCTAAAAATCGACTTTTTTGAGGACCAACGGAGCTTCAGGTGACCGAATGTTGTGTTGTAAAGCACACCGCGACCCTCTGAGTGATACGCTCATTTTGAGCTATCACACACTTTAATAAGAAAAAAAAATCAAACATTAAAAAACATTAAAAAAACATTAAAAACATAAAAAACACGAGTGAAAACGGACGCTTAAAAAAGTAAGCGGTTAACCTTCGAGGTTATTAGCCGACGCTTGTAGGGTGTCAAAGGCACATGCATCTGCGCTCTGGTCGTGTGCTAGAGACGGAGCAACTAGAGAGGATTTCGACTTATGCGAGTTCTCAATATCCACCTACTTTAGGTTCTCAAGACCCGAACATAGCGGCTAGTGACTCTTCCTCTGACTACGACGTCATGGAGGGTTTCCCAATGCCTAATCCCGATAGCTCAATCCAAGACATGCATGCCATGGGCCCGCGGTCCGGGCCGAGCGTGCTTAGCCGCTTGAAGGAAACCTTTAGTAGAGCCACTCGCTCCCAACATGGAGCTAATGATGTAAATGAGGGAGGTGAGGAAGTAAATTCTCCATTCGTGACCAACGTACACCCTATGTCCTTAGAAAATGTGCATGTGAATACTTTATTCATTGCACCTCCTAACTCTTCAGAGTTATTTCCCTCCGAGGTCATATTACCCGATGGTAGAAGCCTTGCTGAAGTGCAAGAGGTTGAGCGATATATCATTGCGGCTAGGGAAAAGGAAGTCGAGAGCTTACGCAAGGCGGAGCAACGAAGAGAGTTAAAAGCGAAAGCCCCTATGTCAATATCCTTGATAAGAGAGCAATCGACTGCTCCTGACTTAGCAACCGCTAAGGGCCAACCCCTAGAAAGCAACATTGCATCTAGCTTAAAGGACACCCCTAGCACCTTAATCCTAGATGGAGTGTTCTTAAATGAGAACTAGGAGTACGAACTACAAATAGAAACTCTAACCGACCTATACACAGGTCACACCTATCACGTGGGTTGGTTAGATGTCCTACAATCCACAATGGGTGCTACTAGTGTGGAGGATCAACAACAAAGAGTTTGTGAGGTCATCCATAGGGTTATCGAGTTAGAGAGACAGAACAAGGGGATCAACATGCCTTCAACGGGTCTCATGAGATTCTTGGATACAAGAAAGGCTAACCGACCTTATCACAAATGGAGACTCCCTCGGTAAGTCCGATGGATCTTCCATATGTTGTTTCTCCAGGGGTCTCAGTGCAATCTGAGCCCACAAGTGATAGCTTCACCTTTCCAAGTCTAGCTCATCTTTCCCTTGATGACACCACGGATACCATGCCTACCCCAATGATGGGCATGACGAGAAACACGCCATGGACCTCATTTGTTAGTAAAGCACTGCTACATGGTAGCTCAATGCGTGCAACAGTACCTACAAGTGTGTACCAATTGTATGCACCTAGGGGTCATCGCACTCATGTAGTCCCTACCCCTCCCATTGTTTCAACTACCTATGCTCCCCAACCACAACACCCAAGTTCTTATTTCCATGGGACTATACCGGCTAGCATTAGCATGTCACATCCGACGTCTGCTATGCCTAGGTCCACACATATGAACTATGGACCACCACATGGCACAACATCGTGCCCAACGTGGAACCCAAGGGCTTCCTATGCGCCAAGCCCAATGCCAATACCTACTCCACATGTAGTCTCTGGAGCACCTCCACCCATGGTGCCTGCTCACTTAGGTGACTTGGCAACATTTGCTCAAGCTATTGGTCGATCTATTGCTAAGAATATGCATAACACGCCTGATAGAGAGACTAGAAGTAAGGCAGTACAAATAGCCAAGCTCACACAAAAATTTAGTGGAGACAGGGATGTGAGAAAGCATATCGAAGTGTTTGAACAAATATGCGATTCTCTAGGAGAACACAATGACCTGCATAAGAGTAATGCTTTAAGCCTAACCTTAAGTGGAAAGGTTGGGGATTGGTATAGAACCCTAAGGGTGGAAGAAAAAACGATTTACCATACTTTGAGGAGACTGTTCTTGACAGAATACACATGAGAGGGAGTGCTTTGGGGTGTAGCCTCTCAGCTCCAGAAAGCCCAACGAGAGGAAGGAGAGTCGGTGAGAGACTTTATAAGTCGCTTGAAGCATTTGAATTCTCATTGTAATCCAAATGAGCGCTTCAACAATAATCAATTGCTTGATAGATTCATTAGGGGGTTACGACATGAGGATATCTACAATGGCCTAGTCATTAGAGGTATCGCCACTTGGGAAGCAGTCACCACCAATGAGATCCAATTGGAAGATAATTTAATGATTCAAGGAGAAAGAGTGTCTGTCGAGCCTAAATCTATTAGCTCGCAAGCATTAGGGCATCAGTCAATGACCCTAAACCCTATTGCTAAGGAGCCAAAGATATCTTAGATGACTTTAGTAGATCTCACCAAGGCTATTCAAGAGAGTCTTAGAGACAATCGTGCTCCGCAAAACAATCATATGTATCCAAGAAGGGAGAAACAATAGTGCTCAGTATGCTATGGACCGCATAGTACCAATGAATGTCCTACTGAAAATTCAATGGGAACTGCAATGCTTGTGGGAGGTATGGTCATCAAGCTAAGGATTGCATAGTATTTAAGCGCGCGATGGCCAATAGACCAACCTTAGCATGGACAGACACACCTCGAGTGCCTGCATTGATGTCGGCCCCACCTCTTGAACAAACAGCACAACACATGGTCCCTAGGACCCAAAATGCTATTCAAACAACACCCTTACCACCTCCAATGCTAGGACCGCAACCACCACATCCGAGAATCACTTTAGTGAATCAAGTGGGTTGTGAGTCATCTATTTCTTGTTTGGAAGGCTGTGAGGAAGATATGGATCCTAATATTGCCTATGGGATGGATGTGCTTGAAGAAATTCCACAATACTACATGGAGGACTATTGGCGACAAGTCAAACATGTATATCAAGTAGCTGCTCTTGCGGCAAGAGGCCAAAATATCAATTACACTGCTAAGAGACCACCTCTTCAATGCTATGAGTGTGGAGGTCCACATCGTGTAGCCGAGTGTCCTATTAGGCAACAAAATAACGCCACACTAATGCAAACCAATCAAGCGAGCACGTCTACAATGCCAATACTCATGTGTAATCAATGTGGCATAGATCATTTGATTGCACAATGTCCAAATAATCCAAATGCACCGAAGATCACGCCATTAAACTTGATTGAAGTTACCGAGGAGCCATCACAAAGTACACCTGTGGTACCAGTAAACGTACTCACATGATCGATGCTCCAAAAACAAAACTATATTCTTGAGGAAAGAGACACGGCATCAATTGCCCAATCTCAGAAAACACGAAGGAAGAGATCACAAAAAGGAGCGAAGTCAGACCACAGTTCAAAGACCAACATAGGGACTGGTGACGACCCCGTATATATGAATGACGATGAAGAGGATTCTGATTCAGGTGAAACCATGGAGACCAAAACAACCACTAAGATAGAAACCAACAAAGAAGATCTTCATGAACCACAATGGCAGGGATCTACGCAACATCAACCTCACCAAGTCCATAGACCCTTAGCCATACCTAGTGTCATCCAAGAAGAAAGTGACTTAAAGTCATGGGAAAGTGGGCATACTCACTTCTTGATGGAAAGAATGTTTACAGATGGACTACTTGATCCTATCGAAGAAATGGAGATCCCATCTTCCCCACGTCAAGGGACTCAAGGCCAAAAGGTGCCGTTAAACATTGCCAAATTGATGGATTTCATGTCTTCAGAAGTTAGAACCACCGTCATGTCCAAACTATATAAAGACCCTAAGCTAGTCTCAGCTCTTCGAGCCTTCCTCAATGGAGAACTGAAGTTTGGGCTACCACAATTTGCACAGATGGATGGAGCTGGGGAGATGCCAACAGAGGAGGAACACTTAGATCCACAACCCAACCTAGATGAGAACCTTGTTATAGAAAAACCTGTTAACAAGTTGGGACAATGGTGATGAATCCAATGCGACCATACCAATCACTACTAAGGGATTAACTATGAAGGGAATCCTTGATGGTGGCGTTGGGGTTAGCATTGTGACTAAAAATTGTTGGGAAATTATGGGAAGACCTCACCTTGCAACCACAACCATAGTAGTGAAGATGGCCAATGGGTCTATTGTTAAACCTATTGGGATGCTAGAAGATCTCAAGATCAAGGTCTTTGGACATAAAAATAAGGATTACCTTCATTGTTATGGGTTTCTCCAAAAACACTATGGCATCGGAGATGATCTTAGGACGTCCTTTCATGAGGGAAGCAAAAATGGTGCATGACTGGTCTAAAAACCATGTCTACTTGCAGTTCCAAGATTCTGTCATTTGAGTGGATCTTGTTACTGGTCGAGCACATCCTCTAGGAAACAGGTTTATAATTGATCATAGATCTGACACCACAGTTCACTCGGCCCCCTTGCAGTATTGTTACACGTGTAAAGCGGACACCGATGTTGGGGAAGATTCTCCTTATTTGGATGTACTACCTGGGATGACTGAGTCGGACAATGTGGATTGGGTCCACCTAGCAGCAACCATAGACACTTGGGGAAATAGGGGGACGACCTGGGTAACACCTGAGGGGGATGAAATGTCCGTACCCTTAAATATGCTACAAGAAATGCATATAGCTTCGGACAAGATCATCCTAATGTAACGAAGAAACCATACAAGTGGGTCCCTAAAGCTTCTTTAGCGACCATAGCTAGTGCTAAAAAACAGAAGCCTTGTAAGAAACATCCCACTCGCTCCAAGAAATGTAAGGAAATGTGGCGATGGATTCCTAAACGACTATTGGAAGCCCCAGGCTAATATGAAACAAAAATAATAAAGAGCAAGAGCAATTAGCAAACGAGTATGCACAATAAAAGTCAAAACATTGACCCATACCTACACATTCACATCCGGTACACTGAAACAGAAACCTATGTCATCAAACACCTTTGATCCTCATCACTCGAGTGATGGAGGGTAGGTAGGATTATTACAATAGGAGTGTTTCTGTTTTAAAGTTGAGTGATTAGCAAAGTTCCTTCTTCCCACTGATGTGCCTCCTAAAGGTATTCTTTGTGTGTTTCCTCATGTGTACAAGAACGTGTTGCTGTGGTTAGGATTTGGACCTTCATGGAATCTTTCTCTCGTTCACACTTCAAATCAAGCGCGACCATCAACACAAACAGGTGTTTCTTGTCCATTAGCATTGCCCCTTATCTTTTTGCATCCATGTTTGTCTACTTTGATTGTGATTGGTAGCATAATATTCAGCGCATTTGCTTAGTACCAAACATTTAATTCAATGTAATTTTTTATCATAATCACTTGTCTAGATTTAAAAATCAAGCAGTCCGACTAAGCTAGTTTGACCAAGCTAGGTGTTAGAGATCTTCTCTTAATACCATGGGGAATGCCTTCCTAATAATTAATGGTTACTTAGGTTCTTAATCCGATGTAAGCAGCATTGTGTGAAATGTACTAGGGCTTTCTAGTGGGCTTAGTCCCTCTTGACCTTTAGCTTAAGTATTATAAAGGGAGTTTACTAGTGTGATGAGCCTGGGGAGGGTAACGGTGTTATATGACCCCCCAAAGTGACAAAATTAAAATGTTGAAAACGAAAAAAAAAATCAAAGTGCCACAATGTAAAATCTTAAGTTGGAAGAGAAACCTCAGCTTGATTTGGTACTTCACTCACATGCATCGCCTATGGTACTAGAGCCCTAGAGGTTCCCAGTGTGGGCGCTTTTCCTTGAAAAGCAAAAAACCCAAGGCATACAAAATAAGCACACACATCAAAATTGAATCACTATGAAAAGACTTTGGGGGGTGAAAGAAAAGGAAATAAGTCAGGCGATGATTTCATGAGCAATTCCTTTTATCGTAGCTTAACTACAAGGTCTTCTAGGTATAGCCTCTAGTCAGCCCTCGAACATGAAATACTTGGCTCTCGCAATTAAACAACTTAATTGACCAGAGAAAATTAAGAAGCTTACCCATGGTATTAATAGTCAATCTTTAGTGCCTTTCGACCGTTAAATTAGCGACCCCGGACTTGTTTAATTTTTTATCTTTACAATTGTTTATGCGTTTGATTATATTGCAATTTAATGTTTATTGCTGACAAATGGTTTAAAATTCTGTTACCGGTCAAATTGTCTGCCTACAACTGCATATGCTTTTTAATTGCTTATGAGAATGCAATTACTGTGCCAATGTTGTTTGATTTTGTAGTGACTGAAGGAGGCTAAGGACATTCATCTCAAAAGCTCTTCCACCTTGCCGAACGAGCTTCAACTCAATAGCTTCCGAGGATGGAATCTACATCAGGAAGGGGGGCATGTTAACCCTCACGCACATTCCTATCACCTACGACGGACATTGTATTATTTATTTGGTAGAGTAAGGTACCGGGCTTGTCGGTCCAATAGGAAAAGGGTAAGAGTGATCGCCAATGGGAGGCACACTCTAACTGGAACATTCAAGGGATTAGTTGGCTAAGCATGGGCGCCCAAGTGTGAATGGGGCAAGCTCATATAAAAGTCAACTAAACCTAAAATTCACTCATTCTCTCATTTGTGCAATTGAAGAGTGCTCTTGTTCCATCTCCATCTTCTTCTTCATCATCTCCTTGTGTGTGTGTGTGTATGGGTGAGAGAGAGAGAGAGTGTGTGTGTGCATCGAGCATTGCAGCGGCACGACGGCGGTGAGGCGGTTGAGTGTGGCATAGCGGCGTCTCCCTCTTCTTCGCCCGAGGAATCCTCCACGACAGGAAGCGTAGAGCGGTGAGTGACACATCTTCAGAGGAACTTAGGGATTTGTTTCTTTCTCATTCTTTGGATTCCTCCTCTCTTATGGGAGAGAGTTCTCTTTTAGGAGTCTCATCAAGAGGCCTCCTAAGATCTCTCTCCTCTTGGAGAGGAAGGGAAGTCCCATAAGCACAAAGTTGTTGTGAGTAATTTTGGCTTGCAAAGCAAGTTTGCCCATAGCTTGCTGCAACCTAGTAACAAGATAATTGACAAACATGGGGGCATTATCATTAGCACCTTCATGTGCAAAATCAAAGTTATCAACGTTCACTCTACTCTCTTGGTTATGTTATCCATGCTAATTAAACTTATGTATAGATTACTTTGTGCTTTGGTACCCTCAAAAACCTTAGTCGCCACTCCTCTTTACCTTTGAAAATTAGCTCTCAAGTAGTTTAGACACTATTGATTGCAAAGACTAGTGGAGAGGGTCTAACATTGCTCAATTGATTATGGTTCTTGTTGAGCTTGCTCGTAGCTCAATAATGGTTAAAGCCAAAGGAAAACCCCAAGAGGCTCCATTATTATGACTATAGTTCCCAAAACGATGTACCTCGAACTAAGTCCTTCTCAACCAAGATAATAGATCCCTGTCCCACTTACCCTATTGCAATAAATAGACCCAACCTTTCATGGACAACTTAAGGACCTCTCTTCTTAAGCAAGAAAAGAGAAACCAATAGCTCTGATACCAATGTAATGGAAATGGCCTGTGAATTTAATGAATAGCGGAAGTAAGAGAATTAGAGTGAGCATTTTTGTGAGAGTACTTTGAGAACGTAGAGGGTGATCTTAATTAGCGGTAGCAACATAACCATAGTACTTAATTAACTTGGCATGAACAATACTTTTGCAAGAGAGAGAGTTTAGAGAACTTGACAACAGTTGAGGAACAGATTTATGTGGACCCGGTCCCCCCTCCAATAGGCTTTTGTATTATAGATTCTCTCATCAAGGAGACTTGGTACAATACAATCTTTGTGTTCCTTGTGACCTAGGTGATGCAATGAAGATGGGAAGCTTCATGCATCCATGAACATAACATAGACTTTGTAGAAAGCATTAACCATCCCCGGCCTCAGTCCCAATGCCTCAAACACCTTCAAAGGTGGAGAGAGCTAGCGGGGAATGAGGGTAGGGAAGAGGAAGAAGAAATGTTTATAGGAAAAGGAAATAGTTCCTCACTTATCATCACTCTTCTTGCTTAGCATACATAATAGTATAGTAATGAAGATGGAGAAGATGGCAAGCTTAAGCATTGGAGCATGGCTCTTGGTTGGATTTGCATTCCATAGCCAAGAGTGTTGATGTAGGCTCTTAACTTCTCAACAAAGCTTCGAGAAGGAGATGGAGCTCTTGCACTTTGCACTTCACACAATTGTGAGTGCGCAAAAGTGGTGCGTGTGCGGAGAGTGAGAAGGGGAGAGAGAGAGAGAGAGAGAGAGAGAGAGAGAGTACACAGTGTGTGGAGTGGAGCTCCCAAATCTCACTGTATGAGCACAATGTGAGAATGAGTAAGAGCTCCTTATTCTTTGTATGTATAAAGAATAAGGAGATAAATGTGGACGGTCGGACACTGGCCGACGGACACATGCAAAGCACGATGAGGCACACCGTCTTTACCTAACATTCTCCCACTAAAGGCTGTGTGCCGATAAGTGGCGAGAAGACTAGTCAACAACTAGTATATACAAGAGGTGAGAGAAGACGGCTCTCAACCTATGCCCACTGGCTCACTCTGTAACTGCTCTAGTGTAGATGCAACATGCATACCACTAGGGCTAGAGCTACGATGACACTCCTGATGCAGGGATCGAGTGACGACCTACATGGCTCCACAATTCCATCGCACGACTGACAACTCCCACTACAAATGCACCAACCGCATAAGCAATATCAGGTCATCTCGAGACCAAAAGGTCAGACATGAGAGACCCAAAAGCCGACAAAACATGCACTATGTGTGCCAACCTATCCCTGTCGGCAACCTCAGTGCCATATGCATCCTCATCATGAACCACCTGACTATGCATCACCATGTCAGCATCGTCTGGCAAAGGCATATCTGTTGAGAATGACTGCAAATCCAAAATATCAGCACCATTGTAATCACACACAGCTGTCTGAAGGACACTGTTGCCCTCAAACGTATCAGATGCATCATAGAACAATGCATCGATCTCTGGATCAACTAATGTCACCTCAATTGATGACTGACCAATTGTGCATCCCCAGAGATTTCACTGTCTGCGTGAACGTCACCGCAAGACAAACGCACAACCTGCTCTCCATGCAGCACATCCGTAAAAGAGACACGCCTCGTCTCTCAATCCAAACATGGCTACAAATACACAGAGACTACACCGCCTCGTGTGTCAAAAATATGCAAAGGGTATACCAAACCGCTTCTAGCACCTCTGGCTATCACCAGTATCCCCTATGCATATGAAATGACAACTCTCCAAGCAGTACACAATGTCCACTACTCTACAACTGACGCACTGAAATGAGACTTTGGCTAAGTCCTAGTACATACCATACATCTCGTCACGTAAGTGATGCACTGCTAGGTAAAGACATGCATACATCTCGAGCACCCTCTATGTCATATGTTGAGCCATCAGTAAACTACACACAACTAAGTCTCCCACTAGAGAAAGAGCAAAAGAAATCACGACGTGGTGTACATGAAAAACTGCATGCTCGTCTAGTAGAAAAAACATAGACAATGTGCTATCCCAAGACACAAAGTAGTCTGAAGGCAAGATAGACTCAAAAGTGACATGCCTGTCACATGCATACTCTCTAGCATCTGTCCTCATAGTAGCACCATGCATCTGCATCTTCTGCTGCCTCATACGCATGAAGCAACGATGCCTAATATGCCCATTGTGACCGCAGTGCCAACATATCAATCGGTGATCGTGAGCGAGAACCGCCTCTAACCTGAAGCGTCTCCATATCCATGCCAAAACTATGGCAAACAATGCTCGAGATAAAAAAACTCTCCCACCCGAGAGCAAACCTCTATCTCAAGCAAAGAAGGTGAACAAACTGTCAAGCTCACTAGCCTCTGCAATAGCCTCTCCTCACTCCTACGAGAGTGGGTACAAGAACACCAAAATCGTGTCCAAATTGACAAAACTTATCAATGTGAGAGCTAAGCTTGATCACAAACTATGGCGAGTAAACTCCATCTACTATCCCACAACTGTAAAAATATGAGGATGCAAGAGAGCTACACAAGACAAGCACAAAGCACACAGAGATGGAAAGCTTCTTCTTCTTCTTCACAGAAAAGAGAGTACAAAATGACTAAGTGCTAAAGCTGAAAAGTAGCACATATGTACATGCGTTCACTAAGTGTGAACTCGCTAGAAGCGTACTAGGCTGGCACTATAAGTGTAGTCCAGCTGTAGAATCAATGGCAGAGATCCTCCGTGTCGGTCACCTAACGCGCCAGTGAGTAAATGCCATAAGCGGCCAAGACCCGTAGTGGATGCCAGCTCAAGGTGTAGAGCTCGACATCTCAACACTCCCCCTCGAGCTCTGCATGTCACAGAGTCCAAGCATAGTCCGGAAACGTCGAAGCTTCTCATCTCCGAGGGCCTTGGTAAAGATATCCGCTATCTGCTCCTCTATGCTGACGTAGACCAAGTCGATGTCGCCCGCCAACACTCGCTCTCGAACGTAGTGGTAATGGACCTCTATGTGTTTGGTCCTGGCATGGAACACTGGGTTCCTAGCCAACTGCATGCTGCTGAGGTTGTCACAATGAATGACAATTTGCTGGTCCACCTGCACTCCCAAGTCCTCAAGTAATGTGCGTAGCCAAGCTACCTCGCACGCCGCAACTGCTGCACCTCTGTACTTGGCCTCTATGCTCGATAAAGCAACCGTAGGCTGCTTTTTTGCTGCTCCAAGTAACAACAGCACTCCCAAAAGAGAACATGAAGCCACTCGTAGATCTCCTATCAACAATGCTACCTGCCCAATCTGCATCTGTATACCCATACAATGCTAATGGTGCATCTGCTGTATAGAACAATGCGTAGTCAAGAGTACCTTGCACATACCTAAGTGTGCGTCGTACTCCATCCAAATGTGGCTTCCTCGGAAGCTGCATGAATTGACTCTCCAAGCCTACTGTGTAGCTCAAGTCTGGCCTCGTGATAGTCAAGTAGATTAGACTACCCACCATCTTCCTGTACATGTTGACATCCTCAACAACATCACCCTTCTCTGCACTCAACTTTGCATTCACATCCAAGGGAATAGAAATTGGCTTACAATCAACCATACCATACTTTGACAACATGTCCAAAGCATACTGTCTCTGTGATAGCCATACACCCTCTGGAGTCTTGATCACCTCAATGCCAAGAAAGTAGCGCAACTCGCCTAAATCTTTCATTTCAAACTCCTGTTTGAGAAGACCCTTCACATGGTCAATCTCCATAGCATTGTCACCAACAATACTAAGGTCATCTACATATATGGTAATGACCACAATCCCCACATCACTCTCACGTACATAGAGTGAATGATCAACATGAGCTCTCCTAAAACCAATACTAACAAGATACTTGGCAATCCTGTCATACCATGCTCTAGAGCCCTGCTTCAAACCATACAAAGCTTTGAGAAGTCTGCATACATAATCTGGGTAACCTGGATCGACATAACCAGGTGGCTGATCCATATACACTTCCTCTTGCAACTCACCATTCAAGAAGGCATTCTTTACATCCATTTGATGCATAATCCATCCTCTAGATGCAGCCACTGCTATGACAGCTCTCACAGTCGTCATCTTTGCCACTGGAGCAAAGGTCTCCTCATAGTCTATGCCATACGTCTGTGCATAACCCTTTGCGACCAGCCTTGCCTTGTGACGCTCAATGTTACCATCAGCCTTATGCTTGGTTTTATACACCCATTTACAGCCAATAGCTTTCTTGCCACTTGGCAATGGCACCAACTCCCATGTGTCGTTTGCTTCCAATGCAGCCATCTCTTCATTCATTGCATCATCCCAATGCACATTTCCAACTGCATCCTCAAAACATGTGGGCTCCACATCCTGTATCACCTTAGCCATGTAGGCTTGGTGATGCGCTAGATACCCATCATAAGTCAATTTCTGAAATGGATTTCTGACTCTATTAGATCTGCGCGGTCCTGGGTCACTCCTTTGCCCTCTAGCATCTTCTTGTACTTTCCTTACACCAGGTGTCCTGGCAACCGGAATTCCAAATTCCTCATCAAGACTTTGTTCAGAACCATCTGAATCCATGTCTACATGTAAAAAACCTGATGATGCATCAGCCATAAAGGGAGGTTCATCAACCTTTTCCTTTCCTTTTCGTGATACATTCCCTGTACCTGTTGGTGGAGTAACCTGCGTACGTAGTCTACCATTCCATGGTTTCTCAACAGAGCCACGAGAAGAGGACTCTTGTGGTCCACTCAAAACCTGTGACTGTGGCCTCACATTTTGTACAACCACATCATCTTTTACATCAGCCCCAATAGTGCCATGTGCATTAATGTACCAGCTGCTCATCTCATCAAAGACTACATCTCTGTTCACTCGTAATTCTCATGTAGTAGGATTGTAGCACCTGTACCCCTTTTGTTCAAGGGAATATCCCACAAGAATACATTTCTCTGCTTTAGAATCCAATTTCCTACGCAACTCATCTGGTACATGCACGTAAGCTATGCAGCCAAACACTTTCAAGTGTGCCAAATCAGGCTTTGTACCTGTAAACTTTTCCTCAGGTGTTACATCATGCACCGCAGCTGTAGGTGTCCTGTTCATAATGTACACAGCTGTATTTACGGCTTCAGCCCAGAAATGATGAGGCATGTTCTTCTCATTCATCAATGCACGTGCAACCTCTGCAATGTGCCTGTTTTTCCTTTCCGCGACCCCATTCTGTTGTGGAGTATATCTGCATGTAAACTACCTGCGTATACCATGCATTCGCAGAAAATCTGAAAAATCATTGGAGAAGTACTCTCCCCCTCCATCTGACCTCAATGTCTTGATTTGCATATCTGTCTCCTTCTCAATCATGACTTTGAAGTCTTGAAAGTGACCAAACACTTCACTTTTGTTACGCATGAAGTAGACCCATACTTTCCTTGTATGGTCATCAATGAAAGAGACATAATACCTGCAACCATGTATACTTGCAGTATCGGTTGGACCCCAAACATCTGTGTACACCACCTCAAGTGGCTTTTTACATACATTGCGCTCATGTGGAAATGAGCCCTTTGACTATTTTCCAAACTGGCATGCTGCACACACTTTATGCATACCATCCACCTTGAATTTGGGCAAACCTTTTACAATCTGTTTTGATTGCATGCTGCGCAATCTTTGCTCATTGACATGGCCAATGCGTTTGTGCCAAATGTCAACATCAGCCACAACACCTGTGCCCTGTGCAAATAATGCAGCTTTTACCTCAGGCATGTCTACATTCAGCGTAAACATTCTGCCCACACATTTGCCCTCTGTGATCAGCTTACAGCCATTCTGGAAATCTTCTACATAACAGCCATTTGGATTGAAGCGAACCTGCAAACCCTGCTCAACCATTTGTCCAACAGAAACAAGATTCTTTGTAATGTTTGGGACATGAAGTACATCTGCTAAGTACTTTGATTTCCCACTCTTCGTATTTAGAGGTATGTCCCCTACATGAGCATTGGGGTGAGCTGTGTCATCTCCTGTCTACACATAGCCTGACACATCTGGTTTGCGCATATCTCTAAACCACTCTCCACGAGACGTCATGTGATTAGAGGCATCTGAATCCACATACCAAACATCATCTTGGGTGGAATTCTCTGTAGTCATTGTATTCATTACATACTGCATAACAAACATGCGCTCATTTTTGCTGTCATCTGCATCTCTGCTAGTAGATGCATAGTTGCCCTGTTCTCTCTTTCCACTTGCTTTTCCCTTTGGATAGTCACGTGACATGTGACCTCTTTCACCACAAGTCCAACATTCTCTGCTATCTGGAGTATGTTGCTGCCTGCTTGATCCTGCACCACGACCTCTTTGACTCCCCCTGCCTTGAGACTGGTTTCCCCTGCCACCTGTATTGTTTTGATTTGATTGATCTTCCAGAAATTGACCCCTGCAACCCCTTGGGCCTCGACCACGACCTCTATCTCTACCTCTGTTGGAGTTAGAATAGAAGGCCTGTTCAGAATTATTTCTGCCATGAGAAGAAGATGTGTCAAGGTTCTTCTCCTCAAGAATAAGCATAGAAATCAAATCTTGGAACACGGGGATGTCGTCTCTTGTATTCATGGAAAACCTAAAATGTACATACTCATCTCCTAAACCATCCAAGCATGCACGGACAATGTCATCGTCTTCCACTGAGACTTTAATAGATCCAAGAGCCTCAATGATACTCTTGATCTTCAAGGAATACTCATTGATTGAGAGGTTGTTCCTCTTAACCTGATTTAGCTCCGACTTTAGTTGAAGCTTCCTGGCCTTGGTGTTCACCTCGAACACTCTGCCTAAGTTTCTCCATGCAATGGCGGGGGTTTCAGCATCCTGTAGATAGCCCATCATGCCATCTGTGATGCTCATAGAAAGCCAATACATCACTTTGCTCTGGCCTTGTTGCCAGTCCCTCAAAGCTTTCCTTTGTTCTGCTGTAGCATTTGCCTCGGGAATCTCTGGTTCCTTTTCATTGTCTCCTTCTACATAGTCCCAATAACCTTTTCCTTTTAGGAAATTTGTTGTTCTGAACTTCCATGCAGGGTAGTTATTTTTCTCAAGCTTCTCAGTAACAATCTGACTGAAACTGTCAGACATCTTGAAGCACTAAGACAAAATAGCTGCAATCTCAAAAACCTGCTATCGTGGTACCTGTAACGCTTTCTACACTCAACGAGTGTCCACAATCAAGCGTACATACAACCACTGTACTTGTACAATAGATCTCTCTTAGCCTCTCTTGCCTGCACCAGGCTTTGATACCATGTAAAGAATGAGGATGCAAGAGAGCTACACAAGACAAGCACAAAGCACACAGAGATGGAAAGCTTCTTCTTCTTCTTCATAGAAAAGAGAGTACAAAATGAATAAGTGCCAAAGGTGAAAAGTAGCACATATGTACATGCGGTCACTAAGTGTGAACTCGCTAGAAGCGTACTAGGCTGGCACTATAAGTGTAGTCCAGCTGTAGAATCACTGGCAGAGATCCTCCGTGTCGGTCACCTAACGCGCCAGTGAGTAAATGTCGTAAGCGGCCAAGACCCATAGTGGATGCCAGCTCGGTAGCCAAGTTCAAAAGCGGACTTGCCTTCTCAAGGGCAGCCACACATGGGCAGATTGGAGGGTCCGATTTAGACTTATCTACACAAGGGCGGCTACACATGGCTGCCTCTCATGAGATTAAGTAATCTACTCAATTATCTACTTAGCTACGTCATATTTCCTAACAACTGGTATCAGAGCAAGGTTTGCTCGTAGTTAAATTATCTCAAGGAAAGGATTCCTTGAATTGAGTGGGAGTAATGGCGGAGGAAGGGAAGCTCAAGATCGAGAAGTTCAATGGCAAAAACTACCAACATTGGAAGATGTAAATTGAAGACTATCTCTACCAGAAGGACCTCTATTTGCCACTAGGTCTGTAAATCGACGCCCTTCCAAGCGGGTATGGCATTTCCTAGGGGCAAATCGTCGGGTTTCAAAGGCAGTTTAGTGAGGTGAGCGATAAGTTACCTAGAGGAGGCAACTCCAAAGGGAAGACCGAAGCAAGTCCTGCAGTACCTGGGCCTCTGAACGGAGGTACTTGGTCTGTGTCACGCCCAAATCCAAGTGGTGAGTGGGTCTCTCAAGGGATTAGTCATGGCCCTAAGAATGTAGATAATTCTGGACTCTTGTAGTCCAGAGGAAACTAGTGACAAAAGCGTCTGCCTTTGGTTTCTGGGTGCATAGTCCTGGTCGTTCTTCTTGTATACTTTTTTGGTGTATGAGGGGAGCGGCCGAGCGTGCCCTACCCGACTCCGAAAACAAAACAAAAAATTTGCCACTAGGTGGTCTTGCAATGAAGCCCACAACGATGGCAGATGAAGCATGGATTGTCCTTGATCAAAAGGCACTCGGAACAATCCGGTTAAGCTTGGCGTCAACGGTGGCCTTCAACATTTCGGAGATGAAGACCACGGAGGACTTGATGAAGTCACTTGATGACTTCTTCGAGAAACCATCGGCATCCAATAAGGTATTTCTCATAAAGCGCTTGTTCAATCTAAAGATGGTAGAGAATGGTTCAGTTTCAGAACACCTAAATGACTTTAACACCAACATAAGTCAACTTCGATCGGTGAAAATAAATTTTGATGATGAAGTGCGAGCTCTCCTTATACTATCGTCTCTATCGGATAGTTGGGACAGCCTTGTGATGGCTGTAAGTAATTCTATTTCTAGCACAAATACTCTTAAGTTTGATGATGTTGTGGGTGTTCTCCTAAGCGAGGAAATGCGAAGGAGAAGCACATGAGAATCATCAAGTGCTGCACTATCAGGGGAAACAAGAGGAAGGCCTAAGGAGAGGTTCAAAAACCAAAAGGGTCGTGATCGCTCAAGACGGAGCAAGTCACGCACAAAGTCAGTTCTTGAATGTTGGAATTGTGGCAAGAAGGGCCACGTCAAGAAAGATTGTTGGTCCAAGAAGAAGAAGGAGTCGGAGTCTCAAGACAACAAGCCAACATCGGAGGCCAATGTGGCAGGTAAAGTAGAGCAAGATGCTCTAATTCTCTCATTAGACAATGTGTCTAATTCCTGAATAGTAGATTCCGGGGCTTCATTCCATGCGACACCACACAAACAACATTTCCAAGATTACACCAAAGGTAATTTTGGGTATGTATACTTGGGAGATGATGAAGCTTGTGAAATTGTCGGCAAAGGTACAGTTTGTGCCAAAACTGCTAACGGAAATGAATGGAAGCTTAAAGATGTTAGGCATGTTCCTCTTCGCAAAAATTTGATCTCTACAGGACAATTGGACGATGAAGATCACAACATTGCATTCGGAAGCAAACGGTGGAAGATCTCAAAGGGACCTTTGGTGGTTGCCAAGGGAGAAAAGGTTGGTACACTTTACTTGTGTACTGTTAGGACACAACCTTCAACTTATGCAACAACTGCAGAAGTCAACAGTGTGGTGTGACACTACCGGCTTGGGCATATGAGTGCCAAAGGAATGCAAATCCTTCAAACAAAGAAGCTTCTACCAGGTTTGAAAGAAGTGGACTTAGAGTTCTATGAAGATTGTGTTTATGGTAAACCAAAGAGGGTAAAATTTCAAAAATCTGGAAATGAAAGAAAAATTAAAAAACTTGAGTTGGTTCGTTCTGACGTTTGGGGTCCTACAAGTACACCATCACTTGGTGGCTCATTGTACTATGTAACATTCATAGACGATGCGACTAGAAAAACATGGGTTTATGTAATGAAGAATAAATTCGATATGTTTTCCATATTTCAAAGGTGGAAAGCCTTTGTGGAAAATGAAACAGGTACTAAGGTTAAATGCCTCAGATCCGACAATGGAGGCAAATATTGCAGCCAAGCTTTTAAAAGCTTTTGTGCTAGCAATGGCATTCGGAGGCAAAGAACAACCCCAAGGACACCTCAACAAAATAGCATTTCCGAAAGGATGAACATAACAATCATGGACCAAGCACGAAGCATGCGGCTACATGCAGGCTTACTGCTTGAGCTTTGGGCGGAAGCTGTAAGTACGTCTGTGTACTTAATCAATCGGTCACCCTCAACGACATTGGATGGGGAAGTTCCAGAAGAGGCATGGACAAGTAAACCAGTGAATTATGCATTTCTCAAAGTGTTTGGGTGTGAGGCTTTCATGCACATAGATAGAAGCCTAAGATCAAAGCTAGATCCAAAGTCCAAAAAGTGTTTCTTGATTGGCTATGGAGAAGGTGACTTTGGATATCGCCTATGGAATCGTGAAGATGGTAAAATCTTTAGGAGTAGGGATGTAATTTTTAACGAACAAATATGTACAAAGATTACTTGGAAGGAAAACAAACAAAAGAAACAGGTGACGAGTACATGGAGCTTGAGGATGATGAAGACTCAAGGACAACAAACGGTAACAATGTGTAACAACGTCAACCAAATGAGGAACCTCAAACTATTCTCCGAAGATCTACAAGAGCAAGTAGACCTCCAGAAAGGCTCGTTCCATCCTTCAACCATCTCTTGATCTCAGATTCTGGAGAGCCAGAATCATACGAAGAAGCTATGCGTCACGAATCCAAAGAAGAATGGATGAAGAGCATGCAAGTGGAGATGGACTCACTACATCACAACCAAACATGGGAGTTGGTTGAGTTGCCTAAAGGTAAGCGGGCACTTTAAATTAAATGGGTGTACAAGCTGAAGGAAGAAGAAGGTGGGAAGAAAAGGTACAAGTTTAGGCTTGTGGTAAAAGGGTTTTCTCAAAAGAAAGGTTAGGCTTGTCTTAAGCCTTGTAGCTGCTCATGATCTATATCTTGAGCAAATGGATGTAAATACGGCATTCCCTCACGGTGACTTAGAGGAGGAAATTTACATGCTTCAACCAAAGGGGTATGAAGTAAAAGGTAAGGAGAAAATGGTTTGCAGATTAAAGAAGAGCTTGTATAGTTTAAAGCAAGCATCAAGACAATGGTACTTGAAGTTCGATCGATGGATGTTGGATCATAGATTCACAAGATGCAACTCGGATCACTGTGTCTACATGAAGAATTTGGGAGATGGGAAGTTCATCATCCTAATGTTGTATGTTGATGACATGCTGATTGTAAGTGCTAACATGCAAGACATCAAAGACCTAAAAGAAGAACTGCCTAAATCTTTTTCAATGAAAGATTTAGGTGTTGCAAAGAGGATACTTGGTATGAAGATATCAAGCGACAGGATGAAGAAGACAATAAAGCTATCTCAAGAGGATTACATCAAGAAGGTACTAGAAAGGTTTGCAATGCAAAATGCAAAAACGGTTTCTACAACTTTGGCTGGTCACTTTAAACTAACCAAGGATATGTGTCCAAAGACACAAGAGGAGATAGCCTATATGTCTAAAGTTCCATATGCTGCAGCGGTAGGTTCTCTTATGTATGCTATGGTTTGGACAAGGCCAGACATCGCAGATGCAGTGGGAGTTGTAAGTAGGTTCATGGACAACCCAGGTAAAGAGCAGTGACAAGCTGTGAAGTGGGTACTTAGGTATCTAAAAGGGACAACAACAAATGCTTTGTATTTTGGAGGAACTTATATTTTTCTTCAAGGTTATGCTGATGCAGATATGGTAGGTGACAAAGATACTCGAAGGAGCACTACTGGCTATGTCTTCACAGTTGGAGGCATAACAGTAAGTTGGGTTTCAAAGCTGCAGAAAGGGGTCTCACTTTCTACCACGGAAGCAGAGTATGTAGCAATGACGGAGGCAAGCAAAGAAATTCTGTGGCTTCACAGATTCTTAGAAGAGCTTGGATTTAAACAAGACAATTGTGTCTTGTACAGTGATAGCCAAAGCGCTATCCATCTTGCGAAGAACTCAGTCTTTCATTCAAGGACAAAGCACATTGAGGTGAGATATCACTTCATACGCACTCTTTTGGAAGAGGGACAACTAAAGCTAGGAAAGGTGCATACAAGTGAAAATCTTGCAAACATGTTTATAAAGGTGGTCAACAAGGAGAAGTTGAGTTTTTGTTCATCTTCAATCGGTAATCAAGGATAAGAAGCTAGGATGGAAAGCAGTCACAGGTTTGGTTTGGAGATCAGTCTCCAAGTGAGAGATTGTTAAGTATGGAGCCTGATTTACCCCTTGTAATTTTCTGTGTTAAAAACGCACATTTGTAAGGCCCCCATTATGAGGAGAAGCCGTCGTGTGTGAAGAAAAATCACTCACCGGAAACCAAAATTTTCACGCCCAGTCTCGAGCGGAATATTATGGCCATAATATTATAACCGGACGGCGATCGAAAAGTGGTCGAAAAACGACCGGTCGGTTGGCCGGTGGCCGGTGGTCGGAGGTCAATGGCCGGTGGTGGCCGAATTCAAAAGCGGACTTGTCTTCTCAAGGGCGGCCACACATGGGCGGATTGGAGGGTGCGATTTGGATTTATCTACACAAGGGTGGCTACACATGGCTGCCTCTCATGAGAGAAGGCAGCCCTTTTGGCCTATAAAAGGAGGCCATTTCTACACACATTTCACAAGTGTGAAGTTGATGTAACAAGGTGGGTGTGAGGTGGTGAGAGTGAAGCAAGGCGGGAGCTCCAAAAGGGTATAATCCCTTTGTAACCTAATTCTTGTTTTGAAGTACTAAAGCCATTGAGTGGTTGCTTTCCCGTGGACGTAGCCCACATTGGGTGAACCACGTATATCGTGTGTACTCTCTCTCTCTCTCTCTCTCTCTCTCTCTCTCTCTCTCTCTCTCTCTCTACTCTATGATCTCTTGTGTGTGAAAATTATCTCTCTCTCCATTAAGTAATCTACTCAATTATCTACTTAGCTACGTCATATTTCCTAACATGTGGGAGTACTAGACTCAACCTGTAGGTAGTCGGAGTCAAAACTAGAAGCTCCAAATGGTTGAGCACTCACAGCTCAAGACTAAAAATGTATAGCGAAACATGCTCGCGATGCACCGCCCAAAAGGGAAAACACTGCACGCAAATCTTGAGTACTACAAGCAATTGCAATTTCGATCGCACCAACGATAAACATAAAACTACTGGAAAAATTTCGCCAGAGTTTTGTCAGCAAAATAGCTACAAAACCAGTAACCAAAGTGACTGCACGCTCAAAACCATGAGCAACCAAAGCGCATCAAACCGCACTCCAAATGCATGCACCAATCTCCACACTTTGCATACATTATTGCAAACACTTGCAAAACTAGTACACAAATACTTGCTCCACCTGTGACTGCCAAAAAACATGCTCGAAACATACATTGCCGAGCTCAAACTGCAATCACATGACTCTCCATAAGCATCAAAACCACATAAGGCATATTTCGTATCCTCAACTTTTCGAACACCCTACAGCTGGTCAGTCCATATCTCCCAAACCTTTCAGAATTTGCAGAAACTTCCTTCTGTAAAGTTGTAGACCACATGAAAGTAGTTGAGAGCAACTGGAATGGACCTGAAATGTGTAGTTTTTACAGGTCAAAACAGATCTGTAAAAATCTGCAGCTATGTACCCTAGATGTGCAGGCAGTCTGAGTGACGTATCTCAAAACTGGTAAAGATTTTGAGAAAGCTTTCTTCTTCAAAGTTGAAGAGGATGAAAAACCGATCAGGGGGGGGGGGGGGGGGGGGGGATCCGCTTGAATGAAGACGTTTTGATAGGCCAAAACAAATCTGCAAAAACGTGCTACAGTTTTTGATGCTTCTCCGCCTGCTTGCCCGCTGAGCTCCAATGGTGCTCCCAATCTTTGAACTCTGATACCAATTGTGAGTGTGCGTGTGCGGAGAGTGAGAAGGGGGGAGAGAGAGAGAGTACACAGTGTGTGGGGTGGAGCTCCCAAATCTCACTGTATGAGCACAATGTGAAAATGAGTGAGAGCTCCTTATTCTTTGTATATTGTATAAAGAATAAGGAGATAAATGTGGGTAGTCGGACATTGGCCGACGGACAGGGGCAAAGCACGGTAAGGCACATCGCCTTTACACACACACACACACACACACACACACACACACACACACACACACACACACACACACACACACACACACACACACACACACACACACAGAGTATATGGACAAGCACACCCCCTACTTGCTTGGGTCGACCCCCTCGTCTAGCACTAGCCTGCATTTGATTGGGCCTCCTCAAGCCTGACCAATCACATGCTTAGTGCATATCAAGCAACAAGGGTAGCATTAGGACAAGTGTTCTTCTTACCCCTTTGAGAGAGAGGGCTTGAATAATGCTTTAAAAATTAACTAAATAAACTGATTTCTCATTGGACCCCTTGAGAGGCCAACCAATAGGCTTTATGCACCTTGTGAGGGTTACATGGAGAGGAGCTTGACATGTGTCCTTGTTGCCTCCTTGGTCTAGGCTTGCCTTGTGTGTGTGTGTGTGTGTGTGTGTGTGTGTGTGTGTGTGTGTGTGTGTTCTCTCTCATGTCCCCACCTTGTAGGGCTCGCCCCCTCCTTGTCAACCTTGGGCCCGGTTCCCACCATAAGCTCGGCCCTTAAGCCCTTCAAGCTTGGGTCGGGTTCCTACCTCAAGCAACCCTAACATCTCAAGCACAGCAAGCACCTCCAGCATCTCAATCATCGAGCACCTCAAGCATCTCAATCATCAAGCACCTCACTCATCAAGCACGACAAGCACCTCAAGCTTGGGCTAGGTTCCAACCCCAAGCACAATCTGTGAGGTCCCCACCCCGTCGTATCAAACAACAGATCTGATGGTAAACCTGGTGGCCACTAGATCTATAGCGGAAGCAAACAAAATGGTTCAGGGTTCAACTAGCGGACGATCTCTCATCACAAAGTGAGTTGAGTTCGAGCCTACTAACAACGAGATCTAGCTCCACCTCGCAGGGAAAGCGTACTTAACTATCTAGCGATTCTAAGACCCACCTTGCAAGAGGAGAGAAACCCCGAGTGCCTTTTTCCCCATGTTTCAGAGGCACGTACTCTCGAGATTTCACCGCTCTAGGGGCAATGAGTATTACTAATATCGAATTAAACACTATGGGGACAGAGAGTTCCCGACCAATCGGGACCACCCATCTCATAGGCATTGGCAACCTGAGCCAAGCCCCCACTTTCCACCCTCACACTCACACTTCCTTGTGTGTCCTAATTACTACCACATTGGTTGTTCAACATAAAGATTCCTTGATTATATTCCGAATCACAGTGTTTGTTAAGACAACCCTTCAAACAGTATTGCAAATCGGCACCAAGACAGTATTCTAGTAAAAATTCTACTCAAACTTATTCATTAAAATTCCAATGTTCTAGAGGTACAACATCCCCCCTCCAGCGAGAGTTACTCCTCCCGTTGTCGCCTAGCTGCCCATACAACTAGGTATGTCCACCGCATAGAAAGCACGACATGGACATTCCCACCGCTTAACCAGCAGACGTGGGTTCCCACCGCTTAACCAACAGACGTGGGTATCCACCGCTTAACCAGAAGATGTGGATTCAAGAGCCCTTAACCAGGAACTCTGCCCCCTGTGATCAGTAGGGGGGTCAGGACTGATTCAACATTGGAAATAAAATGAACATGTCGAGCTAAATTTTCCCTAGCAAACATTCTTTCCTCTTGCAAACAGCATACCCATCAATCATTTCTTTCCTACTTTATACTTAAATGTACTATGCATTCAATGCCGAGGTTTTTGTCGGATTTCTCCAACATGTTCGGGGATATGTTCATTCCTAACTAATCGTATGCAATGTTAATTAAACAACTTGAATAGAAATTGGGACCTACCTCTTCCATTTCTTTGTCAATAGCCCGTGAGATGGCCGGTATTTGCTCGTCCATGGGAGCCTTTCCTTTTCCGTTGACATTGCTTGTTCCCGCCTCGCGGTCGTGGGCTCCACCGAAGCGAGTTCTCTTAACCGGGGCCATTTTTCTCACTACCTAAATGATAGACTTGAACAAAAGAGCTAAGGTCCGAGAGTAACATGACAAACCAATCGGCAGATTAGATTTATTAAAGACTCCTCCTTATGCACGAGGTTAGATTCCTCCCTTTTTGCCCTAGCAATTTTAAGGGTAATTCTGTATCCACCCTATGGGAAACGACTCTAAGGTTAATTATTTGGCTTAGATGATTAAGAAATTCAGAGTTTTTTTAATTGATTCACGAAAGATATGAAGTAAGCAAGCTCATTCATTTTCCTAGAGCAATATGAAGGTGCAGAGTGACCGCATGCATGTGTGATGGAAAAACCTTCTTCTTATTGGACTAATGACGGATTAATTTTCAGCCTTAATCGCATCTAAATGTGGGAGAAGATTAAGTATAATTTAATTACAACTCTATTGAGTAGTGAAAGATTGAATTCTGACAAATCTACACTATTACTAGCTGACAATTTATTGACTATATCGCCTAGAGAGAGAATCTTTCCTAATCATGCATTAATCCTTGATTAAGGATGATGAATGGCTGAATAAATTAACTAAATGAATGATAATTATGTAATGAAGTATAGCTATGAAAACTTAGAGAGCAGCTATAGAGAATTATAACTAAAAGTAGGCATAGTAGACAAGAATTATGTAATGATGAGATTAAGAAGAGCAGTAATTAAACCATAATTACCGTGATTAGGGGCTGAGAATCCTCTTAAATTTTTGATGCAATGAATCCTCGAGATTGGAATTTCGACAGCACCTCCCTCCTTGCTTCTCCTTCAAAAGCTGTGTGTGTGCCGGCAGCACCTTTCCAGAGTGTGTGTGTGCACTGTGTGTGTGAGCATATGTGTGTGTGTGTGTGTGTGTGTGTGTGTGTGTGTGTGTGTGTGTGTGTGCAGGTTTTTAAATAGGCCTCCTCAAGCTGAAAATTGATCTGAGTTGCTAATTGCATTTGGGAGCTTCTCCAGTTAAGCATGGCAAGTCCAGTTTCCTGCCCACCAAGTGTCAGGTTGGCTTGGTTAACTGGTTCTGAGACTGAGTTGCAGGCTTGGCAGCTTCCCCAAGACTCCCACAAAGCAAGAGGGCGCCCCCTAGCTGCTAAAGCAGATCTGGAGTGGGCTGGGACCTGTTCCCACACAGTCCCGGGCCCCCGGTGCCTCCCCGGACAATTTTTAGGAAATTTGGTTCTAAGCTAAAACGGGTCATACGAATCGGATTTTGATGCCGTAAATTGCCATACGAAGCTCTAACTAAGGCGTACTGGCCCGAGTACCTCCCATATTTAATAGCCCCCGGGGTCCGAAAATGCATTTTTTTTCAAATTCGGGGTACAGGTGTAGATTTTCGAGACGGTCAAAACTAAACGGGTCGGGTGACCAAAAACTTACTATATTTGGAAAATTTTCACAAAAATTATTTTAATTCACATTTCGAAGCTTTATGACATTTTAAACATCATGGCACTGACGGAATTCGAAAAACTGCTAAAAATAGTAACTTTTTTCCATTATGATCATTTCATGGTACAAGGGTGCTCTTTTTGGTTGGGGTCAGAGACCTTACACAATCCTAGCTTACCTAAGGCTTTTCACACTAACTATTGGATGAAGCTAACCCCAAGGTATTTTAAGCTCCATTAGCATTGCTCTTTGATATACCATCTCCCGTTTGGGCCCATTACCTTTGGCCCCGTGCTGAGATGCATCTTAATCACATATCTATATTCTAACTCTTGTTCCTGTTTATTCTCTCACGTTAAGTGATCAATTTAATATGAGAAAATCATTTGGGTATAGTTAGATATTATATTTTATGACACAGTAAGTGCCACTATGGTAAAATGTTGCGTCCATTGGGTCACAAGCCAGGTTTGTTCAACAGAGATGCCAACCATAGCTAAGGGTGCAGTCCCATAGGGAACAAGAGACTCATCCTAAGAAGGAGTTATTCATACCTAAAGTGTAGCCAAGGTCCAAACTTTCAAGGAGCTTTGCTTCAACAAAATGTTTCTACCACCTTACTCTCTCCGATCTTTATCTTTATGCAAAATCATAAGCACTTTTTCTTTTGCTTCTATTATCATCACTAGTGTGCAATGGTAGGCAAACAATTATGTCACGGAGGTGAGAAGAGTCATAGGCCCATAACACAATGGTAATGGTGGACAGCTACTTATATTCTTTGCTTTTGTAGTTTATTATCTATTATGCTCTAATACAAAGGTCCTCTCCTCTCACACACACGCACACATTCTCTCTCTCTCTCTCTCCTCCCTCTCTCTCTATCGAGCACACACACGCCCTTGATGCCAGATGGTGAGTAGACAAATTATGATGCGCATATACCACCTCCGTGAGTGTCTAGGAAGCCTTGTGGGTATAAATTAGGAGGGCTGAAATGTCGTCCACAACAAAGCTGGGACACCGGGCTATGGCAAACTGCTGCTCACGCACTCAAGAAACTCTCTTCTTTTATCTGTGTATTGTGCTTTATCCCTCTACCGCCTTCAAGACGGCAAAGCCTTCGCCCCCTTGCCCGCAAGATCTTTTTGATCTGGCCTGTGCTGCGACCTCTCGCAGTAGTAATTGTCGAGTTCACTAACCTTTCAGGTGAGCCAACTTTGCTTTGCTGTGTGTGTGTGTGTGTGTGTTCCCGCTTGCAAACCATATGTATTTCTGTGTGCGTGAAAAGTCGAGGGTTTTACGAACTGGTCAGGGCGGAGTGCTCTAGAAAGATTGCTTTGCAGAGAATTCTGTGTGTAGAATCCTGGCTTGCTGCTGAAGGACTATGTGTGTTTGTCTGTACGTCTTGGCTGTGCTTATCCATCCTCAGCTACCTTCTTGCTTTCGACAATGTTTTCACGCTGTTTGATTTGTATGAACACCCTTATTGATTCTATGGGAGTTTTGGAAAGTGTGAAGGATCGTTGTATGCTGGCTATCATGAATCTTTGCAGGGGTGCTAATATGGAAGAGCTGGATTTATCTGGTGATGGAGGGGTGATGAAGAAAGTGCTGAAGATGGCAAAACCTGATGCCCTTGCCCCATCTGATGAACTGCCCCTCGTTGATTGTATGTCTTTGAACCTCTAGGTATATTTTTTCCTTGTTGTACCAGCCGCTGCTATCACAAATTTGTTTAATTTACAGTGCAGTATGAGGGGATTCTTGCGGACACCAAAGAGGTGTTTGATTCTACTCGGGAAGATAACACATTGTTTAGCTTTGAGCTGGGTCAAGGAAGTGTGATCAAGGCTTGGGAAATTGCAGTAAAAACTATGAAGGTAATTTGAACAAAGTGCTTGGAGTGTCTTGATAATGATGTTGGGAGCATTTCTTTCACATAAAATGTGCTGTTTTAAGGTTGGGGAAGTTGCAAGAATCACCTGCCAACCTGACTATGCATATGGACCTTCTGGATCGCCTCCGGAAATTCCTGAAAAGTATGCTTTTTTAGCTCGTGGTTTTCACTGCAGATGCTCCTTTTTAGAACTACATTCAAAGATTTGGATCTTCCCTCTTATTTGCAGTGCCATACTGATATTTGAGGTCGAACTTTTGGCGTGCAAACCTAGAAAGGGCTCTACATTGGACAGTGTAGCTGCTGAGAAAGCAAAGCTAGAGTAAGTATCTTTGGAGCACTTTCTTAGGAGCATAGTTATGAAGGCATTCATGAATATTTGCTTGCAGGCAATTGAGAAAGCAAAGAGAAGAAGCTGGAGCTAAAAAGGAGGAGGAAAAGAAAAAAAGAGAGGAGGCCAAAGCCGCTGCAGCGGCTCGTATGCAGGCCAAACTAGAGTCTAAGAAGGGTGGAGGAAAAGGGAAGGGGAAGGGCAACAAATGATGTATGAGGAGGTTTTTGTGTTTTAAGTAGCTATAGACTAATGACATTTATGTATGCTAGCCCTATCTGTCTTGTGGGTGACGAACATGTACTTGCATTAGCAAGTAACTTTTTGTGTATGGAGTTTGTGGTTGGTTTTTACTGTTTGCGCGGTACTTGCATTAGCAAGTAACTTCTTGTGTATGGAGCTTGTGGTTGATCTTTACTGTGTGCGAGCTCGTTTAGTATGTATAGGGGCTTTTGACTTTTGGCTTTGCTTATTCTAGTCCTATTTGTTGAGAATTTATATGAAAGGTAAAAGATTAGGTCTACGGAAGAATGGGTAGAGGAGAGAGACATGGTGCTCACTAGCAGAGAGAGAGAGAGAGAGAGAGAGAGAGAGAGAGAGAGATTTGTGTAGGTTTCCTTCAGCAGCTAGAGCTTCTTTACCACTTATAACTTATCCTTTGATGTATCCTGTGGTTGTATGGGTATTTTAATTTTTTCCCCATCGTCTTAGGCTGGGTACACACAAGGCAGAGGCAGAGGAAGTGGCAGGGGTGTGCATCCCTGATGGACTGCAGCCAATGGGCAAAAGAAAACCCAGCCTCTGCTGCACCCGCACCCACCATAATGTGTGGCAATACTTCCACCTCGGACATTGCAGAGTGCTCCCTTCCTTTGTCATTGGAATTTGTGGGCTGTGCAGGGGGAGAGCACCAGCACTCTTCATTGGCCAAATTCCGTCATCTTCAAACTCGGTGAGCATTACCGCTTCTTGTTTTGATCAGAGGAGACAGAGGAGGAGAAGAAGGTTGCCTTTGCTGTCACCTCGTCTGAACCCAGCTGTATTGTATATCTTCAGGGTTTTTTTTCCAAATGGACCTTTGGTCGAGTTAATGTAATGCAAAGGGTCACAAGACCCACCTTTTGCTCTGTGTGTGTGTGTGTGTGTGTGTGTGTATGTGAGGGAGAGCTTAACTGCCTTTGAGACGCATAGCTCAGGGCGCATACAGACTGCGCAAAGCAGCTACCGAAAATTCTGTAGTTCCCTGCACAGTCCATTACTGCACATAAATTGAAAATGTATGGATCCTGAGCACAAGATCGTCTTCGTCCTGCTGGTTAAGGGTATTACTTCCCAACGACATGGTAGTGAGATCAACACCTGTCATTTTGTGCTGAAAAGGCTGTGGACGTCCCCCTGTTCCAAGGGTTGAGGCCGCCCATGGAGATGGTGGGTCCGGATGTTACTCCTGCTTTTCGCTGGCAATTATCTTTTGCCTCGCCTGCACATGCCCCTGTACTTTTCCGTAGGTGTATGCAGTCTGAACCTGCCCTTAGGCCTCGCATGGCAGGCCAAAAACAGGCTTTTGACAAGGATGGCTGTAAGGTGGTAATGCCCAATATTGTGGTTTATAATTTCTCCCGTCTTCTCAGGAAGTGAGGTCTTTTTAGAGGTAAATGGTTTGTGCCTGAAGGCTTTACTTTTCTTCTTGTTGGTTTGAAACATTTATGGTGTAGAGAAAGGTCTTTTATAGACCTTTTCCTGTAATCACTGCGACTGCATGACAACTGATGGGCGTATAGGAGCAGTGATTATAGAGGGAAAGGGGTCAGTAAAGGACCTTTCCAACTCGTGAAGGTCTGGGGGAGGGGGGACCGATAACTGGTCTCTGACCAGTTACACAAAGCTCCTTCTGGAGAAAACAGTCCTTTCTGCAGCCCAAGTACAGTCAGGCACAGCTGCGTGTGCAGTATAAATTCCTCATGTCGAAATGTCATACAACTATTGGGAATGATTGCCGGGTATTGATCTGTCATTCATCTGACGGTTATGGGCAGAAATTACGGGATTCAATGTACACTAGATGCAGGATCTTGTGCCCCCCTGACCCTCGAGTCTGGACCTCGAGGGAAGAAGAGTGTACTGCAATGTTTGTCTTTCCCTTTGTGGAATTTATTTGAGAAAAAAAAAAAAACCGGTTTAAGCCAACAGAACATTACTATATATTGGCTTTTATTAGAGACAGGTTAGAAGTTAGGGTGTTCACTCTTTCTGTTCCTCTTATGTAGGCAATCGTGGCTTTTCACCTCGTCCAACTTGTTTTATATGCCCTACAGGTGGTGAGTGAACATACCTTGTCACAATGGGGAGCATGCAAGAAATACAAGAGATTGGAAGACTACCATTAAAGCCCTAAATCCTAGGATCTTCTGGTCTTTTCTTTGCTGTAGAAAGTTGTATTTTGTGTATCTGTATCTAGTGCTCTTCACATCTCTACATCAAGCCTGTTAGACTATGGGTGATGTTGAAACTACAATGGGCAGTAGGCCAAAAGATTGTGGACACTAGTATCTTAGTGGATCTCGGGTTAATGGATAAACCAAATGGAGATTTCAAACACGAGAAGTGCTATGGGGTGGAGATGTTCTAAAAATGCTGAAGAAGTGATCTTTTCAGAAAATTTATTGAATTTTAGACTTTTGAAAAACTCACAAAGCTGGGTGATTGTGGTGCTATGGGATAAGGTATTTATTACTAATATAAATAAATAAATAAAGAAATATATTTAGATGGATGCTGCTGCGGACGATCACAGCCTTCTAAGAAAGCATCGAATCACTCAAGCATCAAGGGGGAGTTTATCACCTGTCGCCTGCCTGTCTTCATGTGCTGCATCTCTGCCGGTGTGTTCATCTATGTAGCCTGGTTGGCAGCATCGTCTCAGTTTGCCTCGGCTGTTACTGCCCCTCGTCCGGCCTGTCTTCAAGCGTAGTATACCTGCCAGCGAGTTCATCTATATACAGCATCGTCTCAATTTACCTCGGCTGTTGCTGCTCCACATGCAGGCTTAGCCGCCTGCCTGTCTTCAAGCATCACATCCCTGCCAGCCCGTTCATCTATGTAGCCTGGTTGACTGCATTGTCTCAATGTGCCTCTGTTACTGTCTCAGGTGCAGCCTTTTAACCCTATTGCTGAAGCCTAGTGCAGTGTTTGCATTCTATCAAAGGATTATTTTTAGAGCGGTCTTTGGCAGTCCATCATCCCCCTTCAGCCTTTTCGCTTGGCTGCCTTCTCCCCTGCTATGGTATCCGCACTGGTTCTTGCCACCCAATTGAGGCTGCTATGCCCACGGCCTGTTGTGGCTGTCGTCAGTATTCAGACCGGTGTTCTTGCTAGTGCTTGGCCAAGCCAAGTGCCTTGTGCCATTGTATTGTGGTATGTTCCGTTTCTGCTGCTTTTTTGAACACTTCAGCTAGAGATAGTGAGGAGGTGCGCGCAGTTTTCATGTAACTGTGCTCAATTACAACTGGCACTATCAATTCCGTCGGTGCCGTGGGTGAGGCTGTGGTCGAGGTTCGACTATGCTGCCCCCATCGCCGAAGCTCTCTTGTCATCCTTGGCATGGTGATCATTGTGCCCTTCCCTTTCCTATTTTCCCTTTTTCTTTTGTTGTTGGTTTTGTTTTATATGTAGTTGTATTTTTTATGTGCTTTCAAAGTTGTTCTCTGGTGTGTGTGGTGTGGTGTCTCAGTTGTGTAGCTTATTTTTTCGCGGCATTTGTTTTTACTTTTAATTCCATGCTTCGAATGTTGCTTTTGGTGTGGGCACTGGGGGTGGGTGAGTGAGTGAAGTTTGGCTTGGATTGTTTTCTTTTTGGTCTCTATTTTTGGTTTCTCGTGTTTTATTTTCGTCTTTTCTTTTCAGTGGTTTTTTTGTTTTAATCTTGGTTGGTGGTTCTCTCTTCATCTTTTACCTTTTTTTGGTGGTGCGTGCTATAGTTGGAGCTCTATTCTCTCTGTGGGTCTTTTGTGCATGGACATCTTCTGGCTGGCCTTGGAGGTACGCGTAATATGCGTCCTTGGTGTTAGCCTCCATAGCTCTGGATTACAGGGGCCACCTTCAGCAAGTGGAATGTCGATTTTAGTTCATTGAGATGTACTTAGCAGCTCCTTTTTGGTGTCCCTGATGGTCTGTCCTTTGTGTTTCCCTCATCAACTTTCTTGGTATTGCCTGTTGTTTCTTCTCTATCATCTTTGGCATTGACTGCTATCCTTCTTTGTCAGCTACATAGCTGTAGATGGCAGGACCGTTTGCATAAGCAGCATGTTCCTTTCTCGTTGATATCATGTTCCTTATATGTTGATACTGCTAGTGCTCTTTTTGTATTTTCTTAGGAGGCATAGATCACTAGTGGTCTACCTAAAAAGTGTTCGAGTTAACCATGATTCCCAAAAAGCTACGTACCCCTTGAATGAGTACTTGGTAAGCCTAAGGTGCTTATCTCAAATGAGGCCAACAGATTGAGCCGTGTGGCTCAATCCCGACCATCGAATATTAATTGATCCAACCGTAGAGAACTCTTTCTTACGATGACTGTGGACGGGATAAAAAGCTGTTCGCCCTTCTTTTCTCATGGCTTGCATTCGCTTCTAGTAACATAAAAAGCTCTCTTGCATCACTTTTTTGGCATGCGTAAGGGTGGTGATAATGATAGCTTTAGGGGACTTTTGTCCCATAATATGAAGGTTTGCATAGAGCTGGAAGCCAACTTGGGTATTGGGAAGCGAAAGTGGTACGTTCATTGCAGACATCTTAAATTTCATTCTACGGGAAGCTCTCCTTGCACACTGGTTTCTTAAACCCTCCGTCGTTACAGCTTGCTATTCTTGGGCATGGAGGCTATTGTTATGTGTCAACTTTCCATGTAAACCTACTTCTACAGTGTCCATGAAAAATCAATTTCACAAACACACAAAATTCCCTTTAGGGTAGATCCAAAGAGGAAGTTTTTCAATTTTGCAAAGTTACTCTTTTAATAAATTTCCAAACCAATTTTTCCCTTCTCCACTGATTTTCCAATTGGCTCAAGACTAAGTTGAGGCACACTTCTCGCTTTTGCAGGTAACAAAGTTGCATAAAAAACGAGCATAAAAGTTTTCCAAGATGCATTGATTGTGGCCAAGAAATTTGAGGAAAACCCCTCTCAAAAGCAAGAAGGGTGATGTTTGCCATTGTTGATCTAATAGCCTCATGCTCCTGAAAGGCGGGTATGGCAAAGAAATTACCAAGATCTAGAGGTCAGAAGGTGTTGAAGTTGCTGAAGTTGATGGAGGTATTCCAAGGTGGGAGTTTCCCGTCGAGATCACTTGTAGCGCATAGGTTGCAAGGTTCCCATACTTAAGGTCAATGCGGACATGTATAAGGGTAGTTGTATTCCAAGCTGAACAAGCTTCAACACTAGTTGCAAAAGGCAACATGGAGATCGTGGTAGACATGATGATGGAGATCGTAGTAGACATGATTGACATTGGAGAAAGTGTGAAAGAGGAACAGACCATGACAGACGGGATGAACATAGAGGGGATCATAGCCATAGAGATCGAAGGACCCTTAAGAGAGCATGATGATCATTCGAATCGATCAATGGATATGCTGGAGGTGACAACAATGATGGACACAAGAGACCTGAGCAAGAGGAATCGAGATGATAGGAACCCTAGCTCTTCAAAACGGCATGAACATTGGGACCAACATATGGTTTCACGTGTCATGGATCATGGCAGTTTTAGCAGCTTGCGGGGTGTAATTGAAATGTCGCAAATATGCATGTCGCAAATTACCACACGCAGGATTGCTTATACAAAATATGTTGTGAAGAGATCATCTCAAGAGGGATGGGTTAAGATTGTGTCACGATACACATTATGTACACTCAGGTAATGTTTCTAGCTCGTAACTCCTTTCGTAATTGTTTGCTAACCTTGACCTCTTGAATTGTGTGCCACAACAAACTTTATCTACATTCATCACAAGGTGTACAAATTGAGAGCAAGAGCATTTACACAAACTCTAATTTGTCAACAAGTCATCCAGGTTCATCATCTACATCCAAATCTCCATGTGCGGTTGTTTGGGCACCACAACTAAGCTATGAGACAGGGCACAACTTCGTTCCTTAAAATTTTTGGGGAGACAATGCCGATTCTCCACCATACTTTTATATGGTACTTTTTATGATGTGTATTGTATGATTTGCAGATTGTGTCATCTCCTCAAAAAGCATGGTACTTTTGTATGACTTGTATTGTATGGTTTGCAGATCATCTCCTCATTGCATGACAAAAAGTTTAATTAATCCCATGTTTGTTTTGTAGCTTGACAAAACAACGTTCATTGCCTTGCACACTCAGACGAGAAACTACTTGCTTACCATGTCAATAGTCTTATACTTGGACTATATTCTCGTTAATTTGTATGTCTTCTCAATTGTTTCTCTTCATAGAAATGATTGATTTCATATATGTTAAATCATTTCATGCTTCATCAATGGCCACTTGAGGAGAATTTCTATACACTACGCTCTACTATATGTAGACATACTTTTTTTGATACACGACTTGATAAATATCATGACTAACAACATCAACTATTTTCTATAACAATGCCAACCAAGCAAGAATAGTTTCTCCTATGAGAAGGAGAACGACCCCTATAAAAACAAATCCAAAACCCCTAGCTGGTTTGCTATCTTGCTCACTCTTCCAGCTTTTGAGCAAAGTGGTATACGTGATTTCTCCTTCTCATACTCCAAGGATGAGGAAGCCAACTCTTCTAAGCTCAAGCAATATGTTAATTATTAACTTGATGAGCAAGTGTTGATTGATCTTAATCAATCCTTTCCTCCCCTTAACGAACTCTTTCCTATTATAAACAAATGCATGTTGGAAGTTACCTTCCATTTTTGGTCAATTATTCTTTTTCTGATTCTTACTCACTCCTTACGTATGTAATGCTAACTTATAAAAAAACTTAAACTATTTAAAGGCTTAATTGAATAATAGAAAATCCACCTGGGATTGATCGGCCATCTGCTATTACGCTGGCGTCTGAAGACTCCTCTGTAAGCCTACTACTAGGCCCCACTTCATCGTCGTGCAACGCTCTAGTTCTTTTAGAGCTCTGCCCTCATCATCATATGTAGGGTTGGCTCGGGTCCTTTTAGGTACCATAACTTCTTATCCTTATAAAAAAGGACGTCTAATCATTAAATAAATTATTCAAAATCTGTCTCCCATGTACTGTGGCAAAGTTCTTAACGATACAGGTCTACTGTCTTCGGAGGCTATCGATCCTACGTCACCATAATATGACCTCGCATCAACACTCATTTGTGGTCTATCTAATGTGATTTCAGGAAATGGTGCTGGTCCAGCATCCTCTTCTCTTTTTAGGGCATCTCGGACAGCCTTCCATAACTCCTCTGGCCACTGCTCCTCAACTATAGGAACATAAGGTGAGAAATCCCTCATTGATTCATCTGCTGTATTTTGGACTACCCTCGAGTCTTGCGACCTTGGCAGTGGTTCTTCCCTATGATGTACCTCTTCTCTAGGCAATTCGTCTAATTTAATGCTCTCATCTTTGTGCACTGGGGTGACTATCCTATCCTTCAATTCTGGTGGAGGTGGTTCTAGCGATGCTTGAGCATTTTAATGAGTTGCTTACACATTTCTAGCCTCTGCTTCTCTAGTTCAGGGACTTCACCTTTGTATTTAATCGTAACTCATCCAAAGTTAAATTTATAGTCTTAATTGGTAAACTCTTGACTAAGTAAGTTTCTTATTTGTCTATATAAGCATGATAACTTTTTCCACAGCTTCGCTAAGTGTTTTCTAAGCTCTTCTAATTTTTTTATAATTTTCTATATATATTTTTTAATTTCTCCATCAAATTTTAAGCTTGGAATCTGCTTAATTTGAGCTTAATATTTATTCTTTTTTTTTTAATGATTTCATTTCTTCAACTTTATATCACACGATTATACTTACTATAAATTTCTTAATAACTTTTAACCGCAAAGTCTATTTGTTTTAATTAATCTTTTGTTAAAAATAGGACTTTTGATCAATTATAACTTTCTAAACTCACTAATTAACTATGGTATAATTATCACAAGTAGATAAAGATGTTTGTGACCTCTGGTAGTTATTGGGTAATTATATAAATTCAATTACTAGTTTTCTTTTTTTGATTTATATGTAAAATTGGTTACTATTAGTTAAAATAATTAGTTACACTAATTATTTGAAGTTAAGATAATTATGACGAGTTTCTTAAGATGAGTTTTATCTTTGATAATTATCTCAAAGCTTTTTGGGTTAATTTATTATTTTTTATCTTTTATTTTTTCTTTTAAAAAGTGTTTTTTTATTGAGATAATTTGTTAAACTAGCTATCTGAAGTTAAGATAATTATCACAAGTATTTTAACATGTGGTTTACCTCTGATAATTATCTCAAAATTTTTTGGATTAGTTTGCTATTTTTCTACTTGTATTTTTTCTCAAAAACAGTGTTTTTTTGATGAGATAACTAGTTAAACTAATTATCTCAGGTTAAGATAATTATCACGAGTTCTTTAATATGATTTTTACCTCTGATAATTATCTCAAAGCATTTTGGATTAGTTTGCTATTTTCCCTCTTGTATTTTTCCTAAAAAATAGTGTTTCTCTGATGAGATAATTAGTTAAACTAAATTATCTGAGATTAAGATAATTATCACGGGTTCCTTAAGATGTGTTTTACCTCTGCCAATTATCTCAAAGCTTTTTGGATTAGTTTTTTATTTTCTTTTTTTTTATTTTCTCTTAAAAACAGTGTAATTCTGTTGACATAATTAGTTAAACTAATTATTTGTTAATTAAACTAATTATCTGTTAATTAAACTAATTATCTCAGATTAAGATAATTATCACGAGTTTATTAAGATGTGTTTTACCTCTGATAATTATCTCAAAGCATTTTGGATTAATTTGATCATTTTCTCTTTTACTTTTCTCTTAAAAACAGTGTAATTCTGCTTAAATAATTATAAAAATTACTCAAAAAATCAAAAGATAAAATTTTAAAGCATAATGACAGTTTAACACAGCTCTGATAAGTATCTCATCTTAATCTAAATTTAATTAGTATAAATATCATTAATTTATGGTTGAAATGAGTAATTTCAATCCTAATATAATATAATAATTAATTAGCTTAGTGATCCTAAAATTAATCTCAATAATCAGCACATAATTTTGAATTAGGAGAGATTTTTAGAGTATACATAGATTTAATCTTTAATTAATTAAGAAAAATATAAATAGGTTAACATAGTTCTACTAATTAAAAAATATTAGTGCTAATTACCATTGATTAACCAACTGGAGCTTTGCTCTTTAGTGATTTCTGCGTAGAGGTCCCTCGAGATGAGACATAATTTACCAAGGCTCCGAGCCTGTCTGAAATTGTGAAGCAAGGGGTCCTATTTATAGGTTTCTGGCACTCACAAGCTCTCATAGGTTGAAAAAGGTAGTTTCTTGCAGCTCAAGTAGCCCCCAGGCTCAAGATGGCGCCCCCTGCTACTAATTCTATCTTGGGCAGGTTCATTACTACCCCACACAAACCCCCCCTGCTTCCAAAATCGATTTCTGCTATTTTTCCTAACTTTTAATGATTAAACTTGGAAATATCTGCAATTTCTAGAACCTTAGGATAAAAAGTCTTTAGCAATAATAATTATTGAAACCACTCAATTTTACTTAACCAATTAAACATAGTGTAACCTTTCAGAGCCTGTAACTTTCTCAGATTTTATCGAAATTTGGTTATGAAAAATTCTAACCCTAGTAAAGCTCTGGTTACGGTTCCAAAAATACAAATATTTGCCATAGTTGGATCATTCTATCGTGTTTTCTTAACAACCAAGTTAATTTGATCAAGCTTTTTATAATTTCTAAGGTTTCAGGAATTGGAAACCTTACAATCACCCCAACTTAAGAATTTGAGAGGTTCTCATCTCAACCGAAACTGGGAAAGTCTTTGAGAAAAACAGGTTTCATTTTTCCAAGGGGCATCTTTAGTGGGATAATCTTTCCATTTTTCCAAGAGTTACTGATTACTCTAAGAGTTCTTTCTAGTTTCAAGGAGTCAATCTGGTTGGAGTTACTTGCTAGTCAATTTTTCCCCAAGGAATTCTTAGTGTTGAGCCCATCTTAAAAACCTTTACAAACTACTTGTATCATCTCAAAAACCAGGTTCAATCAATTCCATAAAAGATCCATATATCCACCTTGTCAGCGCTTGGTCTAACTGACCATTCAGAGCAATTAGCGTTCGACAAGTCTCATGTATTTCAGCTTTGCCAATCTGAACGCGCTCGGTGTGTTCTTGCCATTCTGAGCAATCTGCGTTCGGCACAAGCTTCCACCATTGCACCAAAGGTACCCCCTCTGTGCTCTAACCTGGTTACAATATGTAAAGGGTTTTAAGAAGTATCATACCAAGAGTTCTTTTTGGGTTCCTATTAGTCTAATACATTAATATTTTCATATCTAGGTCATTTTTCAAGGAAGGCTATCGTGTGCATAAAGAATGTGATTTGGTTTCTTAATAATTATCTCAATCTCAAGATTCAAATTCTTTTCATACTATCGAGAACCTTTGTCTCATTTGCTAGATCAACCCTTAATTTCTTGATTGAATGCTAATTTAACTTTAAATTCCTTAAGTAATTTGAGAAAGAAAATAATGTATACCATTATATAAGTAACAAAGTTTTACATTTTCGACTTATAGTGGTTTACAAAGCTCTAGGATTGCTAACTATGGCCAAGCGAGTGGCTCTTTTATCTTCCTCCTTCATAAGGTTGGTTCTCCCATGATTGCATAAGATCTGGCTCCTCTTGCTCTTCTCTACCTCGTCCTCCATTTCTACCTCCTCTTAGATTATCTCCTTGATTTTGAGGAATGGCTCTAGTAGTAGTTCAAGGGTTTTGCTCTTCTGGACAGTTATTTCTATAGTGCCCCATTTGATTGCATCCATAGCACTTAACGTTTGGGAAGGTATGCTCCAAGTTCACTACTGCAGCTACTCCACGTTGTTGATATCCTTGGTTGAAAGTTCCTTTGGCTCTTCCCCTAAAGTTATTAAATCCATTATAGTTCCTTGAGGTAGTATTCTCCCCATCCCTATGGATATTTTAATAAACTAGCTCAGGCTTCAATCACTCGCATCACGCCGAGTCTACAAAGAATTCAAAAAATGATGCTAGTCTCATGAAATTTAAAGGATTGCGAAGACTTTGCCAAATCCAAGAAGATGAAAGGATGGCTTATTCTTCTTTGAGCTACTATTTTCTTTGGGCCATTGAGTATCATACCTAAAGGATTTGACCTTAGATGTGTTTGGGTAGCTTGGAATAGGTATAAAGTGGGACTCGAACATTTCCTCTCCTATCTAAAGGATTTGACCTTAGATGTTTTTGGGTAGCTTGGAATAGGTATAAAGTCTTTCTAGTCACCAAGTGGGACTTGAACATTTCCTCTCCTATCCTTTAATATGGTTTGATATGGTGGCCTCTTAGGCCTTTTTGTCAAACTTTTGACTTCCAACAGTGAACAACCCTTAAAATTCATAACAAAAGCATCGGGTTCCGGACTAACTTATAGAAAAAAATTGAAGATAGATGGTGCTCAGATCACTAATTACTCTTTGTGAACCTTCTACATCCATGGCATAAGGAAAAGTTTGGACCCTGAAAGGTGGATTGGAGGTTGTGACTGGATGCTTAGGATACATTCTGTTGCTCTTCTCATCCAAAGATCCACATCTTTCCTGTCGTGTCGTGTGATCTAAAGGTTTGCTTTGAAGTTTCAAAAATAGTGTTTTGTTTGTTTTTCTTGCAAAGGGGCTCATAATTTCTTGAGAGCTCTATGTCATCTTCCCGATTCCTTGTAGAAGTTCTTTCTGAGGAAGCTACGAGCTTCGACTGAGACATGACTAATTGAAATTGCTACAGGAGAAGTGAGGCCAATGGAGCAAAGAACATTCAATATTCTTGCGCAAGAGGGAATGGGGAGAAGAATGAGTTGAGAAAGCAGAGGCTAATTTTCAAAAATTCAAAAGATTGAGATATTCGGTGTTGAATTCTTATCCGCCACATACAATGAAGTGTTATCATGACTTGATTACTTTTTAGGTTTTTATAAACGTACCTTGTAATGAAGAAGCTATTCGGATTTTTGAAAAACATGTACAAAAAAGGAGAAAATGAATTTTTCATTCTCTCTCTCTCTCTCTCTCTCTCTATGATGATATGGCATATAACATCTTTGGTCAACTATGTGGGAGATGCTCACAATGGCTGTATGGATACACCAAGAAGTTGGCTGCAAGAAATAATGTTCAACAAATAGAAAGAGACATTGCATGCAATGAGAATGTGCGCTTACACCAAAAACTTGTTCAATGTGTTGAAGACAACAAAGAGACCAAGGATCTTACGTAAACAAAAAGTGCTAGATTCTCGACAAAGAGAGTAGACGACAAGACATCGAGAACTTGAAGGTTGACTCGAAATAAATTAAGAAAAGAGTACAAGCCATCAAGTAAGTTTATGTATCCTTCTTAGGTTTAAGTCTCTCAGAAATATCTCTTACTTTTGACATGCATGTTTAGATGTTTTCTCTCCCCCCCCCGACAAGGAAGTGGAGTGTAGCACAACCACCTCGTTTGTCCCTTACAGACTCATATTGAATCAAAACAACGTTGATGGCCTCTTGGATGACAAGCACTATGATAAGGTCGTTGCCAAACAACTTGATAACCTTTTAAAGGAGAACCAACTCCATGCATAGGATGTTTAATCAATTTTGGATAAAATCGATATATCGAATAAAGGATATGCTAGCATTTACAAGTATGTAGCGTCATTTGCAGTGCTATTCCCTAAGAAAGGGTTTAGCTTTCTAACTCCTCCGACTTAGGTGTCTGTGCAAAATCAGGTAAAAAAGATTCACATCAGGCACATGCTACTTCCAAACCGTTTCTCTATTCATAAAACAAGAGGGAAGTGAAGAGGAGGTGTTTCAAACGTTGGGAAGTCCTTTCCAGATTGAATCGATATATAGATCACCAAAAGAGAAGGAGCCCTAAAGTTTGTCATCAAGCTAAAGAGTGAGAGTTTGTAAGAGAAACGAAAGTTGAGCGAGTCACAATCACACTCATGAACAGAGCCTTGGATGTAAGCATTGGACTGCATGGTCCAAAAAACTTTAGTGCAATCTCAACACAACATTTTTCCTCTTGCAATCTTCAAGGTGAGTTGGCGTTATGTGTAACTAAAGTATATGCTTTTGAATGTGCATTCTAAACATAATACATTTATTATTTAGGTTTCGATTGAGAAATTGGATGTGGAGGGCATTGGTTCCTACACAGGTGAGTGGCACATGGCTAGAGATCTATTTTTTTTGAAATGTATGTACAATGTTTCCAAAGGAGAAATAAGCTAAATCCCCTGCTTGTATTGCATGAAAGAAGTTCATATCTTGGACAAGCTATACTAGAGAAGGGCGCCGGATGGGATTCTTCATGACCCCAAGTTTTGACCCATTTTGGATATCCTACTATCCAGGGTACACATATGCACAATGCATGCTCTTTGTAGGATAATATAAAAACTAATGTTTCTGTACATCTGTTTCACATGGACTACTTGACCTGCCCCTGCAAAGCAAAGGACAATCTCAACTTGGGAGACAATGTTATCAGAGATGGGTTCACACAGAGGATATGTTAAGATAGAGCATAATGGAAAGAGATCTAAAAATGGTTGAGATGGTTCAAAGAATTGTCCATTGGTGGTGTGAAATCTTGAATCTTTATAAATGCCTATGATTGAACACACCGTAAAAGCCATAGTGCACAAAAAAACAATTCTTGAGGTATAATAGGTGGAAAAATCTGCACAATGCTGTAGTTGATCATGCAGATAATGGTGTAGCTAGGACTCGCAAAGCGAAGGTATAAAAACCCTTGGATGCGATATTCAATTTTTGTGAATTGAACTCATGAACTGATGCCGATTATGTGAATTTGCAAGAGGATGTAGAAACCTTCCACAAGACATTCACCAATGCTTGGACAAATCAACATAGCAGTCACTACATGGTAATGTAATTGGTTTAATATGCTAATATTTTGAATTGCAAATGTGTTTCCTTGTAATGTTTGTGTTTTCTTTGTGTGTAGAACATTATATATAATCACATGTCTCGGTTTGCCAGACAATATAGAAGCTTACACATGGCATGAAGAAATTCCACTACCAAGCTCGTACTGGTTATTTTAGCCACACTCGACATGGAGGTGGTCTACACAAAAACAATAGCTTTAAGGAGCTACATCAATGCACGTATCAAAAAATTATACACATGTCAATTCAAAATGAACAAGTCAAAGACAGTGAAATTGGCCATGTAGTGAGATTAGCTAAACAACGGTGAAGGAAGGAGATATAGGAGTTATTCTTTGCAGTAAGATGACATGCATATTGACGGCTACAAGAAGAACGCATGGGAAGAGTTTGGATAACATTGTTGCAGTAGGAAGGACATTTTTTGGGCAAAGTTCCCTTTGGAAGCTGTACACTCTCTAAAACATGTAAAGCACCTTTGGAGGTTGACTATTCTCTGCCTCCCTCCTATATCTCGGAGGTCATTTAGATTCACATTCTAAAAGAATATGAACATGGTATAGTATTTTGCTGCACGACACTTCTGATTATGTACAAGACGATTGATGTGGTAGCTTGAGACTGCCTCTATAGAAAATAATTTTTAGAACATTCTGAACTGATGTCCTCCAGATGGACATATCGAGAATCTTGGAACTCAGATGTGTCGGTGACCGTTTGTTGCTGGTAGGTGTGAATAAAATTGCAAGAAAATGTCACGCAAAATCTACCCACTCTTACAATGAGAAGCTAGGGTTAAAAATTGGCTTGATATATTGCTCCCACCATACTGAAGGCCAATTTGGTAAAGAAAATGGAGGAGCTTGTCCTTGAGTGCCTCATTAGAGTAAGTAAGCTTCTCCTCTCTTG
Source organism: Adiantum capillus-veneris (assembly GCF_014529385.1). Lineage (NCBI taxonomy): Eukaryota > Viridiplantae > Streptophyta > Polypodiopsida > Polypodiales > Pteridaceae > Adiantum > Adiantum capillus-veneris. The sequence goes on along the minus strand of NC_140949.1, from coordinate 99,877,269 downwards.
ATGTGAAAGGGATCCATTTGTGATAGGAGTCAAGAAAACCTACAAACGGGAGAGCATTGAGTAGGTAGACCTTGGCTATGATAGGAGAGTATGAGGAGTTGAAGGAAGAATCTAATATTTATAGATGTCTCTTAAATTCCATTGTCAACCACATTAATGATTGCGTTAATATCGATGCGCATTAAATGCATCACATAGCTTGAGGCACGCTCAACAATACCATATTATACATGTCTGATTAGGTTGAGTTTTATGGACAACCTCCATTGCGCATATGAAGCACCTTGAGTGCATAATCCTTGCCTCGCCTAGATCTACACAAGGCAAGAATGACGGACAAGAAGAAGAGAAAAGGGAAGCTTTTTGAGAAGATTATTGCGAACTTGAGGGAGGTTTAAAGAATGCTCTCTAAGCCAAAGGAGCTAAAAAAAAGATCAAAACATCCCAGAAGGTGAAGATTGTGAAGGCCAGTAGTGCAAAGGTAGACGATAAGAAACCACTAAAGGCAAAGAAAGAAGGGGAATAGTAGAAAAGGAGAAACAAGCTAGTGTATCAGTCACCTTTTGTACTTGTCATAAAATCATAATGGAGAAGTATATGTAATTTTTTTTTGAATCTATCTGTTATTTATACCATCTTATTCCTTTCTTTGTGCCTTAGTGTTTCATTTCTTGGTCCTTGGTGATGATGCGAAAGATATTGTTAATTTATGTTGCACCACAACGTGAAACAGATGTAGCACTATGAGGAGTCCACTCTGTTTCGCATTGTGGCATGACAATTTGGTTGTAGCACCACAAGGCGATACATCTGTAGCAAATATGAAGATTACCCTCTATATTGGGTTGTGGTGGTGACAAAAAAATATCGTGTCACAACGCAATAAGGAAGCATGCCTGCTAGAAAAAATTCATTGTCTCTCCTTATGGTGTGACAAATTAATTGTCATGCCACAACGTGAAACTCATATAGATCTTAGGAAGGCTACCCTCCATGTCGTGTTGTGGTGTGACAAATACATGTCCCTATGATAAACAACTTTTTGCATATACATATTAGTGTGTATATGCATTGTAAACACATGATTTTGGGTTTCAAAAATGATGTAAAATGTATCCATTGTAAATAGTTAGGTTTGCATGTTGGTAATAGTCACGTACATGTACATACATGGACAAGGTGTTGGAGCCTTAGATGTGGTTCCAAGTGGCTTCTTTTGGCTATAGGATACTATTTTGAGCATTCTAGAATGTAAATAATGCAAGGAGGAAATGTACATATGCCCATTTTGTCCCAAAAAATTGACACGTGCGATAACTATCTATTCACGATGCCCGATATGTAGCGATATGCGGATTGGCTTAGATGTGGTCAAAAATAAAATTTTAGTATGTGGCCATGAAATTTGAGTATCAAGGATCAAGACTACAATATTTGAAAAAAATTAAGAGTCCATTTGGATTTTTTTCCACAAAAAATGCCCGTCGAGGGTCAAAACTGGCCAAAACTGTCCTTAAAAAGGCTAGAAAACGAGACAGAAGGGTGCGAAAAGACTATTTTTTCCACATAAAAAACGATGGCCGTGGGGGTTCAAGATAAGGAGGTAGGTGGAAAACAAAAGAAAAACACTTTTCACCTCTTTCTGTGGAAGAGGAAGTAGGGTTTCTATAAGTGGTCTCATGCAATCCTAACTCGTTTGCATCCTGTTTTCGAGTGTGGGGAGGAGTGAATGAGGGTTTCTTCTCTTCAATTTTGCACTTTTGAGAGTATATGGAAGTTTTTAACTTTTCATGGATGTGTGTGTGTGTGTGTGTGTGTGTGTGTGTGTGGGTGTGTGAGGAATTGAGGGAGGAAGGTGCGGATTTCTGCAAGACTATGTGAGCTTGTATCGATGCCACTAGGGTTAAGGCTACACCAACATAGTGGGATTTGGTGAATCTTTTGCAATAGTTTGAGAGAGGTCTTTTGTGGCTAGAGTTTTTTTATGTTCGATAATATTTCTTGTGAATTTTGGTAGCCATCAAGTGTGATTCAATGCTTTGGTAAGGGCTTGTAAGTTGAGACATTAGGAGCTTGACTTGAGTTTGGGGGAGGATTTCCATTGAGCCCCTGAGTGTTCTTGAGTTAGGTGAGGTGAGTAAGAAAATTTCTTGTGCTATTTTAAGGTGTGCTTGTGTGTGAGCGTGCCCACGGTGTCTTTTACTCCATCATATTTTGGCGATCTTGCCCACGATGTCTTTTACTCCATCATATTTTGGCGATCCTGCTGAGGAGCAAAATTTGCCGATTGTGCATCCGGAATTTGAATTTTGAGTGGTGATGTTTGCACATTTTGGATGTTGAAGGGAGTTTCATGATGGTGGTGCCATTCCAACCATCTATTTTCACAGGTTGTGAGGATGCAAAGGATTGTCTTGTGTCTTATGAGTTGGACTTGACATGCTTATGTCGTGCGGTTCCAAGTGAATCACAAAATCTTGCATGTATCAATTTGGTGAGAGGGAATGCGAGAGTTTGTTTTGAGGGCTTATCACACAAGATAAGAAAGGCAATTGGACAGGCTTAAGAGATGCTTTTTGAAGCTGTTCAAGAAGTTGATTCTTCACCAAGATGCATGGAAATAGGTCACTAGTATGTTTATGCAAGGACACGAGTGTTGTAGAATTTTGGTCAAGATTTGATGATGCGTGGAGAGTTTAGAAAGATGCTGTGTTGCATGAAGAATCCATGTCTAAAAAGGATTTTTATTCCACTTTCACAATTAGCCAAAGAATACATGTATTCACAAGTTTGTTGCAACCAATCCTTAAGATGAATGTTCAAGAGAAAGAGCCCATATCCATGTGTGAAGCATTGAAGATAGTGCTACGAAAAGAGAGCAAACTATGTATTGCTGTAGGCATGAAGTATCCTTTGCCTATACCTAGTATAGATAGTGTGGATGGCCTGTATGTGCATAAAGTCACAATTGTGAATGCTCATGTTGGCAAGGATGATAGTTTGGTGACATGTGCGAATGATCATATGCTTCAAGAAAGTGTGAATGAAGTATGTAAATCAGTTGTGGAAACCATGCAATAGCCTATAGTGCAAAATGTCAAGGAAACAGTAGATAAATGTGAACAACAAAAGAACAAAAGAACAACACTTTTCACCTCTTTGTGTGGAAGAGGAAGCATGGTTTTCATAGGTGGTCCTATGCAATCTCGACTCGTTCAGGTCCTATTTTTGAGTGTGTGGAGGAGTGAATGAGGGTTTATTCTTTTCAATTTTGTACTTGGGAGAGTCTATAATAATTATGAGGTTTCCATGGATATGTGTGTGAGGAATTGAGTGGGGTTTGGTGAAGCTTTTGCAATGGTTTGAGAGAGGAATTTTGTGGCTGGAGTTTTTGTGTTTTTGACGATATTTCTTGTGAAGTTTGGTAGACATCGAGTGTGATTCCAAGCTTTAGTCAGCTCGACCCACTACATAGTGTGTTTGGGTATGCAATGGCTTGCAGGTTGAGACATTAGGAGCTTGAGTTGAGTTTGTAGGAGGATTTTCATTGAGATATGGAGTGGTCTTGAGTAAGGTGAGGTAAGTAAGATAATTTCTTGTATTGTGTTAAGGTGTGAGTGTGTGTACGGTGTCTTTGGCTCCATCACCGCCAAAACTAAGGAGGCATACCTAGAAGACCCTCTCCATTCTCTTAAGTTGTGGCACAACAACTACTTTGTCATGCCATAATGAAAAACAATTGTAGACCCAGTAAGACTACCCTCCAAGTTGTGCCACATTGTGAGAAGGATGTATGCTGCTAAAACCCCTCCAGTCTCTTGCATTGTGGCATGACAGATTAATTATTGTGCCACAACATGAAACTAATGTGGACCCAAAGAAGACTACCCTCCATTCCATGTTGTGGTGCAACAAATATATGTCACGTCAAAATGCAAGAAGGAGGTGTACTTGACATACCCCCTCCATTCTCTCACATTGTGGTCTGACAAAGTAGTTATCACACCGCAACATGAATCAAATGTAGACCTTAAGAAGACCACCCTCCATGTTGTTTTTGGCATGACAAACAAATGCTGTGCCACAATGCGAGAAGGATATGTGTCTGTTACACCTCCTCTAGTGTCTCATGTTATCGTACGACAAATTAATTTTTGTGTCACAATGCGAAACAACTGTAGACCCTTGATAGAGTATCCTTCATGTTGCATTGTGGCATGACAAAGAAATGTCATGCAAGATTGTGAGATTGAGGTATGTCTAGAAGACCCACCTTGCTTGTTTTGCATTGTGTCATGGTAGAAAATTTTATTGCGTCACAATGCAAACGAAGTAGTTCGGTTGGTTGAGACCCCTCCATATCGTGTTGTAGCACGACAATAGCCTCATTGCTATTTTGGTGCCACCCCCATAAGTTGTCGTGCATGACAATGCTACCAAGTTTTATTCATGTTCATGGAGCACACTTCCCAAAGCAATAGACCTCCCGCAATGACTAGAGCTATTAAATGCAATCACTGTCTTGAATATCCCATGATCCGTGATGATGATGATGTCTACCCACACATAATGTCTCTATTTCCATAGACCTCATTGTTGTTAGATCTATGTCCTTTCTTTTCAAAGCCATCTTTTGCACTAGTGCTCTCTTATTGCTCAATTATCTCCTTTTTATCTTAGATTTCTATTTTTTGCAAAACTTGGGATTCTCATGGCTCACATGAAGTAGACAACGAGGAAGGATGCATTTATTCTACCACAACCTAGGTCGCAACCACAACCTCCACCTTGGAGGCACGAAGATGTGCCTCTGAAAACACATCAAGCTTCTACAATTTCCTTCGCTCTTCTTTGTGATGAATTTACCTCTAGACTTTTTATTATACCCGATTTTGTTGAGGATGAGGAAGCCACTACACAAAATCCTCTCCTCAACCCTCAACCCATCAACCAACATCCCGACCATCTTTTCAGCATCACCCAACACCTGCAATTGCTCATGCTATTGAGGCTACTCCTACACCGGCTCGTCACCTTCTTGTTAAAGTTTATAGAATATCAAGTGAATAGCCCAATATGATCCCAATATTTATTTTGGCTTTATGTATTTATTTTACTTGTTTTGTCAAATGTTGGGTAGGGAAATTTGCTAAGGTGAGTATATAAGCACACATAGCCCCCATTGTAAAAGATACAAACTCATTGCCAAGGTTGGTTGGTTCAAAAGTCTCTCTCTCTCTCTGATGCTTCTCTCCTTGGTTCATCACTTCCACATCGTCAACTTTGACATGGTATCAGAGCTCATAGATTTTTGATCCTTGAAGAAGAGCATGCGTGGAAGAGAAGGAGTTTGGGCGGTGTACTTTTGGCTTGAGAATCGATAATTTTATTTCTTGTGTGTTTTCAAACATTGGCTAGTAGTGACTTTCTTGGTAGCTCTCAACATTGCAGCATTTTGAACAGCTACATTGGGGGAATTTCCAATGAGAACGTTGGCTAGTAGTGGCTCCGGCGGTAGCTCTCAACATTGCAGCATTTTGAAAAGCTACATTGGGGGACATCTCCAGTGACAACATTTTGAGATGCAATAGATTTTGGCCAACTCTAGAATATGTCTAGAAACAATGTTTTGATACGCAATAGATTTTGGTCAGCTTTGTAACTGCATTTTCAGTCCATTTTTGTTTGCATTTTAGAACGCTCAATTGGGCTACTTTGACAGGCTGATTTTGTACTGCATTTTGAGATGGCTAGCAACCAATGGAAGAAGCATTCTGAAATGTTCTTGGACGAAGGTGTCTATTTTGGAGAGCACTTTGGCCACCAAGTGGGGTCCACCAACTAGTTTGAATCAATATCAACCATCATCTATGGAAATTGATTGCACCAGTACTCGATTAGCTGCCTTGGTACACACGAGGTGGTCCGAAAGCCATTGTTATAAATGTGAGAAAATTCTTTGTATGGCTTAGGAATGGGAAGCCAAAGGCAAATGCAAAAGCTCGCAAGAAGAAAAAGGCAAAGGCAAGCTTGACAAGGATAGTGGTGATAAAGATTTAGCTCTAGAAATTTCCATGGCATATGTGGTAGTGGCCACGATACCAAATTTCTAGCTACGTGGCTGTTGCTGCCACTTGCTTTAGCCAGAGAGAGGCTTGTGAGTGGCAAAGAGGGGCAAAAGAAGCTCTCTACAAATGATTTTTAACCATGTGTTGGAGTTTAAGTTATCGGTGTTTGAACCCGTGGGTTGAAGTTCAAGGCACATGTATCCAACAAGGAACCAATGTGATGTATCTAAAACACTATGGATGCACATGCCAATCCATTGTTGTTGGCTGGATTATGGACAAGATGTGTTTCAAAGTTCATTCTCTAGGAATAAATCTTGGAGTTGATGTGTTCATAGTCCATGAATGAGGATTCTTGGATGTAATGTGGTCTACGATTGAATATTTTATGAGACAACTGGTGCTTAAGATGGCATTCTTCTCAGGTGACACATTTATAGCAAGTCCTGAGGTGTATCCGGCATGAAAACTAGTGCTAGAGTGTCCATGGTAGCTTCTTTATTGGCTTGGTAGTTATCAAACAGTAATCATAAATCAAACAATTCCTTCTCTACTCTAAGAAATCACATGCTTGTTTCTTGTGATATAATCACGTTTTCTAGACAGTTTAAGAGAATTCTTAGGCTTGAATTAACGGTCATCATGTATAATGATGCAGAATTATAAATTCATCGTACCGGATTAGCAACATGTTCGACTACCTCTCGTGATTGAGGTTGGATGGCTTTGACTTCTTTCGCAACCAATACCTCCGCTTGAGCAACGTTTGGAGTAGTTGATGCCTTCCTCTGTATCTTTTCTTGGAGGTGGAGTGACATGAGAGTCCTTCGAGCTTTGAGTCACTCGCTTCGGGGCCATCGTATGAGAAAGTGAGAAAGAGAACTCAAGAATTTGAGAGGTAACACGATGATGGTAGAGAAGGAGTTGGAGATGGAGATGGCTTGAGGGTAAGAGCTTGAGGGAGAGAGTTTGAGGGAGAGAAGATAACTCCGACGTCAAGGCAAGAGAGCTTCCGCTTCTGAGAGTGTGTGTCCCCAAAGTGAAGGGAGAGGGGTCTTTATATAGGCTCTCAAGGCGAGCTAAGAATAGAGGGAAGAAGGAGAGATAAGTTCGTGCACGTTCACGGATTTTTTTTTTGGCGGACACAAATTTTGATGCGTGATTTTGAACCTCTTAGATGAAACTTGGATTCCAAGACAAGAGCTCTAAACTAAGCTCCTCCTCTCTTTCTTTCCTAAAAGTACTCCTCCTACTCTTTCTCCTCTAAAATTACTCCTCCTTTCCTAAAATTGCTCTCCTTTTCCTAAAATTACTCTCTCTTTTCAAAAGCGTCAACTCTTATCTTTAGATACAATCTTGAGGCTTAAGTTTCCCATCAACCTTATTGTTTTCAAGTGAATAAGGTTCATAATTAATAGTTCTAAAGTCCGAATTTTGATCCAATCGTTCCATTGGAATGCTCTTTGACTTAATAAAATGCAAACCTCAATTATTTGCAAAGTAAATGAAATATTTTTATTGAAACATTTTGGGTACATTACACTTCCATAGGAGAGATTCTTGCTTCATTAATGGGAGATAAACCATCTCGTGTCCATGGTTCTTAACTACCTCATCTGGCGTTATTAGCAGAAGGGCCACTGATTCTAGCACTTTAAGCTCATATTGCATGTAATCTCTATGTGATAGGTCTTGCACTTTTGAAATCCACCTTTATATCTCATCTCGTGCATCTGTCTTGTCTTCTAGGGCTTTAAAATCATGTAACCCACCCTCCATAGAAGTGCTTGGCAGATCTACTAGGGGAAGTTCAATGCTTGTGTGCTCTTTTCCCATTGCAGGTGGTAGAACAATTGCTACTATTGTCTGAGCATGGATGGCACTCATAGCCATATCCTTCTTTTGCAATTATTTGGCATGTATTGTTGTCTGTGCGGCTAGCTCTTCCTGTGCTTTGTCCAAATGATCGTGAAGATGCCTGATTTCTTTGTCTTTTTGGCTTTGAATGGCCCGATGTCCTATAATGAGGATATGACGATCATACCTTTCTTGGGCCAATTCTTCTTTGAGTGTTTTCGGCTCTTGCAAGGTTGATGTCGGGGATGATGAAGTAGAAATGGGGGGTTGGTGTGTCTTGCATTGCCAAAAGTTGTGCCAGGGTATTTTTGAACACACCATATGATTCCCCAAGATTTACATTCTTCTGGTATTCTCTTTTGAGTTCCTCTTCCAACTGTTGTTGATCAATTTGTAGTTGGCTGTTCACCTCATTGAAATTTTGAGCTTCTATGTAACAGTAGGAAGCATTTTGTTCTCCTTTTCTAGCTCGTCCTGTAACTTTGATTGTCTACCTTGAAACTTCTCAACTTGGTGTTGTAGCCCTTGACTTGCACCTTTATTTTTTTGCAACTTCGGCTTTGGCCTCTTCCACATCCAACTCTCAAAGTCTATTATAAGGCTTTTGACATTGGAATTGTAGCTTGATATGCTCTAAATGTTCATCAATGTCAAAATATTGGATGAGCTTATCTCCATCCTTGATTATTGCCCTTGTGCGAGGAGACATTGTTCTTCTCTCTGATGTATCCGGCATACTAGAGGTACCAACTTCTAGGTCTCTGACCTTCGACACTTCCCTATTCTTCTCTTGCTCTTACTTTTGATTTGTAGGGGGAGTCTGCTCCATCTTTCTCGGTTCTTTCACCTTGTTTTCCTTTTCTTTATCTTTGATAGTGGGTTGAACCGTGGTAGTTGCTCAGGTTGTGTGTTTTGCTTTCATGCTTTGTCAGTGGATTCTTGAGCAGGAGGAGGGGTGGTTGGCTTGATGGAGAGGGGTGGTTGGCAATGTTTTCGTGTGAATTTCTAGAGCTTCCACACCCATCTCCTCCCTTGGTTGTTCTTTATGGCCCATGTCCTTGTTCTTGGACTGAGAGGAGTCATCCAAGGATTCAAGTTTATCAATTTTCTACTTCTTTGACTCCTCTTGAGCTTGTTGCTTAGCTTTTTGCTTAATCTCATTGTGGATGTGTTGCCGCATGATGGAGACAAGCTCCACATTAGTCGTGGTTGTCCTCCTCTTGTACTGCTTTATCTTTTTTAGTCTTTTTGCCTTCTGTTTCTCCAGTGGTCTATCTTGATCATCATCTCCTTCATCATCTGCATCTGCTTCTAGCCTTTTCTTCTCCTTGACTACCTTCTTTCAGGATTTTTTCTCTCTATTCTGCTGACTTTCATTTGACCCGCACTCCAGAGAGAGTAAACTCTTCCTCCTCTTTGTCATCTTCTTCATCCTTAGAGGTCTAAAATCTTGAAGGTGTGTCTCTATTTATTGGTTTGATTTTCCCACCGGGTTTGACATCTAACTCTGTTTCTTCATTGTCATATGTTTTTCTTCAAGAGTCCTCTTGATTTCTTTGCTCCTTGAGCCATTGAGGGTCCCGCCATTGGTCTGGCTGCATATTTTGATTTATGCAGGAGGTTGAGCTGTGACTTGGGTTGTGAAAACTGGTCTATCATCCCAAGTGCCTGGCAGGCAATTTTGGTTAGCACTGGCCCTCTGTTCATGTAAGTTTTGTTCTGTTTGCTGATTTTGAGGTTGGCTTTGACTACATTTTCAAGTATGTAATTTCTCAGTTCACAGTGAATCATTCTTTGCTCTGAAATCCCTATGGCCATTATTACTGCAACGTGTAGGTTTGGCTTGGTTTACCTTGGCAGCTTTTGGACCTTGTGATGTTGGGATATTGGTCGTAGTGGCAACTCCATCTCTGAGTATACCAAGTCCTTGTGAGTGAACTTGTGACCTTGCTGCTTGATAAATTATTTATTATTATCTATGGATTTGGTCTTGAGTAGCAAGTTATGATTTCCAGGTGGTAAATGCAGTTCTTGGTGGATCATGTCGGAGGTGATCCAAGCTTTCACTGCTTCTCCATCTTTGTTTGTCAAAGTAGCCTCTCCATTGTATTGAATTGAGGACATGAGATCATGTGCTCTCAAAAAATTGGTCCCCCATGGATGTAGTCGAATGAAGGTTTCCATATGTAGACACCTAGATCCTTCAACGACTTCTTGTTGTTGATGCAACGTCCAAAGTTCCTTGGAAAAGATGGTAGTCTTTACTTTTGTTTCATATGCGGCTTCAAATCTCCCAATAAAGATATTGGCCGGTATCTTAGCTATCTCCTCCTCCAATATGTGGGCTTTCTCATTTGACAATATCTTTAGCACCTGGTAGGGGGGAGCTTCCCATTGCTTCCTTGGCCATCTATAAGGCATTTTGTGATCAGAAACTCATGTAATAAGATCCAAAAGTTGGCCAGAAATTTGTTGAGAAAAGTCGTAAAATGCAAGCTTGACTATAGAATGAAAAATAAGCATAACTTGATCAAAAAAAGTACCAAACTTGACCAAACTTCACCATTGCATCTAGGACAACTAAAAGCACTAGGTCAAGTGGTTACAAGTCAATTTTGACTCAGGGGGTCATGGATTGCAATCCATGTTGGAGAAAAATTTGAACTTGTAGTGATACCATCTGGTAAAGTATGCTTTGGTGAACCTATGGTTCACTTCTTTTGGAATTTGGACTATTGGTTTGAAATTTATGCCAATTTTTGGAAATTTTCTCAAACTTAGAGATTTCTAGAAATTTGATGAGGCATTTGAAGCTCAAACAATTTGAAATTAAAAAATTAGGTCTTCTTTGACATTTGGAGCCTGAGAGTAGGGTTTTTGCCTGGAAAACTTGCAGGGGGTCATAAATCGCGATCCATGTTTTTTTGTATTAACCCTGGTTGTGATTCCCTTGTGCCGTAAGTAGAGATGGTCATTGCCCCAATCTTGAACCATCTTGAGTTGATGCATAAAGGGTCTCCCCATAATTACTTCAAAGTTGTTTCCTTTTTGAAATCAACTATAGAAAAAGTATATTCATATTCTATCCCGCATGAGGATACAATTACTTGTTCTAACATTCCTAAGGATTTCTCCACATACTCGCCTCCTAGTTGCAATTTCATGCGCGTCTTCTTGAGGGCTGTTATTCCCCATTTCTCCCAGATTCCTTTTGTAGTGATGGCTACTCCGGCCGCACTATCAAGTATTGCTATTGTCTTTACTCCTTTGTATTCTAGAGGTAAGGTGGCGTTTCCTTCTTCTCCTTTGCAATAATTGCCCACCTTATTTTGGGACAAGTTCTGCTTTGGGTTTCTCTGGATGATTTGTTTCCTTAATTTTGTCTACAAGTTTATCTTTTGGATGGATCATCAATCCCAGATTTTCTAGATTCTTGTTCATTTGTCCCCGCAAATATGGTTTGATTTTTAGTTGTTATGCAAGAGTAATTGTGCATCTTCTAGGAGAAGACATTATTAGATCATCTAAGCTCTTTGTATCCATCACCCGTGGAATAGATCCCATTGTGATGGCACAATTCTCACTTTAGATTTTGTCTATATTCTCCTATAAAGGATGGTAAATTTCTTATGGTTGACGGTTTACTCTCTATGGATACCTTTGTACCTGCATCACCATACAACGATTGAATATCTCTCGGATAGATCTCATTGTCCTGTTGATTTCAGGGATTTGTGCTAACAATAGTGTGGTGCTTCTATATTTTTTGTTTTTGATTGTCTTCCATAATGATTGTGGTCACGGCTTGTCTACTTTTGGAATTGGTGGCATCTCCAAGGACTAAGCGTCATCTGCTGTGTTTGAAGCAACCCTCATAGCCAATGGTTCTTCCTTGGATACTTTTTTAGGTTTGATTTTGTTGTCTGGATTCTTAGCGCAATGGATGAGAAGATGATCCATTCAACAACCATCACAGAACCCTAAATTTTAGTTTTTTTTGCATGTGTTAGTTCCCTCAATCGCTCCCGTGTTTATCTTTTCTAGATCATGCATTAATGTCTCAAGAGCCTTCAAGTTTTCTGGCTGTATCAGAGCTTGAGCAGCTTCTATGAGTTTTTTGCACATCTCCATTTGGTTGGTTCTGAATTCAGGATACAGATAGGTCAAAAGTCATTGTTCGAAAGTTTGATTGTTCTTCAATCTCACCTTGTAGGCTTAAATACATCCAGAAAATGATGTTTACAAATCTTGACATGTTACCTCTTATGGTGCATTTAGACTCCCAATCAATATCAAATTAAGTTGCAACTCCAATGTCTATAACCTGCAAGAGAATCACTTGGTGACTGTAGCTTTACAGCCACTGGGTTAGTCAAAATCTATTGAGATCAGAATTTTATTGCACTTTTGACACAAAATCCTTTTTTGCTTGTAGCATGCACAAATCATCTCCAAGAATTTTGACAAGTCCTCTAAGCTCTTAAGGACTAGTGCTAGTACTGGTACCACTCTGTGCTCATTCTGTGATGGGGGTCATGCATCGTAATCCATGTACCCTAGTGTCAAAATATCCTAAAACTTGGCACACAAGTCTCTCACAGTCTTCTAATCCCTGCTTAGTATATAATTTTTAGGTGGTTTGATTCTCCTTAGGTCTTGCAAAATTCACTTCTTCGGTTTGTTTTGCAGTTTTTGGCCTTGAATGACTCTCGCCTTGTTTGGCCCTCTTCTTGAAGATTTTTGGTACCCTTGCTTTTGAATAAGTTGTTTTTGTTGGTCTTTGTTTTTACAAGACTTTAAGGTCCCAATCCAAAAATTTAGCAGGGGGACATGGATCGCAATCCATGTTTCCTCATATCTGACCCCAAACTTGGTCTGGTGACTACCTACGATCCAAGGAGTCTAGACACCTACCCACTTATTTTTGGACTTGAAAACATTTTTCTTTTACAAAAGTAAAATTTTATGTCTGCCTGCAATTTTTGACTTGCAACTAGTATTTTAACACTATATTAGAGAGTTTGAGACTTTAGAGATAATTTGGGAATCACCAATGTCTTAAAGATTTGGCCATATGGACAAATATCAAAATGTTTTTTAGTCCAACTTCTTTCACAAGGTAGTACTTGAAAAGATCTTCAAGCCATGCTCTCAAAACTTTGGCTAAGATTTGTCCATGTGGTCAAATCTTAACCTCGTTTTAAAGTGGGAATTGGGAAATTCCCAAATTCACTAATATGGTGTTTTTTGGTGATTTGGTCAAATTTTTGTTGTTTCTTGCTATGATGACCTTTACAAAAGTTGTCCCAAATGAAATCAACTACTTACTACCTCAATCTCAACTTCAGATGCCTCAAGGGGTTATGGATCACGATCCATGTTCCACCTCATGTGGACATGAAATTTGGTCAGCTATATGCATGTCCTGTGAAGATGTTAGATTTCCACTTATTCTTGAGTTTGAACACCAAAAAGTCAGTAAGCCCCAATTTTTGGTCTATTTCCTACGTTTTGTGTACTTTTTGCCCAATTTCTTGATTTGGATGAGTTTGATGTCTCAATTTTCCACCAAAAGTGTATATCTAGTTATTTAGAACCACACAAGACCCTTTATCAATTTCTACCCAAATTGCCTAAGGGGGTCATGGACTGTGATCCATGTTCCTGCACATCTTGGCCTAAAATTTTCCACATCAACTCTCTTTGGCTTGGTTCACCCCTTTTTCCACTTATTTTTGGGCTTTTATTTCCTTTTGTGCTCCAACCATCATATTTCTAAGATTTTAGAGTTTATGGTCTCACTAACCAAAATATGGTTTTGACAGTTTTTTCCCTAATACCTTTTGCTCAACTTGATGGTTATAGATGCTACCTAACCTACTCCTAAATATGGAATTGAGTCCTATGACTAAAAACCAACAAATGGTGCAAAAATAGAAGAAAAAAGAAATATAGAATAATGCTTTCAAAGAAGCAAAAAATATGTAGAATGAAATACTTTTGCATCTCACTCACAAATCCTAATACTTCTCAAGAGTAGACCTAGCAAGTTCCCGACTCTTAGCCTCTGCTAAACACTAAACCCCGTGTCTAGCTGCCTAATTGCTAAAGTGTAAATGAATTGGAAATCAAAATCAAAGGTCTATAAGTAAAAATCTACGGCTATGTCACTCACCACCTAATCACCATCCCCGGCAATGGCGTCGATCTTAGTGGGTCGCTGCGATGGACGTCTCTAGCATAGCTATCTGGCACTAGCATAATGTCAATACTCAAGGAAGTGACTTGGATGGGGAACGAATACTCTTTGAGGGTGTCAACCTCAAGAAGTGAGGATAGGGTCCACACATAGACGACTAGAAGCTTCTCGGCCTCACGACAATGAAAACATTAGGAAGAGGATGGGGTCTAGGAGGGCCTCTTTATTTGCCATGAGATTATGGAGGTGATTAACATTTGGATGAATAGATACATGCCATGTGTGCAAGAATGGTGGGTGTGTAAGAGAGGTGTAAGAGTGGTCAAAGGATGCACTTTTCTCCCCAAATAGGGAGAGTAAAAATTTATGATTTTCAACCTTCCATAACTCCTACATATGATCTCCGATTTGAGCGGAGATTATTAATCTAGAATCTAAATGCCGAGATCTTTCCATACATATGTTACTTGATATACTCTTGCCCGCTAGATTTTAAATCTCATTTTGGGGAGAAAATTTGAATTCAAATAGACTAGCCGTTTTACCTGTTTGAATTCAAAAGTTGTCCTTTGATTGCTTTCTTAATACTAAAGGTTTGACTCCCTTAAACTACCAAATAAAGAGGACCTCCTAGACTCCATTCTCTTCCTAATGAAGGTGCTACATCTAGTAATAGTGGAGTGTCCACTCGAAGTCGGGACAACAAAATCCTAACAGATGATCAAGAAAAGGTGAGGCTTTTAAAGACTATGAAACTTTTATCAGCCTTAAAAGGTATTGAAAGCAATAATGCTTGCCCAAAAATTGGGATACAAGGAGCCTGTTATCAAAGTACATGAGGTCAAGACTTATATAATGTAGTTAAAGATTCAGTACAATCTCAAATAGATTTCCATTGACGAGATGATTGAGTAGATTTTTGTAATATTATGGAATCTACAAAATCTCTTTATGTATTTTTCAGAGTGTTTATGTAAATTCTTCTTTCAATGCTACGTGTAGTCTTTGACTTTGATGCACACTTTCTTAGTTTTAGTTTATCAAAAGATTCAAATGCTTCTTGTTTTATAATTTGTGTCCATTCCATCATTAATGACAATCTACATGATCATAAGGCCATATGTTACTCTATGAGCTTAGGGGATTTTCATTTTATAGTATCATCACCCTATGAACCTAACTTAACACATTGGCTTATGTTCTTCCACAAGATACTTACTAATGGTGGCCAAGAATAAGTGTCGTAAGATCCTAAGGTTTTCAACAAGGCACTTAAGATCCCTATATAAATAGCTTCAATAAAATTCATGGGTGTTTCATGACAAATAACACCATTTTTTTAACATTCTTAAAGTGCCTTTATGTTATTTAGAAATGGCACCTTATGGCCTTTGGGTCGTAGGGATCCATTTGATCTCTGGACACACTTTAACAAATTGTGGCCATATGAAGCCAGACTATTGGCACTGTGATCCTACATATGGGCCACACTAGTTTCTCCATAAAAAACTCTATGACCCTAAGTCCAAAGATTAGTATCTCATCTTCTACAAGACTTTTAACAATTTTAGTCATAGGACCTATGGCATCACCACCCTATGACCACAAGGCCATAAGTTGACATATGTTCTTTCAAAAAGAACTTACCATGTGTGGCTTGGAAACATCATGGGAGGCTAGCTTTGGGCTACATAATGAGAAGCACAAGTCTCTTAATTGCAAACTACAAATAAAATCATCTCAGGTCACACTTAATCTCCATCTATTACAACTATTAAGGATGAATTTAGCCTTTCAAGAAAATAGAAACTTATTTGAGAATTTTATAGAGCATTTATGTCATTTGGAATTAGAGGACTCTATGATCCTAGGTCCATAAAAATCCAACATATCCACACCATATGGTATCCTATGACCTCAAAGACACTAAGTCTTATATGTAGATTGTGCTCTATTGTTTGTTAAACACATCTTGGTTTTTTGCGAGTTGGACTAAAATTATTGAATTGATTGTTTGTTGTCATTCAAGGGATTATTTCAATAAACGTTTTGCTATTATAATAACATAATTAAAAGAGTTTCTTCCCAAATTACATCAAGTATCTCATTCAAAGTGGAACAATGATTTGATCAGCTACCAATTTTTTTCAAGAAAAAGAAAAATCTCATTTAAGAAATAGCTTCAGAAAATTGTTAAATTTTGGATTTATGAAGTGCATCCTATGTGAGGACACACCTCTCACTTAAGTAGCACTGCTAATTTAATTGTTTGATACTCTTATCATTTTCTTCTTAGTACTTGTCTTTTTTGAGGTAATGAAAACTACCAAAATGATGTTGACAATTGATAGTGCTACAAAAATGGTGTTTGCTAAACATCCTCTATCTTGAAGATATTGTACTCCTTGCACTTAGTACTTTGTTGTACATGAGATAAAGACCATATATATTATAAAATGAGTTGTTGGAAATCTTTGTGTACAACCCAAATAGATTTGGTGTAATCAATCCATATGTTGCTTATTAGTCATCACTGGTGTTTTAAACACCTCCTTTTTTGAGACACCATCTCTAGAAGCTTTATTGAAGTTTTAAAGCATGTACTGAAGCTTTTCAGAGACCATATCTAGAAGCTTTATTGAAGTTATAAAGCATGTATTGATGAAAATGTGGCATGTTAATATAGATTCTTTGGCACAAACATATACTCTTTGACACTAAATGGCTATATAGGTGCCGTAGATGACAAGTTATGGTCTCCGGGCCATAGACCATTCCACAAGATTCTTTATGTTTTTTAATCAAATATTTATTTGGGTATTGTACATACTATAGTGTAGTTGAAACTTGATAGTGTTTTAAAATTAAAACTAGGTATTTTCTTGTACTTGAGATTAAAGTGACCAATTTTATGTGCTGGTGCTCTTTGTGTCTAGATATTATGTTTTTGGTTGGCATGGTCAATATATATGTTTCTTAGTAGTCACATCATTGTAATGGCTATTGCCCGCACTAGAGCAATAGGCATTACGGGAATGATTACCCACAACTACATTATATGAATATCAACATATAGAATGACAAGAGAAGGAAGTACACAGTACACAGGCACAGAACACCTCTTGCTCCATTCATGTATATTCCAGACTCAGAGTTACAACAGTAGATGCCATGAATATCATAGAGATTGGTTAAGTTACATCAAACGACAGGTATGTCCCTCCATATACAACCGCTGCTCCAGCGTAGATCGGGAACGGTGCACACACTCCTGTCCCATGATATCCCGTGAAGAACTGCCGCTAATGCCACCACATACCGCATGACTCCTGATCCACAGTGTCCAGAACTCCGCAAGACCGCATGTGCAGATAATGCCGTAACATCTGGCACGCACGGTGGATTGCGCGAACCCACACTCAGCGCCTCCGGTTGGAAGGTTCCGGTGGTTTCTCTGCACCCTGCTCTGGTGAAGAGGAAATATCAATATAGCCAAAGCCTCTAAAATCTGCAGTATGTGCCTGATAGACCTCATCTAGAAGATGTGGATCTATCTCAATTTGTTCCGGCCAGGCAGCCCAAGGAATAAACTGCGTTGGCAAAGAGATAGATTGAGGCGGCTGCGGCAGAGGAGCAAGAGGTGTATGTAACGGATAATAGCGAGAAAGGTATCTATTAAGAGAAGACCAAAATGGAGGGCAAGGTGGTAGACTGAGAGAAAAAGAATGAGCTAAGGTCTCCACCCAAAAACAGACCCTGCGCCGCTCCTTACGAAATCGACGAATCATTTTCTGCAAACGAGATACATGAGCCTGGGCTTCAGCACAATCCTCTGTAGCTTGTGCCCAATCAGCAACATCAAAACCCTCGGGAACAACACTCTTACCTCTGTCAGTGTTGGATGACTCGGGTTGGTGCACCACAACCTGTTGAGTGTGTGGCTGTGCTATCAGCTCAGTAGCCAAGCATGTGCTCTAGCTTTGTAATTGATTATCTAAAAAAATTCGGAGATCTTCTTGCATCTCCACTGCCAATGCGTCCAAATCAGTCATGTTGATCATTACATCGCCAGGGTGCGAGGCTAAGTAGGAGGCTAGGCTATGCTGTGTTCTCAACTGAAGAAGTTCCTGTTGGATAGAGGCCACAAACTCAGCATTAGCCTCTCTTAAAATTTGTATTTCCGCCCCTTGCTGGCGAGTTGTGGCAGTCAGCTCTTCATTCTGAGTGGTTAACTCGGCAATGCGAGTATGCGAAGCCGCTACCTGCGCTTCCAACTCATTGACTCGTCCCTTTGTGGCTGGGGCTGGCCAGGCCGCACGAATAGACTCTGCAAGTCTGCTAAAAAATGTGCCGCATACCTGTAATTGGTTAGCAGGGGTCGCTACTGCCGTAGGCTCCTAGGGTAGCACTGCGGGGAGAGTACCTCCCGTCGAGGCAGCCGCATTAGTAGTACCCGAAGTTTCTGGTTGAGCGAGGACATCCGCAGCCGGAGAAGAGCTCGTCCGCAAAGGAGTAGCATTACTCACTCTCTCCTACATTCGGCGACGCCAGCAAGCCACCGCAGAATCTTTCGAAACAAGAGATGCAGTTGCCGGAGGTGGTGTCAAAAATTGCTGTTCCTCCCTTCCGCGCTTGCGGCTTGCTGATCCTGCACCTGCAGTGGCCATCTCTTGGGCTCCAGAGGATACCACTGCTATCGATGGACCAGGCAAATCCCCAATGCCCACCTGCTGCTGTTGTGTTTCTCTCTCAGCCGGCACTGCCAAGCTTTGTGTTTGTGACAGCGGAGCATTAGTGCCTTGGACCATCAAGCGATCATCTTCAAAGTGGTAGAGAGGACGTAGGGCGAGAGGAAAAACTTCTCTCAACGGAAAAATCAATGTGAGCAGCTGGCCCACCTTTGTATTGGTTGGGGTATTCCTCCCCAACTGTGCCATCACTCGTTGGCACTCTGCCAGCAGTCGTTCTCTGACCACCGCTGCCCAAGCTACTGGCCCAAAGTTGGCCGAATGCAACACATTTCTTGCTCGGGTCGAAATGGTATAAGTTTTGGCCTGTAGTCAAACGGCCTCGAGAAACCACCTATATGCATCCCTGGTTGCTACATCTGACAACCTTGACAGTTTATACTCCCCTTTGACCTTCAAACCAAATTCTTGTTCTACATCTGCAGCAGGGATCACATGAGAGGCGCGCACCACGCCATCGTTGGGCAAACAACAACACCTTGAAATCCTTTTTTCTCTCAACTGAATCTGCTGATTATTCAGCACCACCATATCGCCAGCAGCGAGTTGCTCAATCAAACCTGCTGCCTGCAGGTGAACTGGGATCCCTTGCCAATCCAGGTTGGCGAACACACGCAGCCGCAAGTCTTGCAGCCATGCGTCCACTCGTCGAAGCGCGAGCTGCTGCACGAGAGTGAAAGGGACACATTGCAGAAGGGAAGCTGTCATGGTGGCGATGAGATGAAGGAGCAGAGAGTAGAGCACTAAGAGCACACGAGACACGAAACAAGAGAACCACAATAAAAATCGTCTGCATGCAGTAGTAACCTTTCCACAACGAGTTCCCAAAATACGGCGATCCACGATGTCACAACCATCATAGATCCTTCCCCGCTTTCCAAGATTGCATGCAAAAGAATCCCCAATCATGATTAGGGCGGCTTCCGGCTCTTGTACCACAGCAAAGGGGCACTGAATCGTGGTAGGTGAAACATAATGGCGCAGTCTGAAACCATTGACCGGCACAGAAATAACCTCCCCCCTCAAATCCGCCAAATAAAAAGAGATGGGTCCGCACGCTTGAAAAATCCAGAATGGTCCTGACCACCGTAATTTAATCTTCCCCGGCATCTTGCCGAGACCGGAATTGAAGACAAGGACCAGCTGTCCCCGAACAAATTGCCGTGCTTTCGGGCGATCCAGCCATTTTTTCCACCTAGACTGCAGATCCTGCAGCACCGCAAAACTATTCAGCCGCTCTTCATCCAATTCCTGCAAAACATCCAATCGATAAATCACAGAATCCTCCGAAAGAAGCCGATCCACAATCAACATCCGCATACTCGGAATCACATGCTCCACCGGAGTGATTGCCTCCATGCCAAATGCCAACTTAAAAGGAGTCAATCCTGTTGCCACTTTATAAGCTGTCCGATAGGCCCATAAGGCGGAAGGAAGTTTCACATCCCAGTCCGTCCGATGCATATTCGCCAACTTTGTTAAAATCTGAATTAATTGCTTATTAGTTGATTCTGCTTGCCCATTCGCCTGAGGATAATATGGAGATAATTTCCGGTGTAATACAAAATAGAACCGTAGCATTCTCTCCATCACCTTATTCAAAAAATGACTTCCCCTGTCACTAACCAACTCAATAGGGCAGCCATATCTAGAAAAGATATCCTTATATAAGCATCCCGCTACAGAAACTGTAGTGTTGTCTTTCAAAGGCCATGCCTCCATCCATTTGGTAGCGTAATCCATGGCTGTCAAGATATACTTATTTCCTGTGTGAGCTGCCACTGGTTTAAAAGGACCAACAAAATCCAAACCCCACTTTTGAAAAGGCTCCAAAGGCAGAACTGGCTGAAAAGGCATTCTGGACCGTTCGGTAGGTTGCCCCAACCGCTGACACACATCACACTTTTGCACATAATTTCTCGCATCCTGAAACAATGTGGGGCACCATAATCCAGATTGGAGAACCTTTCGAGCTGAGATTAATGCTGCAAAGTGACCTCCCGCAATACCAGTATGGACTTCCTCTAATACTGCTTCTTGCTCCTGTGGTAGCACACATCGGAGTAACACCTCTGCCACTGTACGATAATAGAGCTTCCCCATAATAATCTCAAAATTTCAGCTTCTGATAGCCATACGTTTCCTCTGATGGCTAGACAAGAAAGAAGGTATTTCGCCGCTGTCGAGAAAATGAAACATCTCCTCATACCATGTCCATGGAATGCTAGGAATAACCCTCGCCTGTTGTGGGACTGTGTTATCCTTAAACTCTGTCAGTAACTTAATCAAATCATCTCTAAAACTTGCCTCCAGCTGCTTACTAATGTATATGGGCTGCGACTCCGATTGCTCCCCAAGAAAAACCTTCTCTAATGCATCTTCCTTAACCCTTGTAATTTTTCCCATTTGCGCCTCAAACGCTCGTTCTTGCTGAATCACGTCCTCCAATGATTCAGGACTCGGAAGCACCTGTTGTTGCTCCCCTATTCCTCCTGGAGTTCCTGAAACCCTTTCGGAATCAGAGAAATATCCGCAAGGTATAGAGAAACCAAATCCGGGTTAGCTTTGAGAAATTGTTCCTCTTCATCCTCTTCTAATCCTTCCACCATATTAACTGTTTCAGCTATCACTAGCCATGCTGCCTGAACTGGTTGTCGGCATGTTCCCAGCATCACACGCACTTTTATTTTACCCTTCTTTACTGTAAGCATATTTGCTTCCCAATTATGCTTTACCCTCGCTTGTCGTAACCAGGGTCTTCCCAAGATAATGTGATAATCCTGATTATGATCTTCAATATTCAAGACTACTAAGGAAACAACAAAGGATAAGCCCTCCACATCCAAAACAATGCCCTGAAGTAAACCCACTGGTTGCACTCTTCTTTGATCTGCCATGCGAACTACAAAGGGTGCAGGCTCCCAATCACTGAGACCAAAACGCTCACACGCTGCTTAGGTGATAATGTTTACCCCCGCTCCTCCATCCAAGAGTACCTTGTCAATGTATGTGCCATGGTATCGAACTGAAAGCTCCGGAATGCGGGTATCTGTAATCCTATTCGCCGGCAACGGGACTGAATCATCATCCTCGCTTTCAACCTTTCCAATGGCGACTTCGCGCAGCTCAGTGGCCGATTGTCGCAGCAATGCATTATGGAAATTCGGGACTAATTTCAGCAATGAACCCAGAGGTACTTGAATTGGTGACATGAGAACCTCTTTCCAAATTGAATTCCACTCCTCCTATTCTTTAATGTCATCCTTATTTCCAGCTTTCCCTTCCTTTATTTCCAGACCCACAGTCGATGGTATAGTCGATGTCGATGGTCCTGCTGTCTTCACTGATGGTACGGATTGTGGCAACCAAGACACAGTCTTTTTCCGCACTTCTTCTTGAACCGTCCAATCCGGAATTTTCACATCGGGAGTTGGAACCACACTTTTACCCGACACGTGATTAACGAAACCACTGGGTCAGACTCCTCCAGTCCTTCAATCTGAACCATAGCCACACTAGGCTGTTTCCCTGCAGTGCGTTCTTGCTTTTTTCGATCGTATTCCATAGCTTCAGTACACTCAGATCGCCAATGTCCATCCCCCAAACAAAAAAGGCATGTCTTGGGGCGATTAGGATCTCGGCCATCTCTTCCGCGACCTCGTCCTCCCCCTTGACCCCGTCCTCCTGCTTGACCTTGCACAGGCATCTCTGATGTATGAGCATGAGCCATCACCACAACAGGCTCTTGTCCCTGCCCTTTTGTTTCTGCCCTATCTGTGGTTGTTTCCAGTTAGAAGAGTCCCCTCTACTCTGATGACCCCGGCCATTGAAATAACATTCCAGTGTATTATGAGTATTGGTCGTGCAAATTGCACACCACTTCTGATTCATTGCACATTCCTGAGCAGCATGGCCCGGATTCCGACATTGGGTACACCATATTTCCTTCAGACTTTTAGCCACTGCAGCCGATTCCGTCGATCCGGATGATACACCTTTCCCGTGACGTTTGGGATTTTTTCCGCGGTGTCTCCTTCGATTCTTTCCCCGAATCGCTGTTACCTGAGTCCGAGGAATCAGATACTGCGGATTCCGACTCCAAACTATCACTGCCACTGTCCTGTGAATTCCGATGAGATTTCTTCCTGTCTTTCTTCTTTGACTTCTTTGGATATTCCGTATCCTCTAAAGCCTCTCCTGCTACTACAGCCCTAGCCATTACAGTATCCAGTGGAGTAGTTACCTTATCCACTGTTGCCATAGCCATTCTAAGATCCTTGTTGAGCCCCCGCAAAAAATAATCATTCAGCACTTCGGTTGCCGGCCTTTGTGCTTGAGGTACCCTCTGCAAAAGCATTCGAAATTTTGCAGCGTAATCCTCCACTGGAAACGACTTCTGCCGGAGCGTTCGAAGCTTCTCCAAATGTTGAGGGGCTGTATTTTCCGTTCGAAACCTTCGTAGAAACGCTATGGATCCGTCGGCATATGTCTGGAAATGGTCATCAGGATATTCGGACAACCATTTCACAGCTTTCCGTGAGGGTGTAGATTCAAACACTGATTGTTGATGGAGAGGAATCACCACCCCAGGATGATTCAATCCATAAGCTTTATTGAATTGGCGCAAATGTGCATCAGGGTCTTCACTCAAAAGACCTCAAAACCGACTATACTTAATCTGAGGATGAGCCATCACCCCTTGTCCAACTGTTCCTCCTCCTCCTGGGAAAAGCTGACGAGCACTAGGAGGTGGAGACAGTGGCGGAGATACCCCCGGACTACTTACCGGAGACGGTGGTGGAGCAACCTGTGTGGGTGAGGGTGAACGTACGACAGGAGGACATGACTGACTGCGCGGAGTATGTCTCGCTCGCTGCAACTGCCTACCACGCACCGGGCTTGGTGATGGAGATACTTATTCCTCAATCTGCGGTGAAGAAAAAACAAATTCATCTGAATCGCCTCTCCTCCGTCGTCTTCCTACAATTGGAACCACAGGATCATGCGGACCCGCGACCTAGTGCGCATGCATATTCATCGCAGGCTGTCCATCACGCATCGTGGTCGCCAGATGTAATGGCTATTGCCCGCATTGGAGCAATATGCATTACGGGAATGATTACCCGCAACTACATTATATGAATATCAACATATAGAATGACAAGAGAAGGAAGTACACAGTACACATGCACATAACACCTCTTTCTCCATTCATGTATATTCTAGACTCAGAGTTACAATAGTAGATGCCATGAATATCATAGAGATTGGTTAAGTTACATCAAAAGACAGGTATGCCCCTCCATATACAACCGTTGCTGCAGCGCAGATCGAGAACGGTGCACACACTCCTGTCCCATGATATCCCGTGAAGAACTACCGCTACTGCCACCACATACCACATGACTCCTGATCTGCAGTGTCCAGACCTCCGGAGGACCGCAGGACCGCATGTGCGGCTAATGCCGTAACAATCATTTGGTGTGTTTTGACACCTTATCGTTTATAGAATCCATCTCTATGAGATTTGATTGATGTTTTAAAGAATTTCTTTGATACAAATCCTTTTGCAAAAATCTATATCGTAACTTTTCTTATAAAAACTAATATAGAATTTAATCAAATTTGGGTGCTAGAATCATGACATCTTATCTAAATTAAGGGAAAATTGAGCCTAAATATAGTATAATGGCACGATCCTAACATGCCAATTTAGCATTTGGGAAATGAGATTTTCCCAATTCATCTAAAATGTTGTTTTCTTCAAACTATTTACTTTGGCACATTTAAGTGGATGGACCTTCACTTCAAGAGAAAAAGCTTTTGAACTTCTCAATTTTGAGGCACTTTTGGGTCAAGCAACTTCGAGCTTCATCACATTTTAGCACAGTCTTTGTGAAAGTGGCACCCAAAGTGGGTGGTTCTTGTGAACTCTTCATCCGGGTGCTTCATAAAAGAATCCATGGAGCCATACATAATGTATGGGGGGTGAAACCAAAGGCATGAGGGTATACTATACAAAAAAGGGAACCAGCTAGTTGTGGGGGGGTGAAACCAAAGGCATGAGGGTTTACCACACAAAAAAGGGAACTAGCTAGTTGTGGGGATTATTTGGGAAGGGCATCCATTTCAGCTTGGATGCTAGTCAGCTTGGATGTCTGGTCCTCAATATTCCATTTTGAAAGAGCACCTGGTCTTCATCTATATCACTCTTCCATTGGCTACGCGAGTGTTGCAGGTGTCTAAGGATATCTCTCAGTTCTTCCTTGTGCTATTGTATCTTCATTCTTCATCCCAATATTTTGAAAAATATGCATCCTTCATGACCAACGAGGGGTGCTAAATTAAATGAAGAGAATTTTTTCTTCAATTGATAGAAGAGACTCAGAGGGTGTATATGAGAGATTCAAAGATTGAACTTCTTGTGCCTCTTAATTTATGGTCTTTAGACAAAAAACCTACTTCTCTTAGGCTAGCTTTAAAATCGTCATCTCTCTCTCTTTCTCCCCCCAAATTTGATGTGAAACCCTACTGCCATCGTGGGGTCGATATCTCAGTCAACCCTCACAATTTTAAGAGACTCCATACCTGCGATTGCATTTATACGCCTGTACCAAAATAATTATACATATAAAATGCTATTATACACCAAAGTCCCATATAATCACCATATTGCCGTTTTATGTTTTTCAAATGAAAGATCTTTAGATCAAAAAGCTTTCAATCAACAAATATCTTGTATAAGAAATTGTTTCCGGCTTCGATCAAAAGCAGTTCTAGAGCTTCACAAGATTGTTGAGACAGACATAGCTTGAGACTGCTAGAGTTTGAGGAAGATTTTGGGACAGGCAGAGCTTGAGGTAAAATTTTCAACTTGTATTGTTTTTTTCTAACTTGTTTTTGTGTGTTGTGCCATACTCATTTGGTGCAGTTGTTTTACTCACCACAGAGTTGGCTTGCAGGTTATAGGCCACTTCGTGGTGTGTAGCCATCCGGCTCACTCCAGAAGTGTGTAGATATTAGTCACTTTTCTTGTGTTGTGCTGCCACTTGGCTCACTGTAGAGAAGGGTTTTAGGATAGACTTAGATTCTCACTCGTGTGGTGCAGTTGTCTATCTCTCACCACAGGGCTAATTTTAGGGTTTAGTGGTCGACTCGTGGTGAGCAGTAGGCATGATGCTACACCTCTCACTCCAAACTGGCCTATAGGTTGCTCAATTTTAGATCAGCTCAAATTATTGTTTGTTTCACGTACACACAAGAGTTTCTGTTTGTCAAATAGAGAGTGGAGAGATGCATAGTTTATGCCCTCTTCATTTTTGTGTGACACATTGGTTACTCTTCTGTTTTGAACTCCAAAAATGCATTATTGTTCATCACTAGATGACTTGGTGTTGTTTTGGATGTAGATACATACGATATTTGGCCTGCATCTGAGATTGTTAAGTTGTCCACTGATGTTTGTGTTGTGAGTTCTACACACTTCATCAGGGATAGTATCAAGTCACATCATCGTTCTTACTACATAGATATATGAGGGATATGTTTGTCTACCTAAGAGTGGAGAGATGCATACCTATGCCCTCTTCCTCTTAGCACGACACGCCTTGTATTTTTGATTCGTAGATACACCACTGATCAACAGATGACTTGGTGTTGTCTTGGATGTAAAAATGTACGATGTTTGACCACAATCAGAGATTTTTAAATTGTCCACGGATGGTTTGTGCATTCCACACACTTCATCAGGGACTAGATTGATTAAAATATCAACAATCAACATTACAACAACGTCCAGGACTTGTGTTGAGTGTACCTCACACTAGCTGGGTTGTTTACATTCATGATCTGATCGTTTATGTGTTCACCTCTCTCCATTTCTGTCTTTGTGTATTCTCCTCTCTATTGTACAATGTATGTATTGCAATCATAATATATTGTCGTTTGCTATGAATTAAGTCAAATTTTGTATGAAATCTGGATTAACAAACATGACATGAATATGATAGTTTTTCTTATTCTCTGAGAACATTTATGTTATAAAATTATATCTTGCAGATATGGAGGAGATTAAGATGGCAAAACATCACCGATAATTCGTCTTTGAAGTGATAATCCGTCACTTTCATCGCATGTCAGAGCTTGAGCTTCGTCATTGCCTAAACCCCTCGGCTTTGGAACAGTATTACCAGTTCATAGAGGCCTTATCGAAGTTTGTCTTTGAGCAGTTTCAGCATGCATTTACACCCCAGAATGCACTTGACATATCTTTAGTGACCTCAGGTT
The DNA here is from genome assembly GCF_014529385.1 of Adiantum capillus-veneris. Lineage (NCBI taxonomy): Eukaryota > Viridiplantae > Streptophyta > Polypodiopsida > Polypodiales > Pteridaceae > Adiantum > Adiantum capillus-veneris. The sequence goes on along the minus strand of NC_140949.1, from coordinate 99,850,111 downwards.
CATTATTGAACATGGTCAAGCAGTCTATTGGTGTTGGACGGATACGCCGCGACGGACGTAAGCACAACGAGAACTCACTGATGGGGGCTTTTCACAAGCCAAGCTCCCATACCCCTCTTCTCTTGTCCCCACCCCATGGAAACCTCCTCTTAGGGAGGGAGTGATAAAAGGCATTGGAAAATTAAGAAAAAAAATAAAGTATGATTATGTAAATATATGAGAAAGGTAAAATAGGCCACCTCATGCCTGCGGGGCAGCCCATCCCCACCTTGCCTCCTTTTTCTTCACTGTTGCCCCGCCGTGTGTCCCTTTTCCTCTCCTCCACTCAAAAGGTCAACCCCCTCTCTCTTCCCCTTGTCCTTTCTCCTTTCTCTCTCCCCTCAAGCTACCCCACCTCTCACCAATAATGCATTCTAACTCACCAATAATGCACCCTAACTCACATGCAACTTATCCTATCTTCCAAAATAGTATACCCCACACCCTCTTTCTCTTTCCTATCATATCCCATGACCCAAATACCCCCCCCTCTCTCTAAAGGGTGCCATGTCTCTTGTCTTGTAGCTAAATAACCTCCCCCACACTCACACACACTCAGTTTCACTGAAAAAGGTGCCCACAGACCCATCCCCACCCGATGGTTACCTGATTTTTCTTGTGTTCACACACATCTGCACACAGATTCACCTCTGAACACACTCCCCTCTCTCCCCTCTTGCAATTACTTTATTCTCCATGTCACCTCTCACTTTTTTTCATCAACCCATCTCTCTCTCTTAGTCTCTCTCTCATGAGTCTGTTGTTCTGGCACATATACACACAGCCAGACAAGTGGGGCCCACAGTCACATGGCCTATGTAGATAATGATTTCTTCATTTCTAAATTCTAGAATTTCTTCCCCCTCCTCCCCTATATAAAGAGGGGTCACCATCACACTAAATACACACACAACATCACCAAAGAGTACACTATGCATTGTGTGTGCCTAGTGCACACACACACACCCACACCATCACAATCACCGCAATCACCATGCTCGTCTTGAGCATGACCTCTACACCCTTGGGCTATGGAAGATGAAGGGCATCTAAATGAAGGATGATGGCCATAACCCTCGTGCGAGTCTTCGCCATCAGCTTCCACCTATCCGCCATGTGCTCTACCACTCTCTCCCTTCTCATTCCCCTACCCTAAGCTCCCCATTTCATCGCCTTATTCTCTAAATAAAGCTTGAGGTTTTGTGAGTATGTTTTCTTGCAATGTTTTGCCCAAGTGAGGTGTGCGGAATCGCCACCTAGTCTTGTGTTTGGAGTGAGCTTGTGTATGTGTGAAGGGTGTGCGGATTCGCCATCCTTCTGTGGTGCCTAAGTACTAAGCCGCTATACCCCCTCCCTCTCTCTCTCTCTCTCTCTCTCTCTCTCTCTCTCTCACTTGATCTCATTTCTCTTCCTCTTCATCATTACTCCCAAGCATCCATCTCTCTTGGATGAAAACGTTGTTATGGTGGTGTGTTGTTTGCGTCCTAGCCGCTGAAGCTAGGTGGTGCCCACTGTTTGCTTTACCATGACAGGCTCGAGGCGCGCCATTCGGTCCCCGGTGTTTTAGAGGCCGTCGGGGGTTCGGGGTTCGCTTTGCTCCCGTCATCACCTAACAAGATTTATCAGCTAAGGACGAAGGTCGACCCGCAGGCGCGTGGAAGCAAGTTTAAGGTGTCAACCTACACTTGACCGACTCCTAACTAATTCCTATAGAGGTCTCTACCCAATGTCTAAGTCATAGCCTTCAAGAGTGCATAAGAGGAAACTTCCTACAACGCTTTCTAGAGCCGAACACCCATCAAACAATATCGAAACACCACAGAGCTTGAAGGAGACCCTACTAACACCAATAGGTCACTCTCCCTAAGGTCTATGAACCAAAATCCCAACCCAAAACACCCAGTGCAAAATCACGTAGGATGTTTGGCCGAAATTTGCAGGTCTTCGTTTCCAAAATCTAAAGTGCCTAATGTGTATCTCTACTCAATGTGAACGCGTGGATATGCTGCAATGAAAAATCGGACAACGTACCTCACCAAATCACCAGATGAAGCTCGTAGAAGGAGCTCGCAAAACCGGACCGTACGCCCGCAATGTAGGTATCGGCGCGTAGCTCTCGTCGGGGGCAACACACTGCACTTCTTCGCACTTGATTCCGACCACCGGTGCACACGTAGTGTCAAGATGAAGTTTACACTCTCTCTCGTACACAGTACGCTCACTCACAGACTTCAAAACTTGTTTTTTTAAAATGAAAAAAGGTTTTTCATTAAGGTCAAAAGTGGTATAAATACCTTACAATTCTCAAACTCTAAAGTTCCAAATCAACCATCTACTCAATCTAACTATCAAAACTGGGATACAATCTGGAAGCTTCTGTAAGCCCCAATATTTACAAGGTGAAATGTCGAGTTTTCTCAATAAATGAATAATTACAAAAAAATTGATAATCTGCCAAGAAGTGAGTTTTTGTAGGGTGTGTCCCGCTTCTAATACTCCCCCCCTCCTTACTCATGTCGTCCCCGACATGGTTGTTGAGCTTCTTCTTCATCTTATGGTTTCGTGCATCTTGAGCAGCGATTCATATCTTGCATGTAGATTCATCATTGTTGGGCCGAAAATATCAGTGTTTATGGTGAAGAAGCTGGTGTAGAACACTTCTTCAAAGGCCTGGAGGTGATAGGATGGCAGAAACATTATCCTTTGATACAACACATGTATCACCTCCTTGGAAGGCTGACCAGACAGATCATAGGCACATCTGTAAGTATCTTGGAAGAAGAAGATACTGTCTATCACCTGGCCTGGCTTGAATGTCTCAAATACTGCTAAAAGAGTTTTGTAGATTTTCTTCATCATGATGCACGTAAGGTCAGGTGAGCCAGTGAACAATTTCATGGCGCCCGTTAGGGTTTTCACCATGTATTGGACACTTATTCTCTCACCTGCCTTCAAGCCCGGCAGCTTAGGATAATTCAGCCAAGTGGGTTGGCTCCTTTGTAATATCTCCTGGGCCTTCCACGTCCTGATCCTTGGTAGAGGACAAAAGCTGAGTGTTGACAGGTCAACCTTTCAACAATGCTTCCACAAAGATTCCATGAAGATTCCTCAAAGATTCTCTAAAGATTCCAAATAAAGATACTGATGAAGTGATGAAGACGAAGATGGATGCTGTAATGTGAAGATACAAGCTCATGGACATCATCAAATATCCCGTTATAATCATTTTGAGCCATTACGGCCACTTTTGTAATGTTTACGGGAACTTCATATTTTAAGTCGGCAATTGTATTTTGGCCAGAGATGCTTGTTGGATGAGCAAAGCCAGCTCACAGTGTTGTAATTAAGCTCTATAGAAGCCTAGGGACAAATCGGGTCATTTTGGTCGGACATTAGGTTTTCTAAGGCTGAGTATATAAGCCAAAACCTAAAGCTTTGTAAAGAGACTTCTAATAATCTGATCTTATGTATCGTTGGGAGACTGCGAGAGAGTGAGAGAGTGTGTGTGTGTGCTACAGGAGCTACGGTGGTCGGAATCGCAAACGGAGAGCAGCAGTGTGTTGCCCACGAGGAGAGCTACGCGTTGATGCTTACATCATGCGCATTCTTCTGTGTTTAGGTAGATTCATCCACGAGCTACTTTTGGAGTTTTGGTGAGTAACTATTGTCCGTTTTTGCATTTCAACATATCCACGCGATCAAAGCGAGTAGAGCTATACATTAGGCACTTTAGTTTTCGGAAACGTCGACCTACAAAAACCGGTCAGACATCCTACGCGTTTTCTGCACGGAGGGTATTGGGTAGGTTTTTTTGATCACGGACCTTAGGGAGAGTGGCCTATTGGTGTTGATAGGATATCCCTCAAGTTTCGTAACGTTTCGAGAACGTCTAATGGGCTTTTGGCTTGCGGTAGCATCATAGGAGACTCTCACATTCACAGAACCGATGGCATGTAGATTTGATATCTCTGTAGGAAGTAGTCATTAGTCGGTCGAGTAGAGGTTGACACCCTTTGCTTGCTTCCACGCACCGGCGGGTCGAGCTTCGTCCTCAGTCGACATTATATGTTAGGTGGCTTCTCGCTATGCTGACGTCTGTCGCGGCGTATCCGTCCAACATTGGCGCCATTGCCGGGGACGAGGGCCCTAAGTAGGTTACCGAGACTAGTTCTTGAGGATAGAGGTCCCTCTGGCTTGCCAGAGTACTATTTTACATTTAGATAGGATCAGAGGGTGGTGGACTCTCTAGGTCTTAGGAGGAGTCCAGGGAGCGTGTGTCTAGCATGGATCTTCCGTCTTAGGTAGTATTAGGTAGTAGTAGGTTGTGGTGTAGAGAGTAGCTAGGAGTTGGAGTGGTAGATGTGGTGGTAGGTTGACTTGAGAGTCCGTGTGAGGCCAGGAAGCAACCAAGACATCAAAATCACCATCTCACATTGATGAGTAGGAGTAGGGTAAGTAGGATATCTTGATTGCTGATCTAGAGTACTTTATGCATGTCTTATTTACTGTTAGGCTCATCAGAGAAGTGGAAAACGCTAAGTAGGAAAGACGGTAAATTGTGTTTGGAAGCTAATTTGAAGTCCAAAAGTTTCTGTGATTATTGCTGAGAGCTCTACTGAGCATAGGGAATACTACTGCCAAAAAAAAAATTGCATTTTAAGACAGTAGACATCCTATGCGTAGGATGTCTCTAGGGCACTTTTGGCAGGGATTTTGGGAAAACTGAGGTTACCAGTGGGTTCACAGGGTAGGTTTTACCCTAGTATCATATTGACTTGGGTGTTTTTCCCTATTTTTGTTGACCAAAAGCCAAAAGGCGGAGTCAGAAAACGTAAAATTTCAGAAAAGGCTTAAAACGAGTGATTTTTGCATGTTTTTCCAATTGTGAAGCATACTTGCACTTGCTGAGAGCATAAGGAAGCCTCAGGGACACTTCAGTCTGAAAAAATAAACAGTAGACATCCTACACGTAGGATGTCTATAGGGTGATCTGGGCACTTTTTTGAAAATCTGAGGTTACCAATGTGTTTAGAAGGTAGGTTCTACCCTATTTTCACCTGGAAAGTGGAAATTTGACCAAATTTTGACAGATCAAAGCCAAAAGACGAGAATTGCCAGACATCCTACCCAAATTGTGTCCAAGGCCTAATTTTGAGACCAAACCATAGGATGACTCCATAGGCATGTTTTAAATGTTGTATTGAGTGCGTGTGATAAATTTCATCTCATTTGGGTCAGTGAAGATTGAACAGACTTTAGCGTTTTTGGACGGACAAAAGGCAAGAATAGCTAGTTTTGGGGTCTTTTGACATCCAAACTCAAATCTAAGCATACCAGTGGGTTGCTGAGCCCTAGGAGAATCTTGGGATCAAGTTTGGACAAAATCTGAGCAGTTAGACATCCTACGCGTAGGATGTCTCCAGCTTGATTTAGGACTCCAAACCAACCTATGAGCACACCATTGTGATCAGCATATCAAGGAGAAGATGGGGTGAAAATTTCAAGTCATTCTGAGCAAAAAGACATCCTACGCGTAGGATGTCTCAAGGCCATTTTTAGGTCCAAATGAAATTGTGAGCATACCATTGTGTTGCTGGACTCAAGGGGAGTCTCTGAACCAAATTTTGTTCAATTCTGAGCATATAGACATCCTACGCGTAGGATGTCTCTAGGCCAGTTTTAGGGTCCAACTGTAATTTTGACCATACAAGAGTGTTCATAGTGTCACACAGATCCCAAATCTTCTTTTAAAATTGAATTTGGACTCATTTTGACCATTCTAAACCGCATTTCACTGTTTTGGCCATAACTTTCACAAACGGTATCGGATCGGAAAAGTTTTTATATCAAAACGTAGCCTGAGAGCGACTCTACAAATCTTAGAGCAAAACTTGAACTAAATGCATGCCAACGGCAACCATTTAGTTCAACTTTGAAAAAAACACAGTTTAAGGCCTCAAAATGCATCCGGAAGTCAAGAGTGTCAAAAACCGACAGTTCGAAAGAATTGTGAGAAAACAGTCACGGTTTTGAAGACTGCTAAGTTAGCAGATTGAAATTATCTTTTGGGAAAACCATTGGTCACCCGCTAGAAGGTGTAAAAGTTGACTACGGACTAGTGTAAAATTTTACCGTCCATACAAAAATCTGGTAGCAGTAAGACCATACACAAGGACTCTTGATTTTGCAACAACAGTCGCAAGTTTTGGAGAACTTTAACACAAGATTTTTGCTAGCAAATCACTGCGACTTGTGCATAATTCTCTTGTGCTAGCTTAAGTTTAGTTCAGTTAAAAGCAAACTTGAAAGTCACTTCCGAGCTCAAGGAACAAGTGTGGCCGTCAAAGGTACATCAAGAATTTTTGCATTCATTGTGAAAAAGTTTGCCAGCTAAATAGAATTTTGCAGATTGTGTGCTAAAGTGAACACAGGTTAGCTCGACTCAAGAATCGCTACAAAGGGAGCAGTCGTTGCAGTATAGTGGTAAGTTGCATAACTTATCAAAGTGCTTCCACTAGATCGAGCCCTGCTAAAAAGCTCTAGGAAAAGCAAGCAGCCAGACAAGACACTATCAGTCTTGGCAAGCAAGGGAGCTAAGCAGTTCAAGCAGTGCAAGCAAAGCCCAGTTCAGAAAACTCAGAGATTAAGGCATCCACAAAAGCTGAAGGACCTCAAGCGAAAAAGACCGACACAAGGGTGCTAATAATTTTTATTAGCATTGAGGCAAGAAATTAGAGCTATCACTGAACAAGTACAACAAGGGAGTCAAGATGAAAGCAATGGCGTCTCAAAGGAATCAGACCAGCCGAGACGAAGCTTCAAGTACATCCACAGAAATTACAAGAGAGCAAATTTGGATCTATTTGATTGGATACTACAAAGGATTGCCATGCTATGAGGATGACAATTGGAATTTGTACATCAAGACAAAGAAAGATACAGAGGAAACTCGGACATCTCAATATGTGGAAGTTGAAACAACGAAGAATGTACTACACCCACATCCAGATTTCATGGAAGACTGTCTGGGATCAATTTACATGAGGCACGGAAAATACATCGACAATGAGATAGAAATGTTGTACAAGGATCAACTTACAGAACTCTACGCATATCCTCCAAGTATTTTTCTATACAAAGCACAAGATGGAAAACGGAAAATTGGTACCCTCTATGGAGACGAAGACGGACGATACTACAGGGCTGTCACAAGTGAGAAAGTTCCTGTAGAAAACAATCATTACTTTATAACAGAAGAGTTTGGCTCAAGAGGAGAAGACTACATGTCTAAAGGTGGTAATGTATACCATCTCGTCATGGGTTTACCTCTAACTACGCACTTGGAAGAGTTAACAATGACAGCTTTCAACACACAAATGAGTGACACACCACATGACACACAACAAGGCACAACACAAGACACCACATGGAAAGACACGACACAAGTCTCGTGCACCGCACCAGCACAAGACAAAGCGCAAACACACCAAATTGCACAAACAGGGAATACGCCGAAAGTATCACCTATGAAGATAGCACAACTTCAAAAAGAACTTGCTCGGTCTCAAGAGCTACTTAACAAAGCACAAGAAGTCATATCATCAGGCATTAAACAAATGCCAACATCAGATATGGAACCCTCCCAGATGGGGGGAGTTCAAACTCAACAAAGAGACCCTATATCTTCAAGAGTGGGATTGAGAAGTCCAACTTTACAAGAAGCAGTGTCCTTTTCAGAAACCCAAGTGGAATTTCAAGAAGCATTGAAAGATGCCGAGCCGGGGGAGAGCCGGAGGAGAAACCACTGGAAATTCACAATGCCCAATGTAGAAGGTGAAGTCAAGATGTCATTGTGGTCGACAAATACGATAGGCGCTATGAAATAGCCGATGTGAAAAATATGGATGAGTTTAGCAATTGTGGGAAACCTGTAAGTCACATACTTGGACCCCATCCAAAAGCACCATCAAGGGAAATGGAAAACAAAAATTCGGTTCGATCTTCACCCTCGGTGCAGAACTCGCCAAAATCAACTCGGAAACATAGCCCTAAGGCTATGCAGAAGCCCCACAACAAAGACCATATACTGATGGAAGAATTAGCATTACAACTGCTAGAAAGCATGGATAGTGATTTGATTTTGTATGCAAGCAATAATGGAAGCTATTTTCAGCTTCTCAAGGACAAGACGATGAAGGATAAAGAGACAAAGCCAGTGGATACACCTAAGTTAGTCGTAATCTACAGGTTCATGCATGCAAAGAAGAGGTCATATATGTATCTAGATACCACAGGAAACCATTATCAGCAGTATTATGGAAAGCTGCCTCGTCCAAAGGGTGCACATGTTGAGATAACAACATATTGTGACCAATGTGCCAGTGGTCATTTAGTGAAGGACTGCCCAACAAAGCTCTACATGGAAAAGAAGAAGCAACAAGCCAAAAGCAAAGTTCAGACAATGACAACAACGGAACGGAAGCAAGAATCCCCAACAAGATCTCCAAAAAAGAAGCAGATCTTGTCGTAGAGCACAAAAGATAGGCTCAAGACACAGTTGCTTGAAGTCAATGGTGTCAACGACATTATCATAGAGAATCAGTCTTTCAAAAAAGATCAATTGAATCAGCTGATTCAAGATCGTTTAAGAAACCTCAGTGAGGACAATTCAAAGCATCCACAAGGTGATGAAAATGAAGCTCGCAGTTCAAGGTTCGAGAGCAAAAGAAGCCTAGATTCTGACGATAGTGAGCCAACACAAGAAGAGGTGGCAGAGGTAACAAAAAATCTTAGTGCCACGTCACAAGTGGAAGACATGCAAATAGAATCAATGGATGAAGCTGAAAGTCTACCAAATAAATTCTCTACTGTGGACTTTTCATTGGTGATTGAACAAATCAAAGAGTATGAGAAGCTAAAAGAAGATGTAACTGAAGACATAAAATGCACAGAAGAAAGGGAAATGATTGAGTCCAAGATTGACTACCAAGGACAAGAAATACAGGATATGAATGAATATTTTCGAGAAGAGACTCTACAAAAACCCATGGAATAATGGAAACCAAAGGCCACGGTGACCATTGCATCAGAGGAAGAGAGTCAACCTCAACATCCTACTACACAAGCTTCAAAACATTTCCAAGAAGAAAAGTCACCATTGAATGACCTTCAAGTGTTAGAAGAAGTTAACACTGATAGAGAGCTTCTGAAATCAAGAATCAAGGCGTCATAGTCAGAAACTAGCAATGAACACCAACAAGCAACTACAACAGAAGATAGTAAGCACTTGGGACATTCTACAACCAATCAAATGACAAAGAAGTTCAACATACAAGAGGATGACAAAGCCTTCAAGGCACAAAAGTCTAAGAAAATTATCGAAATAAATGAGGACATCAGCTACTTGGCAGCCAACAAGAAGATTAAATTCTCGTTGGATGTGTATGAGAAACTGAAATTCAACTTTACAGCAGAGATAGATTGCACTGACATGACTAATGTCATGTCTTATGGGCTGTAGTTACTTCTAGGTAAGCCAGAATTGTATGAAATTCATGTACAGGTTCCTATATCACATGGAATAGCTGTCACAAGTTTAGGGATTGCGAAAGCTACCCTTACACTACGGTCAAAGGTAATCAAAGACAAATTCCTACTGGTGGATTCCTCCAAAATGAGTACACATTTGATTTTGTCCAAGCACTGGGCAAAAACATTGGAAGAAGAACGTGAATTTTCAACAATGGTCATCACGACTAGCTCTCAAGAGAGCTAGCCTACGACCGCTCCAAGATTATCGGCTGCCGACAAAGGCAAAGCCAAAATGAGCCCACAAATGTCCTACCAACAGAAGCAGCCCCTTAAATCAGAGTCTTCAATCCAGCCCCGAAAAGTTCAAGAGAGACCTTCGACATCAACTGACCACATGCTTCCACATGAAAGACAGACTCCAAAGAAAATATTTCAACCAAAATACCCTACACTGCGAGATCATCGTCGACAAAAATCTTCAAAGGTCTACATCAAAGCTGAAGAAATCAAGGTCAAGGACCCAATATGGGTAAATGATCCTAGCCAATTGACGAAAGGTAAATACATGGGATGGATAGCCTCCCACTACAACTTAGCAAAGCAAGGCTATTATGAGGGTCAAAAGAATCTTTGGTTACCAAAACCACAGACCTCGGCTTATGCGATGGATAAAGGTTTCAAAAAGAGTCCCCAAAAGCAACAAACCTCATATTTATATCACCAAAGGAGACCAACCAACAAGGCTTGCCAAAGGTACGTAAGAAATTTCAAATCCAGCTGGCCTTCATACCAACATAAAACTTCATCGATAAATACCCCCAAAAATGACACTCTTGTACATCTCAATACCACATCAAAAATATCATGGGAAGTGCCATCTACAATTCTTCAAGCACAAGGTTACTATCAAGGAAATCGGAGAATTTGGTTACCAAAGATGCCAGGTAAACATTCTTCAATCCGACGACTTCAGCATGAAAATAATCGCAATTTCACGGAAGGCAAAATCAAGGACAATGTCACAGTCAAGGAAAAGGATATCTGCAAAGACAGGCTAATCACACGATGCAGATACAAATGCGTGCCAAAAGAACAACACATAACAAAGAAGATTGAAGTCATCTCTAGCTCTCAAGAAATGTCAAGACATGATAGACAAAGTGTTACGGAGAATGGAGCGAGCCAATATTCTCAACCAAGGGACCAACAACAACAAAAAGAAAATTTGACAACCAAGGTCACCCATGTATGGCAAAAGAAACCGATATTGCCAGTATGGTCCTTTACAAATCCTCTCTTCGAGGATGGGAGTTTTGAATTTCAAAACCTATTCTTGGTCGAAAGCTCCCGAGAGTAAGTCAAGTTGCCATAAAAATCATGGCATAAGAGTCAAGAGTCGGGCAGCTGAGCCACTAAATGAGCAAGCGTCAGACCCAAGCTTCATGTCTTAATATTTTTTGTAGTATATGAGTCTCGATATTTAGATTATAGCTCAAGCTGGAAGAGTTGAGCATATTGTAAAATGGGGTCGCTCATGCTGGATAGGTGAGCATAAGAGTCGAAGTCTACTATTTAAAATGGTGGAGTGGCAAAGTAGTCCAGAAAACACTCACGCACATGAACACAGTGAGGAGAGTAAAAAAAAACCCTTCTTGTCTCCTCACTGTTGTTCATTTGCTCAACAACAACGACTCTGACTTCAAGCTACTAACACTTATCCAATGTATATCCAGTCAATAATAGTAGCCATACAGCCATAAGTACTTTAACTCAACAAAACTCGGTTACATCAAACATAAGTACATATAGCCTCACATTTAATGGTGACTAAAGGCATTTTTTTTCCACTGGGTTTTTCCCTTTAGTCCTATCCAGGTATCCAAGACCTTCATTTTGTAATATACGCCACATTTTATTTTTACTATTTTATTTTTCTTATAAAAACACAGAAAAGCAGACCAATGACATCCCCAAACAACTACATGCTCATAAGCTAGAAAACAAAGGGGAGCGGCCTAGAAAAAATTCAAAAAGTCTTCAAGTTTACAGGTACACATGCAGGATGACACCCAAAGAACAAACAATACAGAGCTACCAATATAAAGACTTGCTGCAACAACAAACCTCACTCGACTTATTCACGGTACAACAACCAACGGAGGGGGAGAGTTATGGCTTCAACTACACTACATGTACAAGAAAAAGATACCTCTGCAACATACAAAGCATCTGGTAGAAGCAACTGCAACAACAAATGCTTCAACCAACACCAAAACATGAAGCACTTGTCAAGGCCACTGTAGACATAGGGTCTTGTCGGGGACGACAAGACTTCGGAGGTGGAGAGTGTTGATAGGTCAACCTTTCAACAACGCTTCCACAAAGATTCCATGAAGATTCCTCAAAGATTCTCTAAAAATTCCAAATAAAGATGCTGATGAAGTGATGAAGATGAAGATGGATGCTGTAATGTGAAGATACAAGCTCATGGACATCATCAAATATCCCGTTATTATCATTTTGGGCCATTACGGCCACTTTTGTAATGTTTACGGGAACTTCATATTTTAAGTCGGCAATTGTATTTTGGCCAGAGATGCTTGTTGGATGAGCAAAGCCAGCTCAAAGTGTTGTAATTAAGCTCTATAGAAGCCTAGGGACAAATCAGGTCATTTTGGTCGGACATTAGGTTTTCTAAGGCTGAGTATATAAGTCAAAACCTAAAGCTTTGTAAAGAGACTTCTAATAATCTGATCTTATGTGTCGTTGGGAGACTGCGAGAGGGTGAGAGAGAGTATGTGTGTGCTACATGAGCTACGGTAGTCGGAATCGCAAACGGAGAGCAGCAGTGTGTTGCCCACGAGGAGAGCTACACGTTGATGCTTACATCACGCACGTTCTTTTGTGTTTTGGCAGATTCACCCGCGAGCTACTTTTGGAGTTTTGGTGAGTAACTGTTGTCCGTTTTTGCTTTCAGCATATCCCACGCGATCAGAGCGAGTAGAGCTACACATTAGGCACTTTAGTTTTTGGAAATGTCGACCTGCAAAAACCGGCCAGACATCCTACGCGTTTTCTGCACAGAGGGTATTGGGTAGGTTTTTTTGGTCACGGACCTTAGGGAGACTGGCCTATTGGTGTTGATAGGATATCCCTCAAGTTTCGTAACGTTTCGAGAATGTCTAATGGGCTTTTGGCTTGCGGTAGCATCATAGGAGACTCTCACATTCACAGAACCTATGGCATGTAGATTTGATATCTCTGTAGGAAGTAGTCATTAGTCGGTCGAGTAGAGGTTGACACCCTTTGCTTGCTTCCACACACCGGCGGGTCGAGCTTCGTCCTCAGTTGACATTATATGTTAGGTGAGTCCTCACTATGCTGACGTCCGTCTCGGCGTATCCATCCAACATTGAGGGATACGATCAAGTAGATTTGAAGCCTTTGAAATGGCTTAGGACGGATAATCCTAGAATCGGAGTCTATTTTTGGGAAGATAGAAACATAAAAGATCTTTTGTGGACTCTCATGCTAGACCAAGATAATTAACGGCCATGAAGATCATCTATATCTTCAAGATCAAAGATAAGGGATCTACGGATCTACCAACTTACCTATCTAGGGATTATTATAACAACAACTTTGTTATGATGACTTCGGAGGAGGTGGAACAAACCAAATACCAGGGGTATTCTCTACGGGATTGGATATTGGGTCAAGGACCAAAAACCACTCCAAGAGACGAACATCGTGAGAGATCATCTGAGAGTATTGTGAAGAAACCAAAAATCACCTCATTACGTAGAAAACCGGGGTGATACTAAGGCCGGTCCAGGGCTACATGAGTCACTATTTCCAACAGACTAGTTTGAAGAACTCGGAACACGACCAACTTCCAGAAGACCTGGAGTTGAACCAGATAGACATGTCAGAACAGCTGATTTTCAAAAATGGGTCAGAAAATACAGTGGATCAGGGGATCCCTATGACCACTTAGCAAGCTTTAAGCAAGTGCTAAGAGCAAAGCGTATATTCAATTTCCATACTCAATTCGAGGGGTTTGGAATGACATTAGAAGGAAAAGCTTTGACATGGTTCCAAAACATTCCACCAAGGTCAATCATGGTCTTGAACACATTAGCTCAAGGATTTGTAGCTGCTTGTTTCAAAATGGGGATTAAACACAATACGGTGGCTCAAATCTGTTGGAATTAGGGTTGCAGAGAAACACACACAGCTTGGAGAAGACGAAGGAAGCTCAAGGCACACAATAGAGAGTGTGTTACTTAGTGTGCAATGGAAAGATAGATAGCCCTAGAGTGATGGGCGTATATACAATGCACGGGGGAAAAAACCTCCTAAAGAGGGAAAAAATGCCCCGGCGGTCCTAGTGTGTTCACACACATCACTACCACATGTATATGGTAACAAATCCCCCCTGGAGTGATGCGGTGAACGAGAGCTGGCACATGAGTAAAGGGAAGTGCCATGCCCTGAGGACAGGATCAGTCCACAAAGGGGAGTAAGCCCAAAGCTTTGCGGAAAGCTTCAAGCTTCTCATGAGACAATGTCTTTGTGAAAAGATCTGCAAGGTTGTCCTGTGTTGGCACATAAGCCAAGCTGATCTCTCCTGCTGAGAGCCTCTCCCTGACATAGTGGTAATGCACCTCAATGTGCTTTGTGCGAGCATGAAAAACTGGGTTCCTCGCAACTGCCAATGCGCTCTGACTGTCAGTGTAGATAGTGTTGGCAGTGTCCTGTCCAACACCCAAGTCAGCCATAAGGCGTCTGAGCCATACACACTCAACCGTAGCTGTGAAGACTGCCCTGTACTCAGCCTCACAACTCGAAGTGGCCACAGTAGGTTGCTTCTTGCTCAACCATGATATACATGAACTGCCAAGCATGAAACAAAAACCACTTGTGGACACTCGCGTGTCAAAACAACCAGCCCAATCTGAGTCCGAAAAAGCATGTAAGTCTGGCGGCAATGATCCCCCCTTGGGATAAAACAAGCCAAGATGTAAAGTGCCACTAAGGTAGCGGAAAATCCTCTTGACAGCCTGCCAATGCTTAGACCCTGGGCTATGCATAAATCTGCTGACCTGCGAGACTGCAAACTGAATATCTGGCCTCGTGTTGCATACATAAATGAGGCAGCCAACAGCAGTTTGGTAAAGAGTGACATCAGCAGGATCGCCAGCATCATGTAGACTCAACTTCAAACCTGTTTCCATGGGAGTGGCAATAGGTTTGCAATCCTCAAGTCCAAACTTACATAGCAATGTCTCTATGTAACTTTTCTGACACAAGGCAATACCACCATCACACTGCTTAAACTGTATACCCAAGTAATGATGCAACAGCCCCAAATCTTTCATCTTGAAAGTAGCATTCAAATCAGCCTTAAATTCAGCAATATGTCTTTCATTTGGTCCAGTGATCAGCAAATCATCAACATAAAGAACCACAATGAGAAATACATCATCCTCACGCTTTACATACAATGTGCTTTCTGTTGGACTGTTACAAAAGCCTCGTTTAACCAAATGAGTGTCAGCTTTCTCATACCAAGCACGAGGAGATTGCTTCAACCCATACAAAGCCTTCGTACATTTGCACACTTTGTCCTCTTGTCCTTTTATGACAAAACCGCGAGGCTGCGTTACATAAACTTCCTCAAATATGTCACCATTCAAGAAAGCAGTAACAATGTCTGATTGATGTACATCCCAACCAAAATGAGCTGCCAATGCACATAGAAAACGCACAGTAGTCATACGACAAGTGGGAGCAAAAGTCTCTTCATAATCTATGCCTTTTTGTTGTGCATAACCCTTTGCAACAAGTCGAGCCTTATGGCGATCGATCTCACCATCCGGCTTGCGTTTCAACTTGTAAACCCACTTCGTACCAATGGCCTTTTTGCCAGGAGGCAAATCACATAAAGTCCATGTGTCATTCTCTATAAGTGCATCATATTCTGATTTCATGGCAGCAATCCAATTTTCTGAATTCTGTGCTTCATCAAAGGACAGAGGCTCCTCAACATCATGTAAACTAGACACAGCCAAAGCATAACAATATGATGCATAAGATGCATGGCGAGAGCCTGAACGAGTACGACTAGATAAAGGTGCATCCAATTTACTGTCACGCAAAGTGTGCACCAGCCATTTTGGCATACCTCTAGCTTGCTCATTTTCAGCCCTTTCCTCATCAAGTACATCATGTACATCTGCATCAGTAATAGGCTGTTCTAAAACATTTTCAGAAACCCCCATAGGCTGTACATTTGCCTCATTGGAACTTACATTCGTATTTCCACCACTGAAAAGAGGCAACAAAGTGTCATAAATGTCCTGTGAGCTTACATTACTGTCTCTAGTACATGACAGCAAGGGTTGAACAGAATCTTCCACAAACACTACATCCCGTGAAACCAGAATACGTTTTGTTTGCGGATGATACAACGTGTAACCTTTGCTTTCAGCACTATAACCAACAAAAATACATTTGACAGCCTTATCATCCAATTTTCTGCGCTGCACTTGTGGCACCAAAGCATATGCCAAACAGCCAAAAACACGCATGTGCTCAATAGAAGGTTTTCTATCATGCCATGCTTCATATGGAGTAATAGACTGCAAAGCTTTCGTAGGACACCTGTTAAGTACATAAGTGGCACACATGATGGCCTCAAGCCAAAAAGAATGCGGCAAAGCTTGACTTTTGACCATACATCGTGCCATTTCCGTTAGTGACCTGTTTTTCCTCTCAGCAACACCATTTTGCTGAGGTGTATAAGGCACTGTACATTGGTGTTTTATCCCACGACTAGCCAGAAATGCATTAAATTCATGAGACATATACTCCCCCCCTCGATCGGAACGGAGGGTGCCCATAGTACATTTTGAGACATTTTCAGCCATAGCCAAAAATTGTTTGAAGCACATAAAAACTTCGGGCTTCGCTTTAAGCGGAAATACCCACGCATGCCTGGAGTAATCATCAATGAAAGTCACGAAGTACAGGTAATTGCCCAAGGACGGAGTTTGCATGGGCCCACAAACGTCACTATGCACAAGCTGCAACCTGCATGTGGCCCTAACTGAACCATCCTTTGGAAACTTAGAACGCTGCATTTTACCCAGAATACAGCCTTCACAAACATGTTTGATAGGTGCTTCAAGAGGCGGCAAAGAAGCAACCATATCAGATTTCTGCAAACGCAGCAAACTGGTAAAATTCAGATGACCAAAACGTGCATGCCAAAGTTTTGCATCTGAAATAGCCCTTGAATCTGCAACAGCATTTGCAAAATTTTGTCCACACTTGTCATACAAAGTGAGCTTATACAGCCCACGGCACAAAAGCCCAGATGCAACAATTTCATCACCAAAACTGAGATCATGAACTGTACATCTGTCATCCACAAATTTGACTACAAGTCCAAGTCTAGCAAGTGCGGATACAGACAAGAGATTCTTCTTGATCCCAGGTACATAAAGTGCATCAACAAGTGTGAAGGAACTGCCATTAGCAGCAGTGAGCACAATCTTTCCAACTCCCTGAACTGGATAAGAGGCGTTGTTGGCACAAGTGACTGAATTCCCATGAGGGACAGACTCGAGAGAGGTAAACAATTCACGATGTGAGGTAATGTGCTTTGTAGCACCACTGTCGAAATACCACACATGTGAATCTGCAGCAACTGACAAGCATGCATCATGGACAGCAGGATTGTAAGTGCACTCTGCGCTAAAAGCCCATTCTGCATCAACATCAGCATCACAATCTCCTTTCACAGAAGACTCAACAATGGCTGCATTTGTAGTGGAACCAGCATTTGCAGTGGAACCACCCTCTTTCTTCTTAGCCTCTTTGGCCTTCAACTTAGGACACGACTTGATCAAGTGATCATTGGCTTTACAATAATGGCAACGCATCTTCTTTTTGCCCTTATCACCAGAATTGCCAGACGAAGTGCTGCCAGCAGAAGCATTAGGAACAGAAATTTTGCCACTCGTAGCAGAACCATAAGAAGTGGCTGCATTACTGTTACCACCCTTTCTTTGAGAAGCAATAAAAGCCTGTTCAACTGCACGCTGCCTAGTCCTGTTTTTTCTAGAAAGTGACTCTTGCAACAGCAATGTGCATAATGCATCAAACTTGACAACTTCAGGATTTCCTTGGGTCATCAGTCTCCAAGTACTAGCAAAAGTCTGGTAGGAATCTGGTAAGGCATCAAGAACAGTCTGCACAAGGGAACTGTCAGAAATGACTTCACCTGCAGAAATGAGTTGCTCATTGATATCCTTGACACTAGCAAGGAAAGTGTCCATATCATCTTCCTCATGCATAATCTTCGACTCTAGCTCTTTACGCAGCAAAGCAATTTTAGCCTCATTGCGGCTTGCATAAAGACCTGCTAGAATATCCCAAGCCTGTTTTGCAGATTTTGCTGAACGGATGTGAGGAATAATGGTGCGCTTCACAGACAACGCAATCAATGCATGAGCCTGCGCATCCTTAACATCCCAACGAGCTTGTTCTGCTGTAGGCAAAACAACTCTAACAGCTGCAATCCTTGCAGCAAGACCTGCAACATCCTCAACATCGCCTACATCTTCAGAACCAGGACGTACATCAATGCCCTGCACAATGTTCCAGACACCTTTTGACACAAGAACATGTTTCATCATATAAGCCCACATAGGGTAGTTGTCCCCATCCAACCTGTCCTCAGCAGCAAACATCTTGAACACATCTGTGTTGTTGTTGTCAGCCATGGTAAATGCTGCACCTGATGTGAAAACTGCCCGAAAATAGGAGAAATGGAGCGGGAACAACTTGTGCTATATAGCACAAACCGTAGAAGACTATAAGGCACCTGTTATGCAGAAAATGGCACTGACAGAAAATCTGCACAAAATGACGAAATAGCCTGTGCAGTTCTGCCCGTAGTGGAAACGGAGGCCGAAATGAGCCCAAATCAAAATTCTGAGCAGACCAAGCTCTTCGAGCTCACCCAAAATATTTGTCGACCTGCGAACGCTCGCCAAAGCTCACTGAAATCGGAGAAAGTGAGCAGGCGTGTGCTGGAGCAGCTGGCGACTAAGCCCGGGAGGACGTGACCTGCTCTGATACCAATTGTTGGAATTAGGGTTGCAGAGAAACACACACAGCTTGGAGAAGACGAAGGAAGCTCAAGGCACACAATAGAGAGTGTGTTACTTAGTGTGCAATGGAAAGATAGATAGCCCTAGAGTGATGGGCGTATATACAATGCACGGGGGAAAAAACCTCCTAAAGAGGGAAAAAATGCCCCGGCGGTCCTAGTGTGTTCACACACATCACTACCACATGTATATGGTAACAAAATCTACAGCTTCAAACAGAAACATGGTGAGTCTGTTAGGTATTGTGATGGACATTTCCAGATGCCCATAGATGGAGATACCTGCAGAAGAACGACTTGTATCCTTGTTTCTGGAGGGACTGCTAAACAAAGAACTTCATGCTATACTCTATAGTAAAAAGCATACAACCCTAGAAGCGTATGTGTCTGATGCTATTGACCTAGGAGACAATTGTGAGATCTTCAATGAAGAGGATGTCCCTAAGGATAACCAAAGTGAGAAGACAACATCCACAAAACCAGCACAAGTGGGAACGGCTCCTGCGGCACCACTCTCAGCCATCAAAGATATGTTAAAAAGGATGAATGACATGATGAACAATATGCAAAAAGCACCAATGATAGGCCAAGGTCAAGGGATACCTCCACAGGGACAACCAATTAGGCCACAAAAATGGTGTGCAATTGAGGGTAAATGGACCAACCATGAGACCAACAAGTGCTACTTCAGACCAAAGTATGATGGGAATGTTCAGTACGTGCCCATGAGGCCCCACGGACAACCCATGTATAGATATCATGCTAATATGGCCCAAGCTCAAAGACTACCAATGGGTATGGAAAGACCTCAACCTATGTTGGGACAACAACCTCCATATCCAGGACATAATGCGGTGCCTATAAAGTACATGCACTCAGAAGGAGTCATAGATGAACAAGCATTAGTGCCTGTTGCACCCTATGCAGAGCCTAGTCCATCTACAGTAATGGTAGAGGGAGATTGGTATAGTCCACATCCACCACCAATGGAGGAAACCATGACTTATGCTCCACCAGAGCTCACACCAATGTATTATGTAGCCAATCAAGGTGTCAGACCTCCCATGGGAAGACCCATGATGAGGCCCATAATAGGAAACTGTCATAATTGTGGTGCCGATGACCATTGGAATAACAAATGTCCAGAGCCTGCCAAAAACCTCAAACCAATTGAAGCCTATTGCATACAATGTTGCAAAAAGGGAAGACACTTTCCGAAAGATTGTCCTAAGTATCCTTTGAACAAGGGAAAAACTATTGTAAACGTAGTCCAAGTGATGCCTAGTAGCTCATCAGAGAGTGAACCGATTGTTCCAATCAAGGTAATCACTAGAGCCTAGGCAAAGAAAAAGAAACACAATTACTTTGATGATTCGGAGAACACGAAAGTTTCTTCTCAAAGAATCAAAGGAGCAGAAGCAAAAGATATGACATGAGAAAACAAAAACAACGAGTTGAAAACGAGGAGAAAACAAAAATGCTAGCCCAGGACAAGTTGAAAGAAAGTGGCAGTGAATTCAAGGAAACAACCGTGAAATCTAAAGGATCCATTCTGGTTGATAAATTTTTTGAGACTAGTAATGCTACCTTGGAAGCCTACTAAGCAGGACTTAAAGCAGGCCAAAACATGGAAAACAAATGGAAAAACTTTCTATCTCCAAATATGGAAACAGTGAAGCTGGAAGCTTATCAAAACTTGGTAAGAATCATGCAAGAAATAATGGATAAACAAAAACCCAATCTTGAAAGTATTGCAAAACCGAAAGAGCTTACGGTAGAAGAAACGAAAGCAAAATCCAAACTTGGTAAGAATCAAAACTTGGTAAGAATCACGCAAGCAATAATGGATAAACAAAAACCCAATCTTGAAAGTATTGCAAAACCGAAAGAGCTTACGGTAGAAGAAACGAAAGCAAAATCCAATGTGGTAGCAGAACCCCACCTTGAAACAAATGAACCAGAGCTCATAGTGCCGGACGGTGAAGAAGCCTTAGAAAGAATTCCATTCGTAGAGGAAGACTGGCCAGGACACTTATGGAAAAAAGTAAAGAGATCAATGATGGGAGCCTGACTTTAAGGTCAGCTCCTATAGAGGAAGTTTGGTTAGAACATGGATTTACAATCCTTGTATGGGGATTGCGGATTGGAGGCTTCAGGAATATCTAAACCATTGACATTTAAGACATTACCTTCTTACTTGGGAGATAATAAAGATGAATCCATCATTTGCAAGACCACTCAAGTAAAAAGAGCCAAACAGACCCTAGAAGTAGACAACATTCATTCAATCATGTTTACACCTATCCAATGCACTCTTACTTTGGGAGAATTGTTGAAACTCAGGCCGTACTTATGGAACAATTTACAAAAAACCCTAGAGAAGGTGGGGATAACGGGGTTAATCTCTAAGAATTTGGGACATTTGAAAAATGAAATGGAAAACAAAGAAATTCGATCAGTTCCTATAAGCAAGGTTGGAGAATATTATGAAGGGGAAGAAGGAAACACTACCCTCCCAGTGAAATATAATGACATTGAAACCATGGAAATACTGGATAGTGGGGCTGGCATAGCCATAGCCACTAAAGCAGTATGGGAATCCTGGGTACAACCAGCCATTAGACAAACGCGAATGAAATTGCAATTGGCTGACGGACACATTGAGAGACCACTAGGGCTACTAGAAAAAGTGATAGTCAACTCCTGTGGAATTGAATATCAACACACTTTTGCCATAGTAGACTTTGGAAAAAAACTCAACTATGAAATCATATTGAGAAGACCTTTCATGCGACAGGTACAACTTATCCAAGATTGGGGAAACGACTATCTGTACTTGAAGCAGGTGGGATCTATAACAAGAGTCAATCTAAAAGATCACACCTATAGAGATGTCTTGAAAACACCCATCCAAGAGTTTGATCCAGTCTCTTCGGCTGAAACTAAACTCCCATCTTGGTTAAACAAAGACACTCCTATTTGGATGTGTGGAGCTTCAGAAAATGGAAGCTTAAGACGAGAGAAATGTATCCTAGAAAGGGACTGTACAGACGAAGCCTACATACCTGAACCCTTTCCAGAGCATTTATTTGAACCATTCGAGTGGACACAAATTTTAGCGACTATGGATGTATGTGTGAATACGTCTATGCCTACTCAATTTTGCAATGAGGATGGCTATGACATAATTCCCATCCAAATGATGCCAGAACCACTGCTGCATTCTTATATGAGTATGTATTCACGAGATATGGACTGCCAATAGAGATTGTCAGTGATCGGGGAACTCATTTCCTCAATGAGGTAATAGAGTATTTGCTTAATGAGTTTATGGTTATCCATAACAAATCATCTCCCTATCACCCACAAGCAAACGGACAAGCTAAGCATACAAATAAAATTCTTAGCTCGGTACTGACCAAAGTGGTTAGTTTAGGGAGGACAGACTGGGAAATGAATCTCCATGCTGCTCTATGGGCTTATCGAGTTTCGTTCAAAACAACTCTAAATGCTACACCCTTTAACCTTGTTTATGGTCTTGATGCCATACTGCCAATAAAATTTCTATTGCCGACGTTAAGGGTAGCACAAACTCTTGAGTGGACTTGACATGAATTGTCAGAAAGACTTGAAGATTTGGAAAAGCTAGACGAGCAAAGGCTAACTGATGTAGCTCATATCTATGCACAAAAGCAAAAACAAAAATAGTTTTTTGATTCCCACTTAATAAAAAAAATATTCAAAAAAGGGGACTTATTTCTAGTCTAAGTTCTAGTCTATTCCCTTAAGCAACACATTCCCAAGTTTAAGAAAAGGGGAAACGGACCATTTATCATTGAAGATGTATCTCCAAGTGGAGCAGTAAAATCGTCCACCCTAAATGGTGAACCAATGGCTAATTGGATTAATGGATGTCGTTTAAAGAAATAAAATTTTCCACTAACCAATGAATTGCTAGAGAGAATGCATGCAGCAAAATAAAGGAAGATGAAGTGAAAATAGGTTATTGATGATTGGATTAGTGGATGTCGTTTAAAGAAATACAATTTTCCACTAACCAATGAATTGCTAGAGAGAATGCATGCAGCAAAACAAAGGAAGATGAAGTGACAACAGGTTATTGATGAAGCCCAAGAGGGAGCTAGACTTCGGGTACTCAAGCGTAAAGCCGCTCTCAAGAATCAACAGATATCGATTCCCATCAACACTTTGAAAATAGATGATTGACAATGGGAATTACCTAAAGACGCAGTTTCAACAGATGATGACTGGTTAGATGGAATGGATCTGCGCATCAAAATACAGCTCAACAATCATAGCACCAATGCTTTCGTAGACACAGGAGCTAGAGTGAATGCAGTCAGTTATTCCACATGCAAGAAGGCAACAAGTAAAGCATTCACCGCTGCAGGAATAACGACAATCAAAGGATGCAACAAGAATCCAACTCCAACATTGGGAGTAGTCAACTTGAACGTGGTAGTACATGGATGTTCATGTCCGCATCAATTTGTATGCCTGCCAGATGAACACATGAATGAGATGATGATTCTTGGCATTCCTTGGATGCGTACATACAAAGCAGTACCAGATTGGGAGTACATGGATGTTCATGTCCGCATCAATTTGTATGCCTGCCAGATGAACACATGAATGAGACAATGATTCTTGGCATTCCTTGGATGCGTACATACAAAGCAGTACCACATTGGGATACGAATCAGTTAAAGCTATCATCTAAAGGAGGGCAACTCATTGTTCTAGTTGCACCAAGCAAGGAGGAATGGAAAAGATGCAATCAGAAGACCAATTCATGAAGCAAATCTTCTCCATCTCCACGACAAACAAATGCTACAAGTAGCATGCAAGGAGTAAGGAAAATTTGGCTACCAAAAGCGCAACTTAAGGATAAACCAAATCAGATCTGGGTGCCTAAAACTTCACCAAAGAAACATAAGACGGTTCCAAGGATTCAAACATAGAATCGAGAATCTACGAGCAAGGAACCTAACAGGAAAAGGGTTTGGAGGAAAAAAGAGCACTTATCTTCTCCACAACCCGCAAAACCAATCAAGCAGTGGCGAGTTAAGTCTCAAAAGACTCCAACACACCATGCAACACCAAGCTGACCGAGCTACCAATGGCGCGAAGAAGTTCAATAACAGTCTAACTTTGTACCAATAGCTCAAGCAATCAGCTTGCTAAAACACCCTGATGGTACAATCAAACAGAGAGCACAAAAGCTACATGATTTGGTCTTTGGAAGACATCAGCAGCAAACCTCGACATCGAAAATCCTTGAGTTATTTACTCAAGACCCAGCTCTTGCACAACATATTGGTTTGAATTGCATTGATCTTCATATCATGGTAGAGCCCATCACAGCAATGCATAGACACAATTGTTCAACCCATGTACGCTGTCGTCCCGGAGTACACCATCTACGAGGGGTGGAAGGGCACTAAGTACTAAGTAATTAAGGGCAATGTTTGAAGAGGGAGGAAAAAGTTTCATGTTAACGTGTAATTTTTTGCTAAATTACCTAATAATGCTCTTATAATTCATTGACAAGGGAAAATTCATTGATAATATCTTCTTGATGAGTGTAAATAGTGTATATACTATCAAAAAATAATAAAAAATAGTCCCTTTTTGGATATTTTTCATCATTTTTGTTGATGAGGAGGATTAAAAATGGAGAAATCTAACAAAAAACAATAAAGCTATGTTTTTCAAGTGATTTTCTTAATTATTGGATTTTTACTTTACTTTTTTAGAGAATTTTGCTATTTTCTTTGATTTTTTCACGTAAACAGGTCAAAATTAATATTAAATCGCAAGAAAGCTCATATGGAAAGATTGAAGACACGATGGTGATCAGAAGGACAAGACGGACAAGCACAAAAATTTTCAACAAAATCAAAAGACGGAAGTGGGAAGCCTAAATTAGGCGGCCAGGCCTACTTTTGCAAAATTCTTGCAGAATGAGCTACAGGAATCCGATCAGTGAAATTTTTGAGTCTAACATAGATTTATGGCCTAGTAGGACTAGCGGGGGAATCTGGGAAAATTTGGTTCGGGAAGTCCACGTATAGATATCCATGGTAGGCTAAAACCACCTCATTTCCACTTAGAGCCTTTGCAGAGAGAGATTTCGGCCTCTTTCGAGCGACATTTCCAGAGCCCACAGTTGACCTTTTTCAGCGCTGTCTCACACGAGACATGAGGGGTAAGTTACTTTTGCATGATTTTTGCTTGGAAATTGTCAAATCACCTCACCCATCATGTGTACACACCTATTACATGCCAAAAATCAAGTATAAGCCAAAATGACCACCCATTACTTGTAAAATTGCCAAAAAACGCAAAGAAATCCTTGCAAGCTGAAATCTAGGTTATGAACAATGTTTCTTGAAGGCGGCAAAAGCATCCTATCTTTCTAAAGAACAGCTGGAAGAACACCACACCACGGTCTTCACTAGAAGGTTCAAGAGTGAAGAAGGGCATCAGATGGAGTTGCAACTCTTGCCTAAAGAGGTCTACATTGTAGCTGCAAAGCCAGAAATCAAAGAAGCTAACCGCAGGTTGGGGCTATGACATTTCTACAAACAAGAGCCTTGCGGAGTGGACTTTCAGAAAGCTTACAAGATTTTGTCCACCATTAAAGAAGACGAAACTGCCCAGTTATCAGACACCCAAGGGAACAAGGTGGAGGTTGTAATTACGAAAGATATAGTGGTAGAGGCACTCAGACTGCCCACTGAAGGAATGACCATGCGAGCAAGAGACAGGAAAATCGTAGGCACGTTTACCAAAGAGACAGCCGACAGCTACATTCGCCGATCTCATCCACAAACAGGTGGAAGAGCCAGCCCGTCTGTACCATCAACACTTCCATTTCTTGGCAGAAAGGCCACCACGGTACACGACACCAAATCACGCCGTGGCCACCACCTTTTCTCAAGTTCTGAAGTCAACAACAAGGCAGCCTATGGACCATGTGCAGTATGTCTTGACCACACTAAAAGCCACCAAGAAGGAGGGTAAAATCACATACTTGGGTGCGCCAGAAGTGTTGACAAGAATAGCCTATCATGCCATCGGCAGGGTTGACAACCTACCGCCTGCCCCAGATCAGAATACATGGATCTTGGCAGCACAACCCTCTCCAAGAGCTACAAGATCAGGTTAAAGGTCTTTTAAATCAGGTGATGAATTAGATGATAGCTCATTAGAGCGACATAGTAGCGAAAGCTCTGACAACCAACGAAGAAAAGAGAGCTAGAAGGGAGGAGATGAAGAGGAAAGCTGTCGCTGCCCACCAAGAGGAGTCAGCTAAAAAACAAGCACAATTTGAAAGAGAAAAACAGGCTTACCAACGCACTAGGCAAGCACAAGGAAAGGACCCAGAAAAGTGGGTAACCACAAGCCTGAAAGGACCTCAAACGAAGCATCATACAAGAAAAGAGGCCGAGGATCCAAAAGATTATTTAGAAAGAATGTACCAGGAGGCCAAAGCCCTAAAGCTAAAAGAGGCAAAAGAAGCGGCAAAGAAAGCAGAGGAAGTGGCGATCCAAGGGCAAATCCAGGCATCTCCCTGACCCACCTCATCGCCGCCTGAACACTAGGACCATCCCATGCCTAGTCCACCACCATCACCGCCAGGCCAAGATACCAATGAAGAAGCCAAGACCAAAAAAGAAAAAGATTCCGAATTCACCCACCAAACAGAAGCTACACAAAAAGCTCACCACACCGAACGACAAAAGAAAAAAACAGCCGAGCCCGCCGAACCCGCCGAACCGGAGCAAGCAGCAGAAACTCAAAAGCCGGCGAGGGAAATTGATAAAGAGGTAGATACAACAAAAGACCATACCACTATACACGAGAAAGATCCCGAGCCAGAGAAGGAAAAAGGCCAGCACCTGAAGAGACGGTAAGGGTTGAGACCACACCAGCTATTTCCACTCAGCCAGAAACTACCGAGGCATCAAAGCCTCAGGTTGGCCACGGAAAAGAACAACCATCTACCTCTAAAGTGCCACCAGCACTTACAACACATCAAGAAGCAACACAGGAGGCTGCAAGCACATCCCAACTAGCAAGACAGGAGGAGTGACAGTCCAATGATGAAGTAATTTTACAAGTAAATGAGTATGCAAGGCAAATGCAAGACATGACGGAGAAACTCCACTGAGCACCCTTAAAGCGCAGCACAAAAGCCAAAGAACTAGAAATGGTCATCAATGCTCTACAAGGAGAGCTTGACGACAGGATGATTACTATCATTGATCTCCAAATGCAAGTGCAAGAGCTAAAGAGAGAAGCCGAACAGCATCAGATAGCTAGGGACAAACAACAAAAGGAAATGTAGGAGTTAGGTGACCTCCTCACTAAGTTATCTGATGCCTGCAAGGTGAAAGATGAGCAGCTGACAGAAGTGAAAAATGAACTTCTTACCACCTCTCTATCAGCTGAGAAAGTTCAAGTGTAGTTAGATGTAGCCAACGCTTCTTTGCAATATTCCGAACAGAGAATCAATGATCAGACCATTTTCTTGCGGCAAGTAAGAGAAAATCCAGCCATGGCCTCAATCAAGGGAACAGATAAAGTGTACAAGGCACTTGAAAATAAAAACAGAGATTTAGAACTGGAATTGAAGCTTGAACAGTCACAGCGCAACACTGCTGCGGGTCCAAAGAGAGGAGGAGCTCCTAAAGGAGATTGCAGAACTGAAGCGTATGAATCAACTCCTTAGAGATGGAAAGCCCGACACACAGGAAGAGGCAGGCACTTCAAAGCCACCCCAAATTGACATTCCCTCGATCTTGTTTGTTGAATTTGAGACGTAGTCTACAACAGAGCCGAGTGGTGATGAAGACTTTCAGGTCCACATTACTGACGAAGATACAGTGCCAATGGTCCAGCTGTCAAAAGCTGAAGAAGATGCACTGAAGGAAAAGATCACCTTAGAGGTGGATGATTAGTGGAAGGCCGCTATGGATTGGGAGTTGAGAGTTTTACACTCTGTCAACGTCACTCAACTCACTCCCAAACAAATCAACACTCAATGGCACCAGTTATCCCTGCCATACCCTCTCATCAAGGTAGAACTCTTACAGGTAAAAGAAAGGCTATATAAGGATATGCAAGAAGATGGCACAGATAAAGACCACCCGAAGTGGAGGTTAAGCTGGCTAAACAAGAATCCGAAGTACCTGATTCTGTTCACAAGAGCACTTGCAGCCTTACAAAAAGATCCAACATTCTGTCCTGTACCCAGAGTAAGGACATGGCAAGCACATGAAGCACTGCAGAAGAAAAGGCCAACATGGCTCAATTTCACCAGGCTGCCAGCTCCAAAGAGAGGCCAAGCGACAGAAGAATACAGGGTGCAAACCCTAATGGGCGCAATGACATTCTTCAAAAGTTTGCTAGATCTCTCCTCTACAATGCTATATAAGATCTACAGGATGCTACTCACATACATACAGGTTTTCAATGAGCCTGAGCAGATAGGAGCCCATGGATCTCATTCTTAGAAGGGAACAAAGGATTCTGCTACGATCTGAGTGGGAAACCTTCAGAAGAAATCCTTTACGGACTCTATGCCACATCCATGGTCCTGCCATTGCATAATATGCTAGCCTTTGAAGAAGCATTCTACACTAGATTCTTCACCTGGCGAACGAAGATATTTGCACGGGTGATAAGCAACCTCACATCCAGATTTGTAGGCTACTCGGTAGTGGAAGTGAAAAACCAAGTCACCATGCAATTTTTGCAAGTGCTTGACAAAGAACGCAAAATCAGATACCAAAAAGCAATGGAAGCACTAAAAGACCACCTCGCTCTCCGTCAACCCAAAGACTACTTCAGCCCATAAAGCTGTGTCACAGAATGACACATGCGAGGAGGGGGGGAATGTTAGCAGCAAGCTAACGCGGACACTGTTTTTCGGAGTTCTCCTTGTAAAACAATTATTATTTTGATAAATTGAGAATATTGTAACTCCTATTTTCTTGGTAAACTTTATAATTAATGAGCCGGGGCTACAAGATTCTAGATTGTATCAGCCAGTCAATTCTCAGCTTTGGTAGAACTCCAGATTATTAGTTTTGACCACTCAAAACCCTTGGCTAAGGTATAAAAGCCAATTTTTGTAAGTTTTTGGATAAGAAATACATAGCGTGATCTAATGACGCTCACTTCTCTCCTTCTCGCGCTTCCTATATTTTCCCCGGTTGTCACATTGTGATTGCATTTTTTGCATTGCAACCGCAGGTAAGAGCTCTACGCATTGACGTAAGCCATTCACAATATTTCGTAGCTTTTGGCGTTGCCGACCCGCGTCCTAATTTCATCATAAATAGGAATTTATATGTTTAAATCAAAAACTAAGTATAGATGGGGTATTGGGGCATCATTGCTAAGCATTTAGATGCATTATGGGTCGAAAACGATTAGGTAAAAAATCCACTGCTGTTAATAATCACGATTTTGGAACTTGACCTAAAGTGGGGTTTGAGACCATAGGCATGTGTGCTTAGGTATTATAAGCTTGTCCTAGAAGTTTCGTTACATTTGGATGTCATTTGATGCTGTAAAGGATGTGAATTGTTTGTCGATGAGTGATTCCAGGCTTTTGGTGATTTCAGTCACTTGAGTGTAGCTTGAGTTAGATGCGAGTTGTTAGTTGTTTTCCAAGAGATTGACAACCTCTTGTAGCCTCTGTGTACTAGTCGAGTCAGCTTCGTCCCATGGTTTGACAAATTAATCGTGGTTCTCGCTAATACTGCAACAATAAGATAGGATGGTGAGGTTAGACATGCGTCCCACATACACTTAGATTTGCCAAAATATGCAATAGAATTTTTTTTGTAGCAAATAGCCAGCTCACACAGGCATAGGAGATTTCCAGTTTTGCACTCGGCAGTAGATTTACAGGTTATAGGTGAAGAATTCAGCATTACACAGGTTTTGGAGAGCGACATAGAGATTTTGCATCATGATATTGTGTTATCGAAGATTATGTTTGGTTGTTGTGGTCCGTTATGGACAGCCGCCTATGTAAGAAAGGTTGTGGGAAGAAGTTGAGGCGATTATATTGTCAGATTGAGTACTTTGTGGTTATGTGTGGATATGCGGTTAATGTATTTTGAAAAATTGCAGCCTTTGTGAGGGTTGAGTGAGGTTTTTTGAAGCCTTGCCTTGGGAGCTTTGGTACCTTGGCAAGGTGGATTAGGTACTGGAGTGAACCCCCGACTGGCCCCCTAAAGTCCTCATATGTCGTTTACGACTATGAGATGAAGATGGATACATGGATATGTGGTACAGGACAATGTATGGATTGCATTTGCATATAGGTCCATGTGGACATTGTTTTAGACTATTTATGTATAGTATTGAGTCACTCTGTGGCAAAGTGAATCAGTGGATTTTCCCTTGGCAGTGAGAGATTTTCTGTCAGTGTCTATGAGCACTTTGGTTGAGATTGTCAATTGAGATATTGTCCAAATACAAACGGAACTCTGCCAAAATTTTGTCAAAATCCTTTGGAAGCAATTGAGAGAGTGATGATGGCAGAAAGTTCAACTCACGTCAAATAGATTTTTGGAGAGAAGCTAACCAGAGAGAACTACAACATATGGTCTTACAGGATGCAGAACTTTATCATGGGTAAAGGTTTATGGGACTACATTACAGGTGAACAAGAGTGTCTCGAGATTGGTTTGGAACCAAACAGAGAGAATGTTGAAGCACATAAAACATGGCAAGCAAGAGTAAAAGCTCACAAGAAGTGGATCAAGAATTCAAGAAAAGTGATGCATTGGATTTCGCTATGCATTAATGACTTCTTTATACCACATGTGAAGAAGGCTCAATATCCAAAAGAAGCATGGGAGATACTAGCAAGGATGAACAACTCCAATATAGAACCACGAAAAGTTCACTTGAAGCAAAGGTTACATTGTGTATGGCGAGGAAATAAATCCATATCAGATTATGTGACAGGAAGATCTTGCGAGCATTAATGTTGAAGTTCCAGATGATGATTTAGTTTCAGTGACATTGAATGGTTTGGGACTGGAGTACAAGTCATTGGATACATCTATATTTGTTCGAGGACACATGCTTGATTTTGAAGAGTTAGTATAAACCTTTGTTTGCAAGAAGAGGTGAAGCTAGGCAAGTCAGGTCCTTCTACATCAAAAAACAATTCCAGAGATCAGTTTTTTTACTCTAGAAGTCGCGAAAACAGTAGAGGTGTAAGAGGAGACTATGGTTGTGGAAACAATGCTGGAAGAGGTCAATGGTAAAACCAATAAAGTCAAAGTTACAATGATTACAGCCATAGAGACAGGGGGAGAACCCAACCTTGTGGACATGGAGATGGACGATTTGTACATCCTCAAAGAGATGGATATTGTAACAGATGTGGCATTTATGGTCACTTTGGAAGAGAATGTTACACAAGGCTAAATCAAAATTGTGATCGTGGTGGAAGAGGCCGAGGTTATGGCAGACATGGAGGAAACTTTGCTGGATACAATCCTCATGATCAAAATATATATGACAATAGATCAAGTGGACATTTATTTCCTATGGAGCATGTTGTTGGAAGCATGGTGGAGCCACATCATATAGATGATTGGTATTTAGATAGTGGTGCCACAAATCATATGACATATAATGGTGAATGGTTTGACAGAAAAGAGAAGTTAGAAGAGGATGAGTTTGTTGCTACAGGCGATGATACTATGCATAGGCCCTTACGGCGCATGTTGGTTCAGTTCCATTTCTAGAAAAAGACGGGACATACAACACATTGGGAGATATTCTATATATGTCTCCAATCACAAAGAATTTAGCATCAGTTACACAAATGAAAGCTCAAGGGTTGCAAGTCCATTTTAATCGTTATGGCTGCTTCATAGAGGAGTTCACAAAGGCAAACCAGGCAAAATATTGGCATGTGGAAGAAAGAAAGGTCGCTTGTTCTCATTGGAAGCTAGAGATCCATGTTTACAGAGCGGTATGTATGTAAACAAATCAGCCACTCAAGATGATTGGGCAGAGTTATGGCATAAGAGGATTGGTCATGTCAATTTTAGAAGACTAAAGCATATGCAATCAAATCAAATTGTACGTGGATTACCAAAGTTTGGCAGATTGAGTTATGATCATGTTTGTGAAGCTTGTCAATTTGGAAAGCAATCTCGTTTACCATTTCCAAAGAGGGGGAGAATTAGCCAAAGTCATTTGGAAATTGTTCATTCAGATATTTGGGGACCTTATAATCATGCTACGTGGAATGGAAGTCAATATTTTATCACATTCGTAGATGATTACAACAAAATGACATGGGTTTAATTTCTAAAGGCAAAGTCAGAGGCATTCAAGGTATTCTTGGAGTTCAAAGTTATGGTTGAGAAAGAGAATGGTTGTCAAATTAAATGCCTATGTACAGATGGAGGGGGAGAGTACATGTCACATAGTTTCGATGATTACTTATGTGAACAAGGCATAAGAAGATAGATTACTTGTAGATACACACTACAATAAAATGGAGTTGCTGAGAGAAAGAGTAGAGTCATATAAGAGATTGCAAGAGCCATGATGAATGAGATGAATATGTCATTAACATATTGGTCTGAAGCAATTCATACAGCAATACACATTATGAATTGAACACCAACAACTGCCATTCATGAAATTTCACCTTATGAGAGACTTTATGGGATCAAGCCAACAGCTGACGCGGACACCATTTTTCGGAGTTCTCCTTGTAAAACAATTATTATTTTGATAAATTGAGAATATTGTAACTCCTATTTTCTTGGTAAACTTTGTAATTAATGAGCCGGGGCTACAAGCTTCCAGATTGTATCAGCCAGTCAATTTCAAACTTTGGTAGAACTCTAGATTATTCGTTTTGACCACCCAAAAACCTTGGCTAAGGTATAAAAGCTAATTTTTGTAAGTTTTTTATAAGTTTTTGGATAAGAAATACATAGCGTGAGCTAACGGTGCTCACTTTTCTCCATCTTGCGCTTCCTACTCCCTCTCCGGTTGTCACATTGTGAATGCGTTTGTTGCATTATAACCGTAGGTAAGAGCTCTATGCATTGATGTAAGCCATTCATAGTATTTCGTAGCTTTTGGCGCCGTCGCGACCCGCGGCCATTAATTTCATCATAACTATGAATTTACAATTTTAAATAAAAAACTAAGCATAAGCGGGGTGTTGGGGCATCATTGCTAAGCATTTAGATGCATCCTGGGTCGAAAACGACTAGGTCAAAAATCCACTGCTGTTAATAATCGTGATTTTGGAACTTGATCTAAAGTGGGAATTGAGGCCATAGGCATGTGTGCTTAGGTCTTATAAACTTGTCCTAGAAGTTTCGTTACATTTGGATGTCATTTGATGCTGTAACGGATGTGATTTGCTTGCCGATGAGTGATTGGCTTTTGGTGATTTCAGTCACTTGAGTGTAGCTTGAGTTAGATGCGAGTTAGTTGTTTTTCAAGAGATTGACAACCTCTTGTAGCCTCTATGCACTAGTCGAGTTTGCTTCATCCCATGGTTTGACAAATTAATCGTGGTTCTCGCTAAAACTGCAACAAGAGAGGATGGTGAGGTTAGACATGCGTCCCACATTTGGCGCCGTTGTCGGGGATCGAAAAGACCTAAACTAGGGAAAAACACAAGCGTCTTGTGTAGTTGTCCTTTAACTTCCTCTAGGTTTGCCTTGAGTTCAAAACTTTCTTCTAGAAACCACATAGTTTAAGATTGTCATCTTTTGCTGTGTAGAGGTAGCTTGGAAGTAATCGTACTTGCTGAGTACCTTTAGGACTGCAGGATTGTAGATTTAGATTAGGATTTGGAGAATAATTGGTAGATGAGACAAGTCTTAAGATCAAGACTCTAAAAAACATAAAAACACAAGAAAACGAGTTTTTGTGAACACTTTCCACAACCCCATTGCATGAGAATCTAGGAGTAGGGTAAGTAGGATCCGAGGTGGATTTCAAAACATTGCTCACTCTAAACGAATCATCTGTGAGTTGTTTATGTAAAGTTGCAGAATTTTAGGTCTACGGCTAGAAATAGCTTGAAAAGACTCGTATTCACTCAATCCAACTGGAGAATAAGCCTAAGAGTTGTCCGAACCAGTGGGTAAGCTCAAAGACACTTCGAGGTAAAAATTTCAAGAAGTTGACCAAAACTCAGATTATTTACTTTTCCTTGATATTTTAAGCCAAATTAAGTTTTGACTTGATTTATAGCCTTAAAAAACATCATAAAAAGACCGTCTTTGAGAAAATTGCAAAAAAGTACTCATTTCAAGCCTAAAGTTAATAATCGCGATTATTAATTTTCTGCTCTAAATTGGCCAAGGTTCAGACCATTGACTCATTGCATGTGTCCAAACAACTTTTGTAAAGGCCCAAAAGATTTGGATCACTAAACTGGCAAAAAACAGGGTAAAAACTAAAGTTTGTACTGACTTTTTGAATCTTGAGTATAAATTTGGAAAAAATTTGTCCAAACTTGTTGAAATTTGATTTATAGGCTTATGTTGATGTGATAAACATGTGTATATGCTCAGTTGACCAAAAATTTATAAAAATTTATCAGAAGTAAATAATTGCGATTATTTACATCTGCCCTATTTTTCAAATTTTTTGATCAAGTCTGCATACCACTAGCTTCACCATGTTGTAATAAGCCCACAAACCAAATTTGGTAAGATTTGGACCACTAGAGTGAAATTGGTGACTAAAATTGCAAAGTTAGTCTGTGGACAGATAATTGATGACCATTTGACCAAAAATTACCCAAACTTGATGAAAAAGGCTACACATCAACGAGTAGATCATTTGTCAAGGATTATTTTAGGGGAATTACCTAAAGGTGTAGACGATGATCTACTAGATGCCTATTTGTTCTCCGTGGCAATGATACCTAGATGGTCGGAAAACATTGTGTCATTGATGACGATAGCTCAAGTGGATTCACAAATACAACTTCCTATCACAATTGATTTAATCGAGCAATCAGCTATGTATCAATTACTAGCTAGAAGGCTATATAAAAGAAATCAAGATGGGGTATTGCTTTTATGCATTAACCCTGAAGAAAAAGAACAATACCTAAGTCAAGCACATGTTACCATAGTAGGACTTTACTTTGCGGAAGACCAAACTATGCAACAAATCTTGAGACTTGGAGTATTTTGGCTGACTATGAGGAGAGATGTTAGATATTTTTTAAAAGATTACCCTCAATGTAAAAAACAACCACCCATTCCTCATGTAACATTGTTTCAAATGTCACTTGTTCCTAAGTGGAGTAATTATCTGGTTACTTACTTATCGAGCCAAACATTTCTTGAGGATATGAGTAAATGCCGTCAAAGAGAAATTGAAACTGAAGCAAGAGACCATGCTCTTATTGTCAACCAATTGTATTGGAGAGGTAAAGATCAACATTTGCATCTTTGTGCAAATGAAAACGAGTACATTCCAATTATAGAACAAGCACATGTTGGATTAGTTGGAGGTCACTTTTCTAGTGAGACCACCACAAGAGCAATCTTGATGGAAAGCATATGGTGGCCAACACTTTTTGCAGATGCCAAAGAATATGTTCGAAGGTGTGATGCTTGTCAACGAGCAAAAATGCCAACACGAGTAGACAGCATGCCCTTAAGACCAATGATGGGGGCTAGAGCCCAAGCTCAATATATCACTGTAGCTACGGACTATTTGACCAAGTGGGCCGAGGCTAAAGCGACTCAAAAGAATGATTCCAGAACCACTGCTTCATTCTTATATGAGTATGTATTCACGAGATATGGCCTGCCAATAAAGATTGTCAGTGATCGTGGAACTCATTTCCTCAATGAGGTAATAGAGTATTTTCTTAATGAGTTTATGGTCATCCATAACAAATCAGCTCCCTATCACCCACAAGCAAACGGACAAGCTGAGCATACGAAAAAAATTCTTAGCGTTAGTTCAGGAAGGACGTACTGGGAAATGAATCTCCATGCTTCTCTATAGGCTTATCGAGTTTCATTCAAAACAACTCTAAATGCTACACCCTTTAACCTTGTTTATGGTCTAGATGCCATACTGCCAATAGAATTTCTATTGCCGACATTAAGGGTAGCACAGAATCTTAAGTGGACTGGAAATGAATTGTCAGAAATACTTGAAGATTTGGGAAAGCTAGACGAACAAAGGCTGACTGATGTAGCTCATATCTATGCACAAAAGAGAAAACAAAAACAGTTTTTTGATTCCCACTTAATCAAAAAAATTTCAAAAAAGGGGACTTAGTTCTAATCTATTCCCTTAAGCAACACATTCCCAAGTTTAAGAAAAAGGGAACTGGACCATTTATCATTGAAGATGTATCTCCAAGTGGAGCAGTAAAATTGTCCACACTAGATGGTGAACCAATGGCTAATTGGTTCACCATCTAGTGGATTAGTGGATGTCGTTAAAAAAAAAAAACGACATCCACTAATTGGATTAGTGGATGTCGTTTAAAAAAATACAATTTTCCACTAACCAATGAATTGCTAGAGAGAATGCATGCAGCCAAAAAAAGGAAGATCAAGCGACAACAGGTTATTGATGAAGCCCAAGAGGAAGCTAGACTTCGGGTACTCAAGCATAAAGCTGCTCTCAAGAATCAACAGATACCGATTCCCATCAAAACTTTGGAAGTAGATGATCGACAATGGGAATTACCTAAAGATGCAGTTTCAACAGACGATGACTGGTTAGATGGAATGGATCTGCGCAGCAAAGTACATCTCAATAATCATAGCACCAATGCTTTGGTAGAAACAGGAGCTAGAGTGAATGCAGTCAATTATTCCACATACAAGAAGGCAACAAGTCAAGCATTGACAGCAGGAATAGCGACAATCAAAAATTGCAACAAGAATCCAACTCCAACATTGGGAGTAGTCAACTTGAACGTGGTAGTACATGGATGTTCATGTCCGCATCAGTTTGTATGCTTTCCACATGAACACATAAATGAGACGATAATTCTTGGAATTCCGTGGATGCGTACATACAAAGCCGTACCAGATTGGGATACGAATCAACTAAAGCTATCACCTAAACATGGGCAACACATTGTTCCAATTGCACCAAGCAAGGAGGAATGGAAAAGAAGCAATCAGCAAATCAATCCATGAAGCCAATCTTCTCCATCCCCTCGACAATCAAATGCTACATGTACAAGGAGTCAGGCAGATTTGGGTACCAAAAGCACAGCTTAAGGATAAACCAATTCAGATCTGGGTGCCTAAAACTTCACAGTAGAAACAAAAAAAGGTTCCATGGATTCGAACACAAAATCGAGTATCTCCGAGCAAGGAACCTAACATGAAAAGGGTTTGGAAGAAAAAGGAGCACTTATCTTCTCCACAAACCGTGAAACCAATCAAGCATTGGCGAGTTAAGTCTCAACAGACTCCACCACACCATGCAGCACCAGGCCGATCGAATTACCGATGGAGAGAAAAAGCTCCACAACAATTGAAACTTCTACCAACAACTCAAGCAATTAGCGTGCTAAAACACCGTGATGGTACAATCAAACAGAGAGCGCAAAAGCTACAAGATTTTCTCTTTGGAAGACATCAGCAGAAAACCTCGACATCGGAAACCCTCGAGTCAATTACTCAAGACCCAGCTCTTGCACAACATATTAGTTTGAATTGCATTTATCTTCAAATCATGGTAGAGCCAATCCCGGCTATGCATAGACACAATTATTCAACCCATGCACGTAGTCATCCCCGGAGTACGCCACCTAGGAGGGGTGGAAGGGCACTAAGTACTAAGTAATTAAGGGCAATGTTTGAAGAGGGAGAAAAAAGTTCCATGTTAACGTGTGAATTTTTGAAAATAATGCCCTTATAATTCATCATCAAGGAAAAATTCACTGATAATATCTTCCCGATGAGTGTAAATAGTGTATATACAATCAGAGAATTATAAAAAAATAGTCCTTTTCTGGGTATTTTTTATCATTTTTTGTTGATAAGGAGGCTTAAAAATAGAGAAATCCAACAAAAAACAATAAAGCTATGTTTTTCAAGGGATTTTCTTAGTTATTGGATTTTTTCTTTACTTTTATAGAGCATTTTGCTATTTTCTTTGATTTTTTTAAACAAACAGGTCAAAATTAATAATAAATAGCAGGGAAGCTCATATGAAAAAATGGAAGACACGATGGTGATCAGAAGGACAAGGCGGACAAGCTCAAAATTTTTTAATGAAATCAGAAGATGGAAGCGGGAAGCCTAAATTAGGCAGCCAAGCTTGCTTTTGCAAAATTCTTGCAGAATGTGCCACAGGAATCCGATCAGAGAAATTTTTGAGTCTAACATAGATTTCACGCATAGTAGGACTAATGGAGGAATCTGGGGAAAATTGGTTCGGGAAGTCCAGGTATAGATATCCATGGTAGGCTAAAACCGCCTCATTTCCACTTAGAGAGGCCTCTTTCGAGCGACATTTTCGGAGCCCACAATTGACCTTTTTCAGCGCTGTCTCACACGAGACATGAGGGGTAAGTTCTTTACTCGATAATGGTCCATTTTGTACGGCCGGTAGCTAGTCTAAAGCCTTAGAAAAAACCCTAGAAACCGAGCAGTGCACGAAGACGTACGACCTAAAACTGACCATAACAGCATGCCAACTTGACCAAATCAGACGAGATTTGAACCATAGCATGCCCTAATATAATAGAACCTTTCTATACCATCAGATGACCATTCAGCTGGGGTCAAGGGGGTCCCCAGTAGAAAAGTTAGGGTTTTTGAAAAATGTCAAAATTTCGACCTGGCTCCACAGATGGCTTGTGAATGGGGTCCATATACGATATATATGATTGGTTTGGTGAAATCCATCAAGCAAAGCCCTTGAAAAGCAAAAAATGGCTCGAAGGTTACAAAGCGTCAAATTTGACATACGACGCCAAACTGACTCCAAATGAGCCAGAATTCGACAGGTAGCTTCACAACTATGTTACGGACAAGTCCAAAGCCTCAAAGGTTACTGACCAACCCAACAGATAGAGTAATCACAAAAAATGGTGATTTCAGAGTTGACAGAGCACAAAGTGATGCTGGCATGACCAAACTTGACCAAATTCAATTTAGGACTTGTATTAGGTGTATGAAACATGTTTAGGTCAAAATTTGTGAGATTGCAAAGTTTTTGTCACTGTTGTACATAATCGCTATTATTTACTTTTGCATGACTTTTGCTTGGAAATTGTCAAATCACCTCACCCATCATGTGTACACACCTATTACATGCCAAAAATCAAGTATAAGCCAAAATGACCACCCATTACTTGTAAAATTGCCAAAAAACGCAAAGAAGTCCTTGCAAGCTAAAATCCGGGTTATGAACAACGTTTCTTGATCCAAATCACCTTATATCTCATATCCAAGGTCTATACCATGCCTAGAACCAATTTATGCCAAAAAATGTCAATTTTGGAAGAAAAGTTAATAATCACGATTATTTACTTTTTGGTCAAAATTGGGGAATTTGGATATTTTGTCATCATACATCCAAAGTACATGTGATAAGCCCTCTAGCCAATTTTGAATCAATTTGGAGTTCAAAATCTCAAATTTCCTTTATAACTACTGTTTCAGACACCTAAAGACAAAATCTGGTACCATTTTCAGCATGTGCATCCAAATGAGCCCATACATCACTCAGAGCATGTAGTTGGCATATACTTCAAGCCTATAGAGCCAAGTTTGTAAAAGGTTGAAAATTTTCCTCAGCTGTAAATAATCGTGATTATTTACTTTGGTTGCAAATTTATGTTTTGACCATACAGTTTTG
The DNA here is from genome assembly GCF_014529385.1 of Adiantum capillus-veneris. Taxonomy (NCBI): domain Eukaryota; kingdom Viridiplantae; phylum Streptophyta; class Polypodiopsida; order Polypodiales; family Pteridaceae; genus Adiantum; species Adiantum capillus-veneris. Next base: position 99,810,456 of record NC_140949.1, on the reverse strand, counting down.
TTCCTTGCATGATTTTATGCATCTTTGCTTGTTCAAAAATTGATTTGAAGCAATTTGGACCAGATTATCAGCATTTCAATCTAAAAGGACATTCCAAAGAAAAATGTGACAAATCCGCTAACTTTGCACTCTATTCACTGAACATGAGCAATGCAAGCAGCAGAGAAGGCCAAGAAGAAGCTAAACCAAAAAGAGAAACTACAAGAATTGCCTGCGTATCAACTGGACCCCGAGTCAGTCAAAGCGGCAAAAGCATCCTACCTTTCTAAAGAACAGCTGGAAGAACACCACACTATGGTCTTCACTGGCAGGTTCAAGAGTGAAGAAGGGCATCAGGTGGAGTTTCAATTCTTGCCTAAAGAGGTCTATGATGTAGCTGCCAAGCCAGAAACCAAAGAGGCTAACTGCATGTTGGGGCCTCAGGCATTTCTACGAGCAAGAGCCTTGTGGAGTGGACTTTCAGAAAGCTTACGAGCTTCTATCCACCATCAAAGAGGACGGAACCGAACACATATCCGACACCCAAGGGAAAAAGGTCGTGGTAGTAATCACCAAAGAGATAGTGGCAGAGGCACTCAGATTGCCCACTGAAGGAATGACCATGCGGGCAAGAGACAGGAAAACCGCAGACACATTTACCAAGAAGACAACCGCGGCTACAATCACTGATCTCATCCACAAACAGGTGGAAGAGCCAGCCTGTCTGTACCATCAACACTTTCATTTTCTGGCAAAAAGGCCACCAAGGTACACTACACCAAATCACACTGTGGCCACCACCTTCACTCGGGTTCTTAAGTCAACAACAAGGTAGCCTATGGACCACGCACAGTTTATCTTGACAACCTTGAAGGGCACCAAGAAGGAGGGTAAAATCGCATACTTGGGTGCGCCAGAAGTGTTGAAAAGAATAGCCTATCATGCCATCCGCATGGTTGACAACCTACCGCTTGCCCCTGATCAGAATACATGGATCTTGGCAGCACAACCCTCTCCACGAGCTACAAGGTCAAGTAAAATGTCAAAGAAATCATATGATGAGTCGGCTGACAACTCACTAGAGCGGCACAACAGCGAGAGCTCTGAGAACGAAGAAAAGAGAGCTCGGAGGGAAGAGATGAAGAGGAAAGATGTGGCTGCCCACTAAGAGGAGCCAACTCAAAAACAAGCACGTTTTAAAAGAGAAAAACAGGCTTACCAGTGCAGTAGGCAAGCACAAGGAAAGGACCCAAAAAAGTGGATACCCACAGGACTGAAAGGACCTCGAACAAAGCATCATACAAGAAAAGAGGCAGATGATCCAGCATATTATTTAGAAAGAATGTCCCAGAGGCCAAAGCCATAAAGCTGAAAGAGGCAGAAGAAGTGGCAAAGAAAGCTGAGTAAATGGCTACACAAGAGCAAAGCCAAAGATCTCCCTGACCCACCTCACCGCCTCCGGAAGAACAGGACCATCCCATGCCTAGCCCATCACCATCACCACCATGGAAAGGTACCAATGAAGAAGCAGAGACTGAAAAAGAGAAAGATTCTGAGTCCACCCAATGAACAAAATCTACACAAAAAGCTGACCACACCGACGGACATGAGGAAAAAAAGCTGAGCCAGAACCGGAGTAGGCAGCAGAAGAAACTCAAAAGCCGGTGGAAGAAACTGATAGGGAAGTAGATATAGAAAAAGAGCTTACCACTACACATGAGGTGGAGCCCGATCCAGATAAGGCAGAAAGGCCAGCACCTAGAGAGACAATAAGGGTTGAGAAACTGCCGAGGCATTAAAGCCTCAGGATGGCCAAGAAGAAGGCCGACCATCTACCTCCACAGAACCAGCAATTACGACACATCAAGAAGCAGCACATGAGGCTGCAGGAACATCCCAACTGGCAAGACAGGAGGAGTGGCAGTCCAATGATGAAGTTATAATACAGGTCAATGAATATGCACGCTAGATACAGGAAATGATCGAGAGACTCCGTTCTGTAGCTTTGAACCGCAGCACAGAGGCCAAGGAATTAGAAATGGTGATCGATGCTCTTCAAGGAGAGCTCAAGGATAGGATGGTTATCATCACTAATCTCCAAAGGCAAGTGAAATAGATGAAGGCAGAAGCGGAACATGATCAGATAGCCAGGGATAAACAACAAAAAGAAGTGGAGGAGTTAGGTGACCTCCTCACCTAATTATCTGATGCTTGCAAGGTAAAAGATGAGCACTGACAGAAGTCACGAATGAACTTCTTACAACCTCTCTATCAACTCAAAAAATTCAAGTGCAGTTAGATGTTGCAGATGCTTCCCTGCAATATTCTGAACAGAGAATCAATGATCAAGCCATTTTCTTACGGCAAATGAGAGAAAACCTAGCCGTGGCCTCGATCAAGGGAACTGATGAAGTGTACAAGGTACTTGAAAAGAAAAACAAGTACTTAGAACTGGAATTAAATTTTGAACAGTCACAGCGCAGAGACCTGGCACTGATGCAGGTTCAAAGAGAGGAGGAGTTCCTAAAGAAGATAACAGAACTCAAACGGATAAATCAGCTCCTCAGAGATGGAAAGCCAGACACACAAGAAGAGGCAGGCACTTCAGAGCTGCCACAAATAGACATACCCTTGGTCTCATTTGCTGAGTTTGAGACGCAGTCCACAGCAGAGCCGAGTAGTGATGAAGATTTTCAAGTTCACATAACAAATGCAGATACAGTGCTGATGGTCTAGCTATCAAAAGCTAAAGAAGATGCATTGAAGGAGAAGATCACCTTAGAGGTGGATGAGCAGTGGAAAGCCGCTATGGATTGGGAGTTGAGAGTTTTACACTCTGTCAATGTCACTCAACTCACTCCCAATCAAATCAACGCTCAATGACACCAACTATCCCTGCCATACCCTCTCATCAAAGTAGAATGTTTACAGGTAAAAGAAAGGCTGTACAAGGATATGCAAGAAGATGGCGCAGATAAAGACCACCCAAAGTGGCGGTTAAGCTGGTTGAACAAGAATCCGCGATACCTGATTCTGTTCACAAGAGCACCTGCAGCCTTACAAAGAGATCCAACATTCTTACCTATACCCAGAGTAAGGACATGGCAAGCACATGAAGCACTGTAGAAGAAGAGGCCAACTTGGCTCAGCTTCCCCATGCTGCCAGCTCCAGAGAGCGAGAGAGGAATACATGGTGAAAACCCTAACAGGCGCCATGTCATTCTTCAAGAGCCCGCCAAATCTCTCCTGTGCAATGTTATATAAGATCTGCAGGATGCTACTCACATGCATACAAGTTTTCAATGAGCCTGAGAAGACAGGAGCCCCATGGCTCTCATTCTTGGAAGGAAACAAAGGCTTATGTTATGATATGAGTGGGCAACCTTCAGAAGAAATCCTTTACGGATTCTATTCCATATGCATGTTTCTGCCCTCGCATAATATACTAGACTTTGAAGAAGCATTCTACATTGGATTCTTCACCTGGAGAACGAAGGTATTTGCACCGATGATAAGCAACCTCACATCCAAGTTTGTAGGCTACTCAGCGGTGGAACTGAAGAACCAAGTCACCATGCAATTTTTGCAAGTGCCTGACTAAGAACGAAGAATCAGATACCAAAAGGCACTGGAAGCACTTAAAGACCGCCTCGCCCGCCATCAACCCGAAGACTACTTCAGTCCATAAAGCTGTGTCAAGGGACGACACAAGCGAGGAGGGGGGGAATGTTAGCAGCAAGCTAACGCAGACACCATTTTTTGGAGTTCTCCTTGTAAAACAATTATAATTTTGATAAATCAAGAAAATTATAACTCCTATTTTCTTGGTAAACTTTGTAATTAATGAGCCGAGGCTACAAGCTTCTAGATTGTATCAGCCAGTCAATTCCCAACTTTGGTAGAACTCTAGATTATTAGTTTTGACCACCCAAAAACCTTGGCTAAGGTATAAAAGCCATTTTTTGTAAGTTTTTTATAAGTTTTTGGATAAGAAATACACAGCTTGAGCTAATGGCACTCACTTCTCTCCTTCTCGCGCTTCCTACTCCCTCTCCGGTTGTCACATTGCGAATGCGTTTGTTGCATTACAACTGCAGGTAAGAGCTCTACGCATTGACCAAAGCCATTCACATTATTTTGTAGCTTTTGGCGTCATCATAACTAGGAATTTACACTTTAAATCAAAAACTAAGCATAGGTAGGGTGTTGGGGCATCATTGCTAAGCATTTAGATGCATTCTGGGTCAAAAACAACTAGGTCAAAAGTCCATTGCTGTTAATAATTGCGATTTTGGAACTTGACCTAAAGTGGGGTTTGAGGCCATAAGCATGTGTGATTAGGTCTTATAAACTTGTCCTAGAAGTTTCGTTACATTTGGATGTCATTTTGATGCTGTAACAGATGTGACTTGCTTGACGATGAGCGATTGGCTTTTGGTGATTTCAGTCACTTGAGTGTAGCTTGAGTTAGATGTGAGTTGTTAGTTTTTTTCCAAGAGATTGACAACCTCTTGTCGCCTATGCACTAGTCTAGTCAGCTTCATCCCATGGTTTGACAAATTAATCGTGGTTCTCGCTAATACTGCAATAAGATAGGATGGTGAGGTTAGATATGTGTCCCACATATGTTCATGGCCAAATGAATCAAGAAAGAAGATGGAGCCAAAGGCAGTGAAGTGTATTTCATGGGCTATCCAGTTGAAAAGAAAGGTTACAAGTGCTATGATCCTACGACAAGACAAGTTTATATCAGTAGAGATGTTAGATTTTGTGAGCATGAACCATGGTATAAACCAAAGCCAGTGATGATAGAAGATGAGTATGAAGAGCAAGAAAATGTGCGTCATGTTGTTGATAAGCCAGGACCATCAACAAGAACTATTTTAGGACCACATATGGCAGAGGAGAGTACAGGAAGTGTGAACCCATGGAGCGGTCGTTTGCGAGATAAGAAGCAAGACGAGAAAGGCAAGAAGAAAGTGATTGAGGAGAGTTCTGGAGATGAAAGCTTTGATGAAGAGCATGGTTTACCACATTTGAGGACACTTGGCAGTAAGCATGCTGAGAAATATGTTTCCCCATATGCAAGAGTTGAAGAGAAGAGTGCACCACAGTTGAGAAGATCAAAGAGGGTGCGTTATCCAGTTGATAGATTGACATACAACGGTTACATGCGTACACATTATGCATACATGGTTTCACGTGTGCAACATAAAGAGCCTACATGTTTTCAAGAGGCAATTGGAAAATTAGAATGGGAGTTAGCTATGGATGATGAGATGGATGCTCTTGTGAAGAATGACACTTGGGATTTGGTTTGCTTGCCAAGTGGAAATAAAGAAATTGGTTCAAAATGGATATACAAAGTCAAGTGCAAGTTAGATGGTAGTGTGGAAAGATACAAAGCGAGGCTTGTTTCTAAAGGTTATACACAAACAAAAGGTCTTGATTATGATGAGACATTTAGCGTAGTTGCAAAGATGACACCAGTCAGATTGGTGATAGCAATGGCAAGTATGTTCGGTTGGAAGTTACGACAAATGGATGTCGATAATGCATTCTTGAATGGTGACTTGGAAGAAGAAGTTTATATGATACAGCCAGAGGGTTATCAACATCCATAGTTTCCATATTATATGTGTAAGTTGAAGAAAGCATTGTATGGTTTGAAGCAAGCATCTAGAGCTTGGTGTGAAAAGATAACCAGATTCTTGAAGAAGATTGGATTTAAACAGTCTACTGCTGATCACTCATGGTTTTTGAAGCATGTTGATGGAGAGATCGTCGTTATTGTTATCTATGTTGATGACTTGATTCTCACTGGAAGTCATGATGAGAAAATTTTGCATGTCAAGAAGAGTTTGTTGAGAGAATTCAAAATGAAGGACCTTGGTGAGTCGAGATATTTTTTGGTAATTGAAATTGTCGACACTTTATGTGGAATTTGGATGATACAAAGACAATCCGCATTGGATATGCTTGAGAAGTATGGAATGACAGCGTTCAACCTGTTGATACACCTCTTGATCAAAATGTGAAGTTGATTGATGATGGACATTACATTGAGGATGTCACTATGTATCGCAAGATGGTTGGAAGTCTTATTTACTTGAGAATAACAAGGCCAGATTTGAGTTATGCAACGGGTGTTGTGAGTCAATTCATGCAAAAGCCATGTAAAAGTAATCTTGATGCAGTGAGACGAGTTATGAGATATGTGAAAGCCATTGTCAGGTATGGAATCTTCTATGAAAAGAATGGGAAGCTTTGTCTTTATGGTTACACATATGCAGATTGGGTAGGAGATTTTATGGATAGAAGATCTACAAGTGGTTATGCATTTTCCATGGGCAATGGTATGATAAGTTGGAGTAGCAAGAAGCAAGTAACTGTAGCATTATCAAGTACAGAAGCTGAATATCGTGGAGCAGCTTTGGCAGCATGTGAAGAGTCATGGTTGAGAGTACTTATGGTAGACTTTGGTTTTGACAATCTTGATAGTGTCATTATATATTGTGACAATATTAGCAGCATCATGTTGGCAAAGAATCGAGTTCACCATGCTCGCACCAGACACATTGAAGTACATTATCACTTCATTAGAAAAAAAGTATTGGCAGGTGAGATTGATTTGGTATATGTGAAGACAAATGATCAAGTTGTGGATATATTTACAAAAGATCTTGGAAAGGAGAAGTTTTGCTACTTTCATGAAGCATTGGGAATCCATCATATGCAAGCTCATTCTGAGCTTGAGAGGGAGTGTTAAAGAATATGATGTTAAAGAATATGGCCGTTGTGCTATGGGCGGCCGGACACTGACTATACTATGTTGTAAATATACTTTGGATAATAGTTCAAAGAAAGAAGAAGAGTGAGAGCAGCATGTTGTATGGATGTTGTAGGGTAACAATTGTGTGTGTGTGTGTCGATGTGTGTTAGTGTGTGTGCGTAGTCTTCTTTCCTACCTTCTCCATCACTTGCGCACTCTACAAGTATGCGATGGTCTTCTCCATCTTGGAGGTGATGGAGAGTGTTTACGCCACCGTCTTCGTGGATCCATCTCCGTTGAGGTGGAAGGAGACTCACTTCTTTCTCGTTCCTTCAGTAGAGGCTCTTGAATTCTCCTTTGAGAAGGAGATGCATCATCAAGAAGCAAATTTTTGAGCCCTTCATATGGATCCTCTTCTTCTTTCCAAATTGGAGAGAGGCCTCTTTTGGAAGTGTCGCAAGGAGGCTTCCTAGGTGCTCTCTCATCATGGTAGGGAGCTTGGCGAAACCCATGAGCACGAAGCTGCCGTTGCACTTCACTTTGAATGGATTGATTGCCCATGGCTTGTTGAAGCCTAGAAACAAGATAGTTAACAAGCATTGGGGCATCATTATTAGCCTGCTCATTAGCAAAATCAAAGTTATCAACATTAATTTCACTCTCTTTACTATTGTCAGCCATTCTAACAACTTTAAGGTGTAAACTTTTTAGGTGTACTTTGGCACTTCAAGCCCTAGTTGCTACTCCTCTTTACCCCTTTAGAAAAAGCACTCAAGCTACTGTACCCATGGCTCAAATACCATTAATTGCAAGGAATAGGAGAGAGGGTTGTTCAACACCAAAACAACACCGGCTCTTGTCAAGCTTCTAATGGCTCAATAGTGGTTAAGTCATAGGCAAGCCCTGTAGGACTCCACTATTAAGACCATAGCTCTCGTCGGTAATGCCCCGTTAACTGCACAAAGGCAGGCACATTCCAAGGATGAAAAATCCCTATTCCTCACATGCAATTAATAATACCAACCATTTATAGCTAGCTTGATGACCTCCCTTCTTGAGCAAGAAAAGAGAAACCTTGTGCTCAGGTACCAATGTAACATTTAATGGCCTAGTAACTTGTGTGTAGCGGAAAATAGCATGAACATAGTGAGCATTTATTAGAATAGATTCCTAATGAGAATAACAAGAGTGCTTGGGTGGAGAGAGCAACAAAAAGTATAACACCTAGTTAGATAGCATGAACAATACTTCAAAAGAGAGAGAAATTAAGTAATTGACAACAATTGAGGAACGGATTTGCATGGAGCCAGTCCACCCTCCAAAAGGCTTTGTATTATGGTTTCTCCCATCAAGAGAGACATTTTACAATACAATTCTTTATGTTCCTTCAATACTAGCTAGTGTAATGAAGATGGAAACTTCAAGCACTAAGCAAAACACTTATCAAACACAACATCAATTCCATCATGATCTCAAACCCAAGACCTCACATACCTTCAAAGATGGTGAGATCTAGACGGGGTATGAGAGTAGATTGAGAGGAGAAGGAGTATTCTTACGAGAAAGATATACATCTCCTCACATAATCACTCTTATTAGCATAGCTTAGATTAGTAATTAGCATGGTAAAGGAGATGAGCATGCATTGAAGCTTGGCTCTTGGTTGGATTTTCATCACAAAGCCAAGAGTTGTTGGTGTAGGCCTCCCTTATCACAAGCTTGGAGTAGGTGGTAAGCTTTCGATTAAAGCTTGAGAAGGAGAGAGAGAGAGAGTATTCGTACTTCACACATAGATTGTGTGAGTGTGTAAGTCAATAATGACTTTGAAAAATCAGCCCCCCCTCTCTCTTGGTCGACCCCTCTTGCTATTTGCTCATACTCACATCCTATTGTAGCTCCCCACTCTCAGCCATGGAAATTAAGCAACATAAGTGATAGCCTTCTGACATGTGTTCCCCTTTCCCATTTTGTGAGAGCTTTAGGTAATTAATAAATACAACTAAACTCTCATTGGACCCCTTTGCCTCCTGGCCAATAGGAATCAGGCAAGCCATTGGGTTGGTGAATGCTCATTGGACCCCTTGGGAGACTGTCCAATAGTCTTCTAGAGAGCTTAATTATTATTGGTTCTTTTATTAAGTGTTTTTAAATTGATTAAACTAGATTTAATCTAACCTAATTCTCATTGGTCCACCTCCAAGGTCATCCAATAGGATTTGAGTACACCTTGTGGGCATCTGGGCTAGGGAGTTGACATGTGTCCCTCATTCCCTTTGTGTAAAGGGAGCTTGTGTGTGTGTGTGAGTTTCTCTCTCATCTCCTACAACTAGGGGTCACCCCCTCCTATGGATGCATGAAGTCTTTTGGGACACACACAAAGCATCCAATTTCACTAATGTTTGACCTTTGGACACAACCTTTGAATTTTGGAAGTTTTAATGGGTTGAACCTTAGGGTCTTTTAAATCCATTGTTTCACATTTCTCTTTTGCAGATGGCCCCCCCTTTGGATCCCTATTTTCCCTCCTTTGGATCCCTACTGTGGTTGGTCTGCCAGCTTAACGAATATTATAGCTTTTTTCCCCCTGGCACTTCCCCATATTAAATGATCAATTTAACATGAGAAAATCATTTAGGAGAATTAGATATTAGTTATTATGACATTAAACCTAAGGTCTTTTAAGGTCCATTAGATGCACGTTTCTCTTTGATAGAATACCTCCTTTTGGAACCCTATTGAGATGTAACCATCTCTCCTCTTGGTCCCTTGCTAAGTTAAATCTAAAAGCACTTATTGCACATTGCTCTTTGGTAGACCGTCTCCTTTTGGACCCCTATTGAGATGCAGCCATTTCTCCTTTTGGTTCCCTCTTGAGATAGGTCTAGAAGGAAATATCTATATCCTAACTCTTGTTCCCCTTTTATCTTTCCATATTATAATGATCGATTTAATATAAGAAAATCATTTTGTAAAGTTAGATATTATATTTTATGACATTATCTCTCTCTTGAAATCATAGTCGTCATCTATATGAGGTAGAGAAGATAAAGCCTAGTCATTAGTCCATGTTTCTTAGCAGGTAGAGGATCCCTTTTTACCCTACGACATCATTCCAGAATGGATGACTAATCCATTTGGTGCTTGGCAGACTTAGCTACCGCTAGCATGTCTTCTCTTTAGTCCATATCATACTTCCAAAGTAGAGTGACAAGTTCTACTTGGTGTTTGGCAGACGTCGTCACCACAAACATAATCATAAGCATGCATACTTCTTAAATTTTGTGCACAATAAAAGAAAGAGAATGAGTCTTATAAGACAAAAACATTGTTCATTTAAAATGCATTTTAATTCGCTTACTCTAGTGTAGCATTGTAGATATTGAAAGGTTCATATTATCCTTAAGCTAGGTTCCTTACATCCATCTAGCATATTTAAAAGGATAATTCTTAAACTTAACAAGATATCATTGGATAACGTTACCGTTTCTTAGTACCTTGTCTTTGTGTCAAAGAATCGATCCGGGCTGCAACACCTCTTCTTGATCTTTGATCTCTGGCGGGTCCTCGATTATTGGTTCTTTTGGTGGCTCTCCTTTGTCAGGCTTGAGTAGGCTCACATGGTTAGCATTGTGAATGAGCGAATGTAAAATAAAGGACCATAATATCTTTTTGCTAGTTTAGCATAATACGCTTGGTGGCTTGTAGGATTCTTGCCTGTAGTATGCCTTAGATGAGCCTTGAGAAACTTTAGCAAGACCCAATCATTTTTCTTAAAGGCTAAGGCTCTTCTGTGCTTATTAACAATAACCCTTTTTGCCTTTGCTGTGAAATGGATATAACCTTTTTAATCATTGGAAAAGATGCTTGTAAATCTCGGCTATATTCATCAGCCAACGAAGATCTTCCCATATACTTCACGTAGTAAGGGACTTTTGGATCTTCCCTCTTTAACCTCAGAAGGTGCTTTCCTTCCCATAGAAGTATATACAACGTCATTGTATGCATACTCTATAAGAGGTGAGTACTTCTCTCATTGAGAATGTTGATCTACTTCCATGACATAAGTAAATTCAAGAATCATTAGATTAGTTATTTCACTTTGGTCATCCGTTTGTGGACATCATTCCGAAAGAGAAATTTAATCTACTTCCTAGATTCTCAAAGAGACCCTTCTAGAAATTATTGGTCATTCTAGGATCTATGTCCAACACTATGGATGCTGGCAAGCCATGATACTTCAAAATTTGAGATCTAAAGAGGGTTGCCATTTGATGTGCCTTAATAGTCTTTTTGACAAGCATAGAGTGTAAGCCTATCGCCTGAAATAATCCAAGTTGCTTTCCTCGATCAAAGTTCAATTTTTGGTATTCTACGCATTTTGAAACATACTCTTCTATGCTTACTTTTCATGATAGACCAACAGAAATACATTTCTACTCCTCAAAGAGTAGATTATGGAATCCCTCTTTGCCCCGCATAAGGAGAAGCATGGAATTCATACACGACTTGCTTATTGTATTGGTGAGTAGCACATAGCGTATTGTCGTTTGAAAGATAACCATCCTCCAAGGTAATTGGTTCTTTTTTCTTCCCTAACGCAAAGGATGTAATTATCTACTTAACATCTTGGTCAGTAGCATACTCATCTAACATAAAAGATAGATCATTGTGAGTTGCTATAGACACCACATTTACCCTTGGCTATTGTGAAAGTGCATCAATCACTTGATTGTGCTTGCCAGCAATGTGAGAAATATGAAATTTGAATTGCAAACAAAAATTTTCCCACCTCATTTGTTTGTTGGAGAGCTTGGTTTGTGTCATGAATTTATTGAGGCTTTGTGATCCATTTGTAGGATGAATGGAGCCCCCAAGAGATAGTGTTTCCATGTGTCTAGGGCACATAGAACAATTAAAAGCTCTTTTTCCTATATGCCCAAGACCCGTTCATTGGCATTGAGCCTTTGACTCTCATATGCTATGGCATGCCCTTCTTGAAGCAAAACTGCTCCAAGGAAATCACCACAAGCATCACATTGGACCTCAAATGTCTTTGAGAGATTTGAAAGCATAAGGTCTGGTTGGGAGGTAAGCTTGTCTTTGAGCTTGTCAAAATCATTTTGTTCTTTAGCAGTCCATGAGTACTTAATGTTCTTCCTTGTTAAGTCATACCATGGTCCTGCTATTTGAGAGAATCTTTCTATGAAGCATCTATAGTATGCACACATACCAATAAAGCTTCTTAGCTCATGTAGATTCCTTGGATTAGGACATGCTATTATTACCTCCAACTTTGATGGATTCATACATATACCATCTTGAGAGATAATGTGACCTAAAAATTGAATCTCTTGTAGGAAAAATTCATTTTTCTTTTGATTAATGAAAAGCTTATTCTCTCACTTGAAAGATTATCTGTAAATGTCACTTGTACTGCTCAAGAGAATTTGAGTGGCCTGAAGATGTTTGTCCATCGCGAGTTTGAATGCGGCTGGAGCATTTGCCATGCCAAAACTTGTAACTTATCAAATAGATCTTCTACCCGCGGCATAGGAAATCTTTTAAAAAAAATAGTATTTAGTGCTCTATAGTCAACACACATATGATATGTGCCATCTTTCTTTTGCACTAAAAGTACTTGTGAACAGAATGGAGAGGAGAGATGGTGCTAGGCCTCACCATCCCTTTTTACACCAATTCATGCACTTGCCTCATGATCTTCTCTTGTTGAGCTTGTGAAACTCAATAAGGAGGTTTATTAGGTGGTGAGTTTCCTAGTAGAAGCTCAATAAGGAGGTTTATTAGGTGGTGAGTTTCCTAGTAGGTGGTGAGTTTATTAGGTTTATTAGCTTGTGAAACTCAATAAGGAGGTTTATTAGGTGGTGAGTTTCCTAGTGGAAGCTCTATTGCATGGTTATCATCCCCTCGTTTTAGAGGTAGCTCATTAGGGATGTCAACAATGAAAACATGTTTGAATCCATTTAGAAAATTAGACAACTCTAATTCTTCTTGATTCCCTTTATTGCTACTTGTGAAAACATTAGAATCATTTACAGATTCTCTAACAAAAATCATATACGCAAAAATAGAGCTTTTCATTGACTTATCAAAAGCAAGCATATTTACCAGGGATATGGTGTTCCCCGAATATATGTACATGCTCTTTTCCCTGTAGGTGAAATAGATTCTCCTTTCAGGGAACTTCATGCGGTTGAACCATGGTGCCCCTAGGATAACATCGTCATAAAAAAGTCTTCTTTGTCGATGTGGCTTTGGACATGAAGCCTCAACTTCCCAATCGAGGGAGTAACGGAGGCTTTCTATCCCTTAAAAGCTGTGTCAGTAATTACAATATATCCCATCTCAAAATTTTGAATGAACAACTAGGTGGCAACCTCTATTGATATGAGGTTGTGAGAAGAGCCAGGGTCAAACAAGATGAAGGCATCATGTTACCTTACCATTCCCCAAGCATAGGAGAGGAATGAGCCTTTGCAATGAGTATCCTCTTTTGGAGTTTCAACCATGGAAGCTCCAAGACTGTCATTGCGTACATTTGTTTTGGGGCAAGAACGATAACCATGTCCTTGCTCCCCACACTTAAAGCATTTATGGTCTTTACGAAAGGCCTCTAATTCTTTGAGAGAGAGCTTATTTTTACCTTTGTAATCTCCTTTCTCCTTTGCCTTGTTGTTGTTGGTGTTGGTGTTGCCTTGGGAAGAGTTTTGAGCACTACTCTTCCCTTTAGCTTCATTTCAATCCTTGTTTTCCATGGGCTTGAAATTTCTTCTCACCCCTTGTTGGAAATTGATCCTTGAAGCAACCATAGTGTGGTGGATGACTTCGGTAATAGTGCTAGTCCATTATGAGTTGACATACTTGGTCATTTCTTTAGGTAATAACGCACAAAATTGTTGCTTTTGTTTAGCAAAGTCTATCCTTTGAAAGACTATAGCTTTGAGATGTAAATCCCAAAACTTGTCTACATATTTGTGGATAGACTCATTGAAGAGTAGCTTCAAACTTTTCCATTCGATGAGCACTTTGTCCTTGGCATCGCTTTCAAAGAATTGCTTCACTATGGAAACTTGTAGAGTTTTCCATGTCTTTGAGGCCTTGCCATTGGCACGAAGGCTAGCCCACCATTGATGAGAAGATTTCTAGAAGTGCATAGCTACATGGTGTAGCTTGGAGGACTCCGTGAAGCCCTCGTCTCCAAAGACCGCATCAAATTGTTGGATGAAAGCCAATAATTTGTCTATGGCACCAAAGGTGCCATCATAGGTGAGAAAAGAGATACTCTTTTCTACCTCTTTGAACTTCTTGAGCTTTTTTTATCTTCGCTATGCAGGGTATGATTTCTGATTTCCTCCCCTCTTGTATTCTCTAGGAAAATAGCCATAGCTTTTGTCGGAAGAGGATGAAGGTGAAGAAGAAGGAGAATGTTACCATATACATGTGGTAGTGATGTGTGTGAACACACTAGGACCGCCGGGGCATTTTTTCCCTCTTTAGGAGGTTTTTTCCCTCGTGCATTGTATATACGCCCATCACTCTAGGGCTATCTATATTTTCATTGCATACTAACTACACTCTCTATTTTGTGCCTTGAGCTTCCTTTGTCTTCTCCAAGTTGTGTGTGTTTCTCTGCAACCCTAATTCCAAAAATTGGTATCAGAGCAGGTTGCCTCCTCCCGAGCTTAGTCGCCAGTTGCTCCAGCACACGCCTACTCACTTTCTCCGATTTCGATGAGCTTTGGCAAGCGTTTGTAGGTCGACAAAAATTTTGGGTAAGCTCGTAGAGCTTAGTCTGCTCAGATTTTTGATTCGAGCTCATTTCGGCCTCCGTTTTCACTACAGCCAGTATTGCACAAACTATTTCATCATTTTGTGCAAAATTTTTGTCAGTGCCGTTTTCTGCATAACAGGTGCCTCATAGTCTTCTACGGTTTGTGCTATATAGCACGTGTTGTTCCCACTCCGTTTCTCCAATTTTTGGGCAGTTTTCACATCAACTGCAACATTTACCATGGCTAACAACAACAACACAGATGTGTTCAAGATGTTTGCTACTGAGGATAGGTTGGATGAGGACAATGACCCTATGTGGGCTTATATGATGCAACACGTTCTTGTGTCAAAGGGCGTCTAGAACATTGTGCAGGGCATTGATGTACGTCCTCGTTCTGAGGATGCAGGCGACGTTGAGAATGTTGCACGTCTTGCTACTATTAGAGTTGTTTTGCCTACAGCAGAACAAGCTCGTTGGGATGTAAAGGATGCGCAGGCTCATGCATTGATTGTGTTGTATGTGAAGCGCACCATTGTTCCTCACATTCATTCAACAAAATCTACAAAACAGGCTTGGGATATTCTAGCAGGTCTTTATGCAAGTTGCAATGAGGCTAAAAGTGCTTTGCTGCGTAAAGAGCTGGAGTCGAAGATTATGCATGAGGAAGATGATATGGACACTTTCCTTGCTAGTGTCAAGGATATCAATGAGAAACTTATTTATGCTGGTGAAGTCATTTCAGACATTTCCCTTGTGCAGATTGTTCTTGATGCCTTCCCAGATTCCTACCAGACTTTTGCTAGTACTTGGAGACTGATGAACCAAGGAAATCTTGAAGTTGTCAAGTTTGATGCATTATGCACATTGCTGTTGCAAGAGTCACTTTCTAGAAAAAATAGAACTAGGCAGCGTGCAGTTGAACAGGATTTTATTACTTCTCAAAGAAAGGGTGGCAACAGCAATGTGGCCACTTCTTATGGTTCTACTGCGAGTGGCAAAACTTCTGTTCCTAATGCTTCTGCTGGTAGCAATTTGTCTAGAAATTCTAGTGATAAGGTCAAAAAGAAGATGCGTTGCCATTATTGTAAAGCTACTGATCACTTGATCCAGTCGTGTCCTAAGTTGAAGGCAAAAGAGGCTAAGAAGAAAGAGGGTGGTTCCACTGCAAATGCTCGTTCCACTACAAATGCAACCATTGTTGAGTCTTCTGTGAAAGGAGAATGTGATGCTGTTGTTCATGTAGAATGGGATTTTAGCGCAGAGTGCACTTACAATCTTGCTGTCCATGATGCGTGCTTATCAATTGCTGTAGATTCACATGTGTGGTATTTTGACAATGGTGCTACAAAGCACATTATCTCACGTCGTGAATTGTTTACCTCTCTTGAGTCTGTCCCTCATGGTAATTCAGTCACTTGTGCCAACAATGTCTCTTATCCGGTTCAGGGAGTTGGAAAGATTGTGCTTACTGCTACAAATGGCAGTTCCTTCACCCTTTTTGATGCACTTTATGTACCTGGGATCAAGAAGAATCTCTTGTCTGTATCTGCACTTGCTAGACTTGAACTCGTAGTCAAATTTTGTGGATGATAGATGTACAATTCATGATCTCAGTTTTGGTGATGAAATTGTTGCATCTGGTCTTTTGTGCCGTGGGCTGTATAAGCTCACTTTTTATGACAAGTGTGCACAAAATTTTGCAAATACTGTTGCAGATACAAGGGCTATTTCAGATGCAAAACTTTGGCATGGACGTTTTGGTCATTTGAATTTTGCGAGTTTGCTGCGTTTGCAAAAATCTGATATGGTTGCTTCTTTGACGCCTCTTGAAGCACCTGTAAAACATGTTTTTTGAAGGCTGTATTTTGGGTAAGATGCAACGTTCTAAGTTTCCAAAGGATGAGTTCGGGCCACCTGCAGGTTGCAGCAGCTTGTGCATAGTGATGTTTGTGGGCCCATGCAAACTCCGTCCTTGGGTAATTACCTTTACTTCGTGACTTTCATTGATGATTACTCCAAGAATGCATGGGTATTTCCGCTTAAAGTGAAGTCCGAAGTTTTTATGTACTTCAAACAATTTCTGGCTATGGCTGAAAATGTCTCGAAATGTACTATGGGCACCCTCGTTCCGATAGAGAGGGGGATTATATGTCTCATGAATTCAATGCATTTTTGGCTAGTCATGGGACACCAATGTACAGTGCCTTATACACCTCAGCAAAATGGTGTTGCTGAGAGGAAAAACAGGTCACTAACAGAAATGGCACAATGTATGGTCAAAAGTCAATCTTTGCCACATTCTTTTTGGCTTGAGGCTATCATGTGTACCACTTATGTACTAAATAGGTGTCCTACGAAAGCTTTGTATTCTATTACTCCATATGAAGCATGGCATGATAGAAAGCCTTCTATTGAGCACATGCGTGTTTTTGGCTGTTTGGCATATGCTTTGGTGCCACAAACACAGCGTAGAAAATTGGATGATAAGGTTGTCAAATGTATTCTTGTTGGTTATAGTGCTGAAAGCAAAGTTTACAGGTTGTATCATCTACAAACAAAATATATTTTGGTTTCACAGGATATAGTGTTTGTGAAAGATTTTGTTCAGCCCTTGCTGTCATGTACTAGAGACAGTAATGTAAGCTCATAGGACATTTATGACACTTTGTTGCCTCTTTTCAGTGGTGGAAATACGAATGTCAGTTCCAATGACGCATTTTGAGGAAGTTTATGTAACGCAGCCTCACGGTTTTTTCATAAAAGGACAAGAGGACAAAGTGTGTAGATGTAAGAAGGCTTTGTATGGGTTGAAGCAATCTCCTCGTGCTTGGTATGAGAAAGGTGACACTCAGTTGGTTAAACGAGGCTTTCATAACAGTCCAACAGAAAGCACATTGTATGTAAAGCGTGAGGGTGATGTAATTCTCGTTGTGGTTCTTTCTGTCGATGATTTGCTGATCACTGGACCAAATGAGAGACATATTGCTGAATTTACGGCTGATTTGAATGCTACTTTCAAGATGAAAGATTTGGGGCTGTTGCATCATTACTTGGGTATACAGTTCAAGCAGTGTGATGTGGTATTTCCTTGTGTTAGAAAAGTTACATAGAGACATTGCTATGTAAGTTTGGACTTGAGGATTGCAAACCTATTTCCACTCCCATGGAAATAGGTTTGAAGTTGAGTCTACATGATGCTGGCGATCCTTCTGATGTCACTCTATACCAAACTACTGTTGGCTGCCTCATTTATGTATGCAACACGAGGCCAGATATTCAGTTTGCAGTCTCACAAGTCAGCAGATTTATGCATAGCTCAGGGTCTAAGCATTGGCAGGCTGTCAAGAGGATTTTCCGCTACCTTAGTGGCACTTTACATCTTGGCTTGTTTTATCCCAAGGGGGGATCATTGCCGCCAGACTTACATTCTTTTTGAGACTCAGATTGGGCTGGTTGTTTTGACACGTGAGTGTCCACAAGTGGTTTTTGTTTCATGCTTGGTAGTTCATGTATATCATGGTTGAGCAAGAAGCAACCTAATGTGGCCACTTTGAGTTGTGAGACTGAGTACAGGGCAGTCTTCACATTTGCGGTTGAGTGTGTATGGCTTAGACGCCTTATGGCTGATGTGGGTGTTGGACAGGACACTGCCAACAATATCTACACTGATAGTCAGAGCGCATCGGCAGTTGCGAGGAACCCAGTTTTTCATGCTCGCACAAAGCACATTGAGGTGCATTAATACTATGTCAAGGAGAGGCTCTCAGTAGGAAGGATCAGCTTGGCTTATGTGCCAACACAGGACAACCTTGCATATCTTTTCACAAAGGCATTGTCTCGTGAGAAGCTTGAAGCTTTCCGCAAAGCTTTGGGCTTACTCCCCTTTGTGGACTGATCATGTACTTAGGGCATGGCACTTCCATTTATTCATGTGCCAGCTCTCGTTCACCGCATCACTCCAGGGGGGATTTGTTACCATATACATGTGGTATTGATGTGTGTGAACACACTAGGACCGCTGGGACATTTTTTCCCTCTTTAGGAGGTTTTTTTCCCCGTGCATTGTATATACGCCCATCACTCTAGGGATATCTATCTTTTCATTGCATATTGAGTAACACACTCTCTATTGTGTGCCTTGAGCTTCCTTTGTCTTCTCCAAGCTGTGTGTGTTTCTCTGCAACCCTAATTCAACCAGAGAAGTGGGTGACCTCTTTCTTGCATTTTTCTTCCTTTTGTATCCTCTCTTCTGTTTTGGAATGACAAGGAGAAGGACTATGGGTTGACTGTTTCCTCTTGGGAGTTGTCGATACCCTAGATCACCGTCTTCATGGCGCCACTGTAAGGTCTCTGACCCGATCACAAGAGCACCCTTGTACCACGAAATGAATACAATGGAATAAGTTACTATTTTTAGCAGTTTTCCAGATTCTGTCAGTGCCATGATGTTTAGAATGTTATAAAGCTTCAAAATGTGAATTACAATAATTTTTGTGAAAAATTTCCAAAAATAGTAAGTTTTTGGTCACCCGAACCGTCCAGTCTCGACCGTCTCGAAAATCTGCACTCGTACCCCGAATTTGAAAAAAAATGCATTTTCGGACCCTGGGGACTGCTAAATATGGCAGGTACTTGGGCCAGTACGCCTTAGTTAGAGCTTCGTATGGCAATTTACGGCATCAAAATCCGATTCGTATGACCCGTTTTAGCCTAGAACCAAATTTCCTAAAAATTGTCCGGGGAGGCACCGGGGGCCCGGGACTGTGTGGGAACAGGTCCCAGGCCACTCCAGATCAGCTTTAGCAGCTAGGGGGCGCCCTCTTGCTTTGTGGGAGTCTTGGGAAAGCTGCTAAGCCTGCAACTCAGTCTCAGAACCAGTTAACCAAGCCAACCTGACACTTGGTGGGCAGAGAACTGGACTTGCCATGCTTAACTGGAGAAGCTCCCAAATGCATTTAGCAACCCAGATCAATTTTCAGCCTATAGGAGCCTATTTAAAGACCTACATACACACACACACACACACAGTGCATACACATACACCCACACACATTGGGAAGGTGCTGCCGGATCACACACCTATTGAAGCAGAAGCAAGGAGGGAGGAGCTGCCGAATTTTCATCTCAAGAAGCTCGATTAGATCAGAAAATTGAGAAGATTACCAGCTCTTAATCACGGTAACGAGAGTTTAATTAATGCTATCTGTAAATTCCTTTCTCTACCACCAAAAATTTCTCGTACATTATGCCTATTCCTAGCCGAAAATCTCTATGACTACTATCTAAATTCTCCTTATTCGTACTCTATTATGTAATCATCATTCCATAGCTGAATTATCAGCCATTCTTCACTCTCGATTAATGATTAGAGCATAATTATCAGAATCTTCTCTCTCTAGATAGCATAGTAATTAATCGTTAAGCTAGTATTTGTGTAGATTGAAGAGAATCACTATTGTAATCACTCATTAACATTGTAGCTTAATTGAATTCATTTCTCTTATGCATTAAGACGTAATTAAGGAGAAATTAATCCGTCAATAAGTCTCTAAGAATTGGTTTTTCCTCACACATATGCATAGGGTAAATCTGCATCATATAATTGCTAGGAACCTTAGCTCTTTCTCCAAGCTAATCATTTAAAGTAGTGAGAAATGGCCCCGGTTAAGAGGACACGCTTCGGTGGTGCCCATGATCGCGAAGCAGGAATGAGCAATGTGAACGGGAAGGGGAAGGCTCCCATGGACGAGCAAATACCGGCCATCTCACGGGCTATTGACGAAGAAATGGAAGAGGTACGTCCCAATTTCTATTCAAGTTGTTTAATTAACATTGCATACGATTAGTTAGGAATGAACATATCCCCGAACATGTTGGAGAAATCCGACAGAAACCTCGGCATTGAATGCATAGTACATTTAAGTATAAAGTAGGAAAGAAATGATTGATGGGTATGCTGTTTGCAAGAGGAAAGAATGTTTGCTAGGGAAAATTTAGCTCGACATGTTCATTTTATTTCCAATGTTGAATCAGTCCTAACCCCCCTACTGATCACAGGGGGCAGAGTTCCTCGTTAGGGATCTTGAATCCACGACTTGCTTTTTATGCGGTGGATACCCACGACTTGCTTTCTATGCGGTGGGAACCCACGTCTTGCTTTCTATGCGGTGGGAGTGTCCACGACGTGCTTTCTATGCGGTGGACATACCTAGTTGTATGGGCAGCTAGGCGACAACGGGAGGAGTGAACTCTCGCTGGAGGGGGGATGTTGTACCTCCAGAACATTGGAATTTTTATGAATAAGTTTGAGTAGAATTTTTACTAGAATTCTGTCTTGGTGTTGTTTGCAATACTGGTTGAAGGGCTGTTTTAACGAACCATGTGATTCGGAATTAAACAAGGAATATTTATGTTGAACAACCTTTGTGGTAGTAATTAGGTCACACGAGGAAGTGTGAGAAAAGGAACTGAAAGTATATAGGTAGTTGATCCGAATTCATTGCATTGGTGTTGCAGGAAGACCCCGTGCTTGAATATCGGAAGTTCCAAGTGTTTGAGCTTATTTATGAGCAAGCTCGAAGATCCCCTGTTTACCAGTTCAAGCGAGATGTCATGGAGATACTGTTGAAGGCTTATACGCCACACTCCACTCGCATTGACAAAGGATGGGAACTTGATTGGACATTTCCAGGAGGGGTTTACTACATCAATGCTCGGAAGCTAGGGTGCCTGGCTACCGACTTGAAGAAGATACGTTGGGGAGAAGAGTTGAGAGTGATAGAGATATTCTACTTGGTGCCCACACGATTGGACCAGACTGTTTCAGGCAACTCCAACGAAACCATCAACGACTGGCTCTTGGAGAAGGTCACCAATGTGATTCCAGCAAACCGAGTCAAAACCTTTGGATTACTGAAAGTGGAACTCCGGCCCGATATCTTAGTTTATTATCCCCTCAAGAATGTGTATAAGAACTATTACACGAATGAAGTAGTGCATCATGTCAATACCATTTCCTAGGCGTATGTTATACGCAATCCATAAAGCCATGTAATAAGTGGTCATCAGTCATTCTAAACCTTGAAGAGTTTCGATTGTAATAAATTTCCACCAATAAAGTGCTTTTTGTCTTTGAATCTCTGCCTCTTGATAAAGTGGAATTTTGAATTTGATTAAAATCTCGTGTCTATCTTGAAATTCAAGTAATAGTATCAAGAATTTCGTATAACCCATGTAGGTACCGCCTGTTGCTCTGTACTCGGCAGCGCAAGAGAAGAAGCTTCTCCTCAAACAAGACCAACCTCCGATCTTTAAGGGCGAGGGGGCAAATGTGGAGAGAGATGCGGAAGTATGGATGGAAGCCATGGACGATTACTTTGAAGCTGCGGGAACCCAACCCATAAATCAGACCATGCTTGCGATGTTCCGCTTGACTGGCGATGCCAAGATATGGTGGAAGCAACATTGCACAAACCTGGACATTAAAGGATCTTCCCAATCTTGGGAAGACATCAAAGCTGCGATAATGCGACGTTATTTACCACCTGCCTATAGGACCTTGAGAGTAAATGAATTCTTTTCACTTCGGCAGCTGAATTCAACGGTCTAAGAATACTATGCAAAGTTTGTCACTCTTCGGAGATATGCTCCTAAGATGACCTTGGAACAACAGGTGGCAAAGTTCTGCCAAGGATTAATCGATCCCTTGAATACTCGGTTGGAGGCTCTCAGGCCGTCAACACTACAGGATGCCTTGTTGAGGGCTAAACCTCTAGCTCTCAAAGTACAAAAGGCTAATCAGAATAGGAGGAATCATTGGGCAAAGAGGGCAAGGAACACTGCTTGGGACAACAGACCAGCCAACCAAACCTATAACCAGTGCCCTATTGTGGCTACCACTACAACCATGGAGTTCCCTGATGTTCGATGCTATGGTTGCGGTGAGCATGGACACTATAGATCCAATTGCCCCAGGAACATTCATGTAACCAACGCCAATGCCATACCCTTGAATACTCGTGGGCGTGGCGAAGCTAATGGAAGAGGAGGACGCGGAAGAATGAATAGAGGGCGAGGGCATGGAGCTACCGCCAGAGTGAATGCCGCAGTAGTTCAACCAACTGTGGGTGATGAAGCAGTGGAGAGAGCAACCCTACATGCTGCAATTGACAATCCCAATGGTTGCGAGCAATACGCAGTCATTCATACGCCAGGATCTCTTAGAGGTGAACAAGTTAACTTCCTTATAGATTGTGGCAGTACTCTTTCATTTCTTTCACCCAGATGCATGAGAAAGCTTAAGCTAGATAAGTATCCGTCAAGCAAGCTAGTTGTCGAGTTCGCAAACGACAAGGAGGTAGTATCTCAACACTCTGCAGGCAAAATTGACTTTGATTTAGGGGGACACCCAACTTCTGCCCAATTTCGAACCCTACCCTTAGGATTCTTTGATGGGATACTAGGGATGGACTGGTTAAAGAAAAATAAGGCCCATATCCATTGTGCACAAGGAAACTTTACATTTACAGATAACTTGGGTAATGAAGCCTTAATTCAGGGGGAAACTGGGAGACCTAGGGCTATTCTAGTTAAGGCCAGCAGACTCTTGAAGGGACTAAGAAAGGGTCAGAAAATATATGCAGTTAAACTCAATAAGGTGGACGAATCAGATACCTCACTTCGACCAGACTGGCTGAGGGAGTATGATGACGTATTCCCCGAGGACCTTACGAATCTTCCACCACACAGAGAGGTAGATCATGAGATTGAGACTATCCCTGGGTGTGAACTTATCTCAAAAAGACCTTATAAAATGTCACTTCCGGAGGCCATCAAACTCAAAGAACAACTTAGGCAACTCATTGAGCAAGGATTCATTCGACCCAGTACTTCTCCTTAGGGTGCTTCAGTTCTTTTCCAAAAGAAGAAGGATGGGACCTTAAGGCTATGCATAGACTATCGTGGACTGAACTAGGTAACTGTCAAGAACAAGTATCCAATTCCAAGGATTGACGAACTTTTGGACAGACTCCATGGCGCCAAAATATTTACAAAGATAGATCTAAGGTCAGGATATTACCAAATCAGGATCAAGGAATCAGATATTCCGAAGACAGCTTTCAATACTAGGTATGGGCACTACCAATTCACAGTAATGTCTTTTGGTCTAACAAATGCTCCTGCAAGCTTCAACCGACTTATGCAGGATATTTTCAGACCTTACCTCGATGATTTTGTCTTGGTTTTCTTTGATGACATTCTGATCTATTCCAAAGACGAGGCAGATCACGAAGAACATGTTCGCAAAGTACTTGATCTTCTCCGAAAACACCAACTTTACGCTAAAGAGAGCAAGTGCACTTTTTGCTCACCAAAGGTCAACTATCTTGGATTTGTCATTTCGGCTGAAGGGATTTCAGTGGACCCAGACAAAGTCAAGGACATCATTGATTGGCCTCAACCATCCACTGTCAGCGAAGTAAGGGGATTTCTTGGAATAACGGGATGATACAGGATTTTTGTCAAGGATTATGCACGTATTGCTGCACCTTTGACGGAACTCCTGAAGAAAGGAATGAGGATCGATTGGAAGACCGAGCACGAGTCTAGTTTTGCTAAGCTAAAAGAATTCTTGGTCTCAGCTCCCATTTTAAAGCTTCCAGACTTCAGTAAAGAATTTGAAGTAGCGATGGATGCTAGTAAGTCTGCTCTAGGCGGAGTTCTTACTCAAGAAGGAAGACCGGTGGCGTATACTTCGCGAAAGCTGAGGGATCATGAGAAGAATTATCCCACTCATGATCTGGAACTTTTAGCAGTTATACATGCATTGAAGTTATGGAGACATTATCTTCTTGGACGCAAGTTTCAGTTGGTTACAGACCACAAGAGTTTAAAGTGGATTTTTACTCAACCCATTCTCAATATGCGACAACGGCGATGGATAGAGCTATTACAGGAATATGACCTTGACATAAAGTATAGACCAGGGAAGGAAAACGCAGTTGCAGATGGTCTTAGCCGAAAATCGTTTCTCGGAGCTATCTCTATTCCAAATAACCCTATCTGGGATAGAATCAAAGAAGCATCCCTCGAAGATCCAGAGTACCAACGTATGGCTTCATTAGTCCAGCAGAATAAGATGCCTGAAGCTAAAGATTACTCTCTTATGGGAGGATGTCTTTACTACAGACATAGACTCTGTGTACCCAGAGACCCAGCTTTAAAGAAGGCCATTCTATATGAAGCACATGATAGCCCTACATCCGGACACCCAGGCTATGCTAAAACTCTTCACGCCGTCAGAAGGAGTTATTTTTGGTCTGGAATGAAAGGAGACATACTTCGCTATGTGAGGCAATGTCTTTCTTGTCAACGGATAAAGGCCGAAAGGATCAAATTACCAGGACAACTTCAACCTCTTGACATACCCCAGATGAAGTGGGAATGCATCAGTATGGATTTTGTTACAGGGTTACCTTTCACAGGAGGTTATGATTCTGTTTTCGTGGTTGTTGACATGCTCACAAAAGTGGCTCATCTAATACCCGTAAAGACAACCTTTACTGCTTCAGACATTAGTCGGGTATTCATCAAGGAGATTTTCAGGCTACATGGTCTACCCAAGCGTATTGTCAGTGATAGAGATGCTAAGTTTACATCAAAATTTTGGACTTCTCTTTTCCAATCTATCGGGTCACAATTAGCTTTCAGTATAGCATATCATCCGCAGACTGGCGGGCAAACCGAAAGAGTTAATCAAGTCATCGAGGACATTCTCAGAGCCTATTGTTCACAAGAGCCAAAGAAGTGGTTACAATATCTACCTTTGGTAGAATATGCTTATAACTCTTCCGAACACAGAAGCATTGGAATGTCACCTTTCAAAGCTCTTTATGGACAGGACTGTTTAGCACCACTGAACTTTCAGATCCAACCATTAGAGTAGAAGCCTCGAGAAAGATGTTAGAAGATATGTAAGCACAGATTAGAGCCATTCGCCAGGACATTCAGGCAGCTCAAGATAGACAGAAGCACTAGGCAGATAAGAACCGCACAGATAGAACTTTCAAGGAAGGAGATAAGGTTTTTCTCCGAGTCCGACCTAAGAAAAGCAATTTATCGCTAGGCAGATACAAGAAGCTAAGCCCAAGGTATTGTGGACCATTTGAGATCGTTAAGGTTGTAAGTGACCAGGCCTACAAGCTAAAGTTACCTGCAAACTTGAAGGTTCATGATGTATTCCATGTCAGCTTACTCAAACCCTATATTCCCAATCCTGATCAATTCTTGGACTCAGATCAGATAGTCATGCCAGCCCAAGGAGTTCTCGAGCTCCAACCTGACTATGTACTTGAAACAAGGGAAAGAAAGTTACGCAACAGAACTATCACGGAGCATCTAGTAAAATGGAAGGATTACCCTGAAGAAGATGCAACTTGGGAGGACAAATCGAAGCTCTTAAAAGATTACCCAAACTCATTCTTGAGATGAGGAAATCTCAAATTTTTCACGTTGGGGAGGTTGTAAGGTCTCTGACCCGATCACAAGAGCACCCTTGTACCACGAAATGAATACAATGGAATAAGTTACTATTTTTAGCAGTTTTCCAGATTCTGTCAGTGCCATGATGTTTAGAATGTTATAAAGCTTCAAAATGTGAATTACAATAATTTTTGTGAAAAATTTCCAAAAATAGTAAGTTTTTGGTCACCCGAACCGTCCAGTCTCGACCGTCTCGAAAATCTGCACTCGTACCCCGAATTTGAAAAAAAATGCATTTTCGGACCCTGGGGACTGCTAAATATGGCAGGTACTCGGGCCAGTACGCCTTAGTTAGAGCTTCGTATGGCAATTTACGGCATCAAAATCCGATTCGTATGACCCGTTTTAGCCTAGAACCAAATTTCCTAAAAATTGTCCGGGGAGGCACCGGGGGCCCGGGACTGTGTGGGAACAGGTCCCAGGCCACTCCAGATCAGCTTTAGCAGCTAGGGGGCGCCCTCTTGCTTTGTGGGAGTCTTGGGAAAGCTGCTAAGCCTGCAACTCAGTCTCAGAACCAGTTAACCAAGCCAACCTGACACTTGGTGGGCAGAGAACTGGACTTGCCATGCTTAACTGGAGAAGCTCCCAGATGCATTTAGCAACCCAGATCGATTTTCAGCCTGTAGGAGCCTATTTAAAGACCTGCACACACACACACACACACACACACACACACACACACACACACACACACACACACACACACACACACACACTTATGATCACACACACACACAGTGCATACACATACACCCACACACATTGGGAAGGTGCTGCCGGATCACACACCTATTGAAGCAGAAGCAAGGAGGGAGGAGCTGCCGAATTTTCATCTCAAGAAGCTCGATTAGATCAGAAAATTGAGAAGATTACCAGCTCTTAATCACGGTAACGACAGTTTAATTAATGCTATCTGTAAATTCCTTTCTCTACCACCAAAAATTTCTCGTACATTATGCCTATTCCTAGCCAAAAATCTCTATGACTACTATCTAAATTCTCCTTATTCGTACTCTATTATGTAATCATCATTCCATAGCTGAATTATTAGCCATTCTTCACTCTCGATTAATGATTAGAGCATAATTATCAGAATCTTCTCTCTCTAGATAGCATAGTAATTAATCGATAAGCTAGTATTTGTGTAGATTGAAGAGAATCACTATTGTAATCACTCATTAACATTGTAGCTTAATTGAATTCATTTCTCTTATGCATTAAGACGTAATTAAGGAGAAATTAATCCGTCAATAAGTCTCTAAGAATTGGTTTTTCCTCACACATATGCATAGGGTAAATCTGCATCATATAATTGCTAGGAAATAGTTTAATCATACTTAATCCAATTCTCTGGTAATTCCAATAGTGAAATCCTAATTATTCTTGATCATGTAAGCCGAATAATTATCTTAGAGCCGGTTCCCATAGGATTATGTGCCATCCTTAATGATTGCTTATGAAAGAAATCTAGACTCTCATATAGGAGGGATTACTTGATGTCACTAATCTACCCATTGGACTGTTATGATGCTTGTGAACCTTAGCTCTTTCTCCAAGCTAATCATTTAAAGTAGTGAGAAATGGCCCGGTTAAGAGGACGCGCTTCGGTGGTGCCCATGATCGCGAAGCAGGAATGAGCAATGTGAACGGGAAGGGGAAGGCTCCCATGGACGAGCAAATACCGGCCATCTCACGGGCTATTGACGAAGAAATGAAAGAGGTAGGTCCCAATTTCTATTCAAGTTGTTTAATTAACATTGCATACGATTAGTTAGGAATGAACATATCCCCGAACATGTTGGAGAAATCCGACAGAAACCTCGGCATTGAATGCATAGTACATTTAAGTATAAAGTAGGAAAGAAATGATTGATGGGTATGCTGTTTGCAAGAGGAAAGAATGTTTGCTAGGGAAAATTTAGCTCGACATGTTCATTTTATTTCCAATGTTGAATCAGTCCTAACCCCCCTACTGATCACAGGGGGCAGAGTTCCTCGTTAGGGATCTTGAATCCACGACTTGCTTTTTATGCGGTGGATACCCACGACTTGCTTTCTATGCGGTGGGAACCCACGTCTTGCTTTCTATGCGGTGGGAGTGTCCACGACGTGCTTTCTATGCGGTGGACATACCTAGTTGTATGGGCAGCTAGGCGACAACGGGAGTAGTGAACTCTCGCTGGAGGGGGGATGTTGTACCTCCAGAACATTGGAATTTTTATGAATAAGTTTGAGTAGAATTTTTACTAGAATTCTGTCTTGGTGTTGTTTGCAATACTGGTTGAAGGGCTGTTTTAACGAACCATGTGATTCGGAATTAAACAAGGAATATTTATGTTGAACAACCTTTGTGGTAGTAATTAGGTCACACGAGGAAGTGTGAGTGTGGGGGTGGAAAGTGGGGGCTTGGCTCGGGTTGCCAATGCCTACGAGATGGGTGGTCCCGATTGGTCGGGAACTCTCTGTCCCCATAGTGCTTACTCGATATTGGTATTACTCATTGCCCCTAGAGCGGCGAATCCTCGAGAGTACGTGCCTCTGAAACATGGGGAAAAAGGAACTCGGGGTTTCTCTCCTCTTGGAAGGTGGGTCTTAGGATTGCTAGATAGTTAAGTACGCTTCCCCTGCGAGGTGGAGCTAGATCTCGTTGCTAGTAGGCTCGAACTCGACTCACTTTGTGATGAGATATCGTCCGCTAGTTGAACCCTGAACCATTTTGTTTGCTTCCGCTATAGATCTAGTGGCCACCAGGTTTACCATCAGATCCGTTGTTTGATACGACGGGGTGGGGACCTCACAGCCACTCCTTTATAGGAACTAAGGGATTCACTTCTTTCTCGTTCTTCCTTCTATGTTATGGGAGAGAGTCTTCTTTTGGGAGTCTCATCAAGAGACCTCCTAAACTCTCTCTCCTCTTGGAGAGGAAGGGAAATCCCATAAGCACAAAGTTGCTGGGTAACTTTGGCTTGCAAAGTAAGGTTGGCCATAGCTTGATGCAAACTAGTAACAAGATAATTGATAAACATAAGGGCATCATCATTAGCACCTTCATGTGCAAAATCAAAGCCCGGGGCAGTCACTTATCAAAATATCCCTATATCACGTGCGTTCAAGAGGTAATTAATAATACCCCAATATACATATTATACTTACACTGTGAGCCTATTTAAAAAACCCCCACCCCCCTCTAATGTATACATAAAAGTATACATTTTGGTCTTTTAATAATCCTCTCCGATTAACTCACGTGATATCATACACATTCTAAAAAGTGACCGCCCCGGGAATCCAAGTTATCAATGTTCATTCTACTCTGTTGGTTATTGTAAGCCATGCTAATTATACTTATGTGTTTACTTAGTGTATCCTTTGGCAATTAAAAACCTTAGTTGCTACTCCTCTTAGCCTTTGTAAATAAGCACTATCAATATCTACACCCACGGCTCAAATTGGTTAACTATAGAGAGTAGTGGCGTGGGTCTAGAATAGAAAAATTACAGAGGGATAGCTCCTTTTGGACTTCTTATGGCTCAATAATGGTAAAACCGTAGGCAAGTCTAAAAAGAACCCATTATTAAGACCAAAGCTCCCGAGGTGTGCACCATTTTCCACATAGTCGTCTCAACAAAACCGATAATAGATCCCAATCCTACTTACCCTAATATAATTAAGAAAATCAACCATTAATAGGCTACTTAAGGAACTCTCTTCTTAAGCAAGAAAAGAGAAACCAAATGCTCTGATAGCAACGTAATGGAAATGGCCTATGAACTTTGAGAATAGCGGAATTAAGAAAATTAGAGTGAACATTTTTGTGAGATTACTTTGAGACATAGAGGGTGAACTTAATTGATGGTAGAAACATGAACATAGTACTTAATTAACTTGGCACGAACAATACTTTTGCATGAGAGAGAGTATTAGAGAACATGACAATAGTTGAGGACCGGATTTACTTGGAGCTGGTCCCCCCTCCAAAAGGCATTTGTATTATAGATTCTCCCATCAAGAGAGGCTTGGTACAATACAATCTTGTGCTACTTGTAACCTTGGTGATTCTATGAAGATGGAAAGCTTCATGCATCACGAACATAACATAAACTATGCAAAAAAAACTAACTATCTCAAGCCTCAAACACCTTCGAAGGTAGAGAGAGCTAGCAGGGAATGAGGGCAGGGAAGAGGAAGAAGAATCATTCATAGGAGAAAGAAATAGTTCCTCACTTATCATCACTCTTCTTGTGTAGCATAGAATAATAGCATAGTAATGAAGATGAAGAAGATGGCAAGCTTAAGCATTGAAGCATGGCTCTTGGTTGGATTTGCATTCCATAGACAAGATTGTTGGTGTAGGCTCTCAACTTCTCCACAATCTTGGAGAAGGAGATGGAACTCCACACAATGAGAGAAAGTGTGTGTGTGTGTGGGAGAGTAAACCCCCTCTAAAGCTTGGTCCCCCCCCCCCCCCCCTCTCTCTCTCTCTCTCTCTCTCTCTCTCTCTCTCTCTCTCTCTCACTCTTGTATTATTTAATTATATCATTTGGACATGTGTCCTCTTTTTCCTCTTTGAGAGAAAGAACTTAATTATTTATTTTTACGCATCTAAATTCTCATTGGACCCCTTTAAATCCTATCCAATAGGATTCAAGCACATCATGAGGGCCACATGTAGAGGATTTTGACATGTGTCTTTTATGCTTCTTAAGTCATTTGGTTTGAATTGGACACTTCAAGCACTTAATCAATTAAGCATGGAAACCATTTATTCCTCTTGAGAGTTTATCTTTGAATCGAACACTTCAAGAACCTTAGTCATTTAAGCATGAGAATCACCTCAAGCTTGGGAAAGATTCCCCCAAACACTTTAAGAACTTTAGCTAGCAACCCGACAAGCACCTCATGCTTGGGTGGGATTACCACCTCAAGGTTAGCTCTAGCTTGCCTAAGGTCAAATGACTTTTTAACAGCAGTAACTCTGGAGGTCTTTAATGAAGCTAACCCTAAGGTCTTTTAAGGTCTATTAGATGCACGTTGCTATTTGATAGACTACCTCCGTTTGGACCCCTATTGAGATGTAACCATCTCTCCTCTTGGTCCCTTGCTGAGATAAATCTAGAAGCACTTATTGCACATTGCTCTTTGGTAGACCCCGTCTCCTTTTGGACCCCTATTGAGATGCAATGGAAAGATAGATAGCCCTAGAATAATGGGGCATATATACAATGCATGGGGGGAAAAACCTCCTAGCGAGGGAAAAAATGCCCCAACAGTCCTAAGTGTGTTCACACACATCACTACCACATGCATATGGTAACATTAGACTTGCTATAGAAAATCTTATGATCTTTACTCTTGCCACAATCATGATTATGACTTTTTCTACTTGAAGTAGCAACATAAGTATTTCCTTGCTTAGCAAGCTCTATAGATTCTCTACAAATCTCTTCTCATTGAACAGACTAGCAGCTATGCCATTATAGACCAATTTTCCCTTAGGAAAAGACTTACTTATGCTATGCAAAAAATGTCCCATGAGAAAGGTAGAAAGAATAACAAGAAGATAGACAACGTCAAAATCAAGTCCCTATGACATTAGCTGATTGAAGAGTATGTTGAATTCATATAATTGTTTGTTGCAGGAGAGAATCACACCAGCCATAAAGTGCATGCAGTACAACCCAAATTAACATAATGTCAATCAAGGACACAAATGACATGATAGGCGCATGGAGGCTATCTCTTTACTTGTCAATCTGAGACCATCCCACACATACAACACTCTGGAAGGCTAACTAAACCACAATCTAGAATCTCACTACTCTCAACTATACCACCAACCCACATACACACAAACGGAAGGAAACTCTCTAAATCATACCAGAATCATATGAAACTTAAGGAACACACTCCCCTCACTAGGATACACCTCTCCTAAAGTCTCTACACTCAAAACCTTCACTCTAGACCCATGTGCATAAAACGCGTATGAAGATAGAGTTCAAATTTTGAAGTGCCCGAAATTGACATCTATGAGTACCTATCCATAGCTTATGTCACCATGATTCTAATAACTACTTGCAGGCAAAAGACAAACATCATTAGATATACTTACGGCCACAAATAGCTTGTAGATGCACGAGCGCGCTCGCTCCATTCCGCGAGGAATGCTTGGCATTGTCATGTATCTTTTGCCGAGCCTAGCATGATGGTGCAGATGGATCTCCATTGTGATGAACAAGCGGGGAGTTGCATCAGGAAGAATCTCACGCTCTCTCTCTTTCTCTCTCACACACAATTAATGGCAACTTAAAACTTGATTATGATAAAAAGTTCTTTTTACAAAATGACCTAGGTACCTTATATATTAAGAATACCATAGGTTAAACCTAAAATAAAGTTCTAAGGATAAAATG
This sequence comes from Adiantum capillus-veneris, assembly GCF_014529385.1. Taxonomy (NCBI): domain Eukaryota; kingdom Viridiplantae; phylum Streptophyta; class Polypodiopsida; order Polypodiales; family Pteridaceae; genus Adiantum; species Adiantum capillus-veneris. The sequence goes on along the minus strand of NC_140949.1, from coordinate 99,777,959 downwards.
GCTTTGTATGTACAATATGAAAGTGCCATCAAACCCCTTCTTCTGCAACTAAACTAACTACTCATTACAAATAATGTTTATGACCATAATCCGCAGTGTTTGATAACTCTCAAAAAATTAGGCTTTGTTGCAGAAATTGAGTTATGTTGAAGTCTTCACCCAACGGTCAACACTCCCCCCCTCCGAATTCATGTCATCCCTGACATGACCTGGTTGTCGATGTCGGTGCGTTCTTTGTTGTCATTTTTCTTTCTTGTGCTCCATTGCTTGTACTTTTGTCAAACCACACAAGAACTATGATCCATAAAAATCATAATTGGTGACGAACTTTTGTCCTTCACATCCATGCCTTGAGCTGAAATATCTGTTGTTGTCATGATAGGGCTATTGCCAGATCCAAATTCAAAAAGAACCCAATCTCATTCAGCTTGACTCTTATCCACATGGATATATAAATATCCATCCACCACTCGCTCCAACAAATCTGTCAATTTTGAGTACTTTGCATTCTCAAAAACAACTCTACAATCTATAGAATTGAATGATTGGCTTTTAGATTTGTAGAAATTGTCTGGCTAAACCGTCAACTTATTTAGGCCAAGTTGCACTTCAACACAAAGTCTGAATCTGGGAGATATTTTTTCTGATTTGAGGTTCAAAACCTATGTCCAACATGTGATCAAGGACAAGATATGTAACCCTGCAAAGGTTGGTTTGTCTACCATATGTGTTTGCTCTTCTTTGTTGATGACTCCTTTGTTCATGCATCAAGGTGATCAAAGTTGCATTTGCCACTGTTAGCTTTTGTTCATGCATCAAGGTGATCAAAGTTGCATTTGCCACTGCTAGCTTTTGTGTGATGTGTAAATCATTATAATGATTCTACTTGATACATGACTTAACTAAAGCCTGACAAACCCCAGTTAATATTCCCCAAGTTAGTAGCTTGCATCAAAAGGGCTCATCCGACATCATTTGTGATAGATGACCATTTATGAGCTATTATTGTCCATCTATCCCCAAAGCTCATATACATGATGTACAGGGTATGTAGATGGCTATCATGGCTTCAGATTTGAAAAAATTGCATCTTTGACTAGCTAGGTTTCTTTTTTTTTTTTGAAATCCTTAGCTTGTACTCTCTATGCATAGCCTCTTGACAAAGTTTAGTTTGCTTTGAACTTGCCCTTAGCTAACTTTTTGGATTTTAGTCTCGAAAATGATTGATGGGCATCGCTGGAACCTTCTGGCTACCAAACACATGTAGAACCAACGATGATGATCAAAATTGGGCTTGATCCACTATGAAAATCTCTAATTGTTTATCGTGGTCTTTTACCGTGTTTTGTAGAGAGAAGGTCCAAAATCAGTAGGAGAGGGAAGAGAGAGGAGGGCCGGGGGGGGGGGGGGGGTGTATTTCAATTATTTCTGCAAGTACTTTTGTGATTATTATCGTGGTATTTATCTTAATTATTACCGCTACTATTACCACGTTTATTCCCGTGGTAAGATAACTTTCAAACTCCCCCCCCCCCCCCCCCCCCCCCCCTCAAATTTTGGTGTTTCTCTCCTCTCAATAAAAATTAAAGAATATTATATGTAATTTTCAATTTTTAAGAAAAGAGTTATGTATATGAAACAATAGCTACCTATCTAGGATTACACTTGGTTTCAGTTAAACTAATCTCACTATCACTTGATTAACATAATTTAGAATGTTCACAAAATTAGAGGAAGGAAGAGGGGGGGGAGAGAGATGAATGGATTACACGACCAAATAAGTTCATAACTTAAAGTATGCAAAATTTTTATCAATCATCTTCCAAAAGATCCCTACAAGAAGCATCATCCAATTCTAAGTCCATGGCTCTTAAATCAATAAAGAGAGAAACGGAATTGTCGTTTGTGTATGTGTTGGCTTCATCATCTTTGAATTCTTCATGCTCCATCTCATCATCTTCATCATCATGACAATCATTCTCGCTAAGACTTTCCTCCACCAAACTTGATTCATCAACCTCCCTCTCCTCTGTCTCCCCCTCATCCAAAGTAGGAGGTGAAAGAGGGTCAAAAATGGTCTCCACTTCATTCCTGGAAAAAATGGTTCTCCCTCAAGGTGTTACGAGAAGTACAAACCAAAGTCCACCCACTAATGAGATCTGGGAAACATGCAAGGTGTCTAGGCACTGGGGGTGCCCTCCTTCCTCCATGCGCTTGTTTCCATGCTTCTGTCTCTTGCAAATGCCTTGCCTTTGCCATTGTCCACAAGTCCACCCACTTGGTCATAACCTTTGCATTGAGAATACAAAACTTATTGACCACTCGGGATAGATTCATATCCATGTTAAATAGTTTTTCCTTTCCACTTGGCAAGTGTGAAGTCATCCTTGAATCTTCCTCGTCTGACCACAAGCAAGGCATTGAAGGATCAACTTGTGCCAAATACTCAGATGTAAACAAATTCCTCTTGCATGATCCACCCTTTGGCCATGCATGCCTCTCGTTGAGACCATAGCTGCACAAAATCTTTGAGAGTCTTTAAAAACCTCTCTAAGAAGAACATCCATCGTGCGTGCACTAGTCCACATATAGAAATCTCCTCCACCACTTGAACCAAGAGGTGGATTCGACTAAGAAAGACCAATCAAGGAAATGCATCCTCAAAATTTCTATTTCAAGTGTTTCTGTAGCAGGGATAGATTCTATTTCAATTTCCTTGGAGCTCACAAATCTGCAAGAAAACACACAAGGATACACTAAGTGCTAGTTGAGATTATTTCTATATAAAAAAAGTGTAGCTGAGTGGAGTCTTGTGTTGTACCTTACTAGCTCTCCAAGTTTGAAAATAGCATCTCTGACTTTCTTGTCCTGATATATACACATACTCACCGATAGAATGAACTACAATGTAAATTAGGGAAAGGGAAAGTGAGAGAAAGTCATACACACAAACTATAGATAGAATAGGGAGAGGGACATTACCTGAAGCATCTTGTGCCAATCATGGGACTTCAACCCATTTAATTGAACTCTTCCACCCTTTTTCACTTTTGTGAAATCTCCCTTTAGCGACCTCATGTATCCTGTTGGTGTGCATATAGATGCGATGGTACCCTTCACTTTGTCTAATTCTTCTTTGGCTAGAATCCATGGTGCTTTAGGAAGCACAATCTTTTGGGGCATGGTGTAAAGTAAAAAGGTGGGAAGACATTTCAAGACCCTCAAATCGTCCTTCACACCCAATGAGTCCTTCTTGCCAATAATGTGGTCCCATAGTGTTTGGGCTACATTCTTGAATATGTGCATGGGATCCAATGTAGTTTTAAGTCCTGCCAATATGGAATACCTTGATATACCTTTTGATGGAGGACACAAAGCCAGACTGTTGTTGTAGTGTTCTTCCCAAAAATGTTTCCCAATTTTCCATCATGAGCTTTAGAGGTGTCTTCCCATTTCTTGGAGCCTTGTGCGCGCTATGACCTTGGGGTAAGAAACGATGGTTGTTTGGATAGATTACCTTGCACAAGGCATCGGGCCTCTTTGCCACCAATGATGGCCTGCAAGTAGGACATGCATTGTGACCCGATGTGGACAACCCTACATACATAGCATATCGTTAGAGAGAGAGAAAACTAAAGGGAGAGAGAATAGAGAGAGAAGAAGAAGGGAGATACCAGAAATCTCTCCAAGCCCAGGATTGTCATGCATAGTCCACATAAGGATTCCCCTCACAATCTAAGTTTCATTATACGTTATATGGGAAATATATAATACGTCAATACGGGCATATTTTACATGACCTCATATTATACGAGCATATTATATGATGCCTTGTCCACAAAAATGGGTAATGTATTTTTTTCCTAGTTTTTTATCGAATTTTTTTTTTTGATATATTTAGGAAAAAGTATTTTTTGATCGAAGAATGTATTGATAAAAAAAAAGTATACATATCAACGACGTGCCTTGTTGAGACTAGTAATTATCACAAATGGTATTCCATGTAAATAATAGACCAAAAAATGATTTTTTTAATAATTTTAAAGTATCAAATTTTAAAATAGTTTTAAAATATTTTGTTTAAAATCAATTCAATATTTTGTTAAAATTTGATTGATTATTTCTTTTTAAATCAAATTATGTAAGCTTTGTATGTTGTGTAGAGCTCAAACTCTCACTCATACAAGGTGTTTATTTTTTAGGAGTCACTTGCTACGTGCTCAGTTTCCTGGCATGTGGAAGTGAATTAGTGATATAATTTAGAGATCGTCGTTGTGTGCAGAGTGTACTCTCACATGAGCTTATCTATTTGTAAAATATGATAGAATAGATGTCAGTTTTATTTAGGTAGATTCAATTTTGACATGCATATACTTTCTCACCTCAAAATGAACATAGATAGAATTTTTTTGTCTTGTGTAGAGCCATCATACTATGCTCTTGGAATCAAAATTTAGGAATCTCATGTCCAAATACATTGATATTACATTATCTTTATCTGGTTGCTACGTCTATCATATTGTGTGATCGTACACGTGCATCAACTACATATCAATAAGCTTTTAAAGATCTACCATGGAGTGTGAGAACTTCATGTTTTCACTTCAGATAGATATGACAGTCAAGGTTTACAATTAATCCTCATGTTCCAGTGACAATCAAGTACAAGATTGGATCATTATCGATTATTGTAATGTGTGAAAGCCTTAATCTTGCACTTTAGATAAATTGATATAGTGCAACATGATGATGATTTTTGTTTGTATTTTTTTAAATAAATGATTAAGATTATCAATTATCGTAATGTGTGAAAGCCAAAAGCTTGAACTTTAAATGAATCGATATAGTGTAATGTGATTGAAATGTTTTGTTTGAAGTGATCAAAATATAATTTGATTGACATGAGTTTATTGAACAATGCTAAGACTATTATTGTTTATTGCTAATTGATAATGTAGCACAAAACTAATTGATAATGTGAACAGATTTTGATCACTATATTGATCGATAGAGCATTGCTTATGTAGTTTGTTGATTTGAATTAATTTTGACCTCAAAATTAACAAGTGGATTTATTGATCAAGCAATTTAACTTTATCTGTCAGCATGGTGAAAGGACATGAGTGGAGTTATGTCCATGAGCTGCATGCTAGAAAGAATACATCTCGATTGAAATGCAAGACTTGCGGCCATGAGTTCAGTGGTAATGAGACCAAAATCAAAGAGCATTTAATGAAAGTTCTGGTAATGTGTCCGATTGCATGGCTCTGCTGAGAGATATTCATGCTAAATTGCGAAAGTATGCTTGCAAAGCAGAGCAAATTCTTGCAGCTAAAAAGGAAACTCCTAATGCCAAAAAAGTTGCAATGGATGTTGAAATGTCTGTTGTCAATGGAGAGGATAGATCATGTGCCTACAGAAGCAAATGATCACACTCCCCAGTCAACTCGTTTTCATGGAAATGCTTCAACGTCAGCAGCAGCGAATCCTAGCTTAACTAAAGTTAGTAAGACATCATCCAATGGCCAAATGCTGTATGAAGTGATAGACAAGCACCTGAAATGGATAAAAGCTTTTGTGGCATGCAGTATACCATTCAATGCTATGCGCATACAGTGGTTGCATGAAGTGGAAGCTATGAGAGAAACTAGTTGGCTTTTGACTTTATGCATACCAAGAAACAAAACCAGTTTCATCCTAAATGTGTTGCTGATTTGTTTTATGTTTTTTGCAACATGAGACTTATTCATAAGCCATTGAACATTTCTTCAAGAGCAGCACAAAAGCACTATGGTGTTTTTCAAACCCATGAAGTGACGGGAGCAAAGCGAACCCCGAACCCCGATGGCCTCTAAAACACCGGGGACCGAATGGCGCGCCTCGAGCCTGTCATGGTAAAGCAAACAGGGGGGCACCACCTAGCTTCAGCGGCTAGGACGCAAACAACACACCACCATAACAAAGTTTTCATCCAAGAGAGATGGATGCTTGGGAGTAATGATGAAAAGGAAAGGGAATGAGATCAAGTGACAGAGAGAGAGAGGGAGGGGGTATAGCGGCTTAGTACTTAGGCATCACAAAAGGATGGTGAATCCGCACACCCTTCACACATACACAAGCTCACTCCAAAACACAAGACTAGGTGACGATTTCGCACACCTCACATGGGGAAAACATTGCGAGAAAACATACTCACAAAACCTCAAGCTTTATTTAGAGAATTAGGCGATGAAATGGGGAGCATAGGGTAGGGGAATGAGAAGGGAGAGAGTGGTAGAGCACTTGGCGGATAGGTGGGAGTTGATGGCGAAGACTCGCACGAGGATTATGGCCATCATCCTTCATTTAGTTGCCCTTCATCTTCCATAGCCAAGGGTGTAGAGGTCATGCTCAAGACAAGCATGGTGATTGCGGTGATGGTGATGGTGTGGGTGTGTGTGTGTGCACTAGGCACACACAGTGCATAGTGTGTTCTTTGGTGATGTTGTGTGTTTTTGTGTGATGGTGACCCCTCTTTATATAGGGGAGGAGGGGGGGGAGAAATTCTAGAATTTAGAAATGAAGAAATCATTATCTACATAGGCCATGTGACTGTGGGCCCCACTTGTCTGGCTGTGTGTATATGTGCCAAAACAGCAGTCTCATGAGAGAGAGACTAAGAGAGAGAGAGATGGGTTGATGAAAAAAAGTGAGAGGTGACATGGAGAATAAAGTAATTATAAGAGGGGAGAGAGAGGAGTGTGTTCAGAGGTGAATCTGTGTGCAGATGTGTGTGAACACAAGAAAAATCAGGTAACCCCCGGGTGGGGATGGGTCTGTGGGCACCTTTTTTAGTGAAACTGAGTGTGTGTGAGTGTGAGGGAGGTTATTTAGCTACAAGACAAGAGACATGGAGCCCTTTAGAGAGAGGGGGGGTATTTGGGTCATGGGATATGATAGGAGAGAGAAAGGGGGGGTGGGGTATACTATTTTGGAAGATAGGGTAAGTTGCATGTGAGTTAGGGTGCATTATTGGTGAGTTAGAATGCATTATTGGTGAGAGGTGGGGTAGCTTGAGGGGAGAGAGAAAGGAGAAAGGACAAGGGGAAGAGAGAGGGGGTTGACCTTTTGAGTGGAGGAGAGGAAAAGGGACACACGGCGGGGCAACAGTGAAGAAAAAGGAGGCAAGGTGGGGATGGGCTGTCCCGCAGGCATGAGGTGGCCTATTTTACCTTTCTCATATATTTACATAATCATACTTTATTTCTTTCTTACTTTTTCCAATGTCTTTTATGACTCCCTCCCTAAGAGGGGGTTTTCATGGGGTGGGGACGAGAGAAGAGGGGTATGGGAGCTTGGCTTGTGAAAAGCCCCCATCATTAGCCCTCCCCTGTTGGCTAGAGGCATTCATGTCTCTAGCTCATCTGTTTGATCATTATCGTCGGAGGTGGCGGCTGATGGTGTGCCCTCATCTGGAATGTCAATAGGTGGAGCCTGGTCAAATCGAAGAAAATAAGGTTTAAGTCGCCAACCATTTACCCTGGTTTTATGAAGTTTTCCATCAGCCTCCATAAGCTGGTAGCTTCCATTGGCATACTTTTTCCTGACGATGAAAGGACCTTCCCATCGGAGTAGGAGTTTCTTATCCTTGCGCGTGTTGAAGCGATTGTCGTAGCGGAGCACCAACATTCCTTTCTTCAATTCTTTTTTCCGGAGATGCTCGTTAAAGCTAAGCCGTCTATGCTCTGCTTGTGCTGCATAATAATTTATTGCTTCTTCTCTGTCCAGCTACAGTCTTTCCAAGTTGATGATGTGATCTCTCAAATGCATGTTGGGCTGTTGAAGCTGGCTTGCCATTACTCTGAGACTTTGTAGTTGCACTTCAATGGGCAAGATTGCTTCCTTACCAAATACTAGATGATACGGTGTGAATCCCAAGGATGTACGAAATGAAGTTCTATAGGCCCATAAAGCTGGTAGTAGATACTTATCCCAGTCTCCAGGATGATTGTTTACCTGCTTGGTAATAATTTTAGAAACCATTCCATTTACCTTTTTAACTAGGCCATTACATTGAGGGTAATATGGTGAAGAGTGCCTCCTTGTAATGCTCAGTTTCTGCATTAATTCTCCTACCAAGTCTGCTCTGAAACCTGGCCCTCTATCAAAGATGATCTCTAAAGGTGTGCCAAACCTACAGCATATGTGCTCGTAGATAAATTTAGCTACATCTACCGCTGTGATTCTAGTGGTGGCTGTAGCCTCTGCCCATCTAGTCATGTAGTCGACCCCCATGATAATGTAGAATTTTCCTGAGTTGGCCCTAGGTAATGGCCCAATGGCATCGATACCCCATTTTTCAAATGGGCCATATGAGAGAATAGGTGTCTGTGGTTCAGGCATAAGTGACCTAGTGCCGGCCTTTTGACACAACTTACATGTTTTGCACTAGTGGTGTACATCACGGTTGAGGCTAGGCCATATGAAGCCTGCCTGCAAGATTTTCCTACTTGTTATGTCTAGGGCAAAGTGACCACCACAAACCCCGTCGTGACAGCTAGCAATTACTCCCGTGATTTCCTGAGAGAGAGGGACCTTCCTGAGTATTTGGTCCTTACCCTTACAGTACAAACCGTCATTGATGAGTCGATACCTTGTGGCCTTCCGCGTCAGCCATTGCTTCTGTCCCTTTGTTAAATCTGATGGGCATTCCCCTGTTTCCAAAAAAATGCATGATGTCAGGCAAGGCATCACTTCCTTGAAATAGAGGGAGCTTTAGTTTTATTGCTCCAACCACCACTTCCTGTAGTCTTTCACTTGCTAGGGCATCTGCTTCTTGGTTTTGAGCCCTTGGGATATGGTGTATTTGAACTTCTTCAAAATTACCCAACAAGGTTTTTACACCACTTAAGTGAGTCCTTAAACTAGGATTCTTGCATGTCCATGCTCCATTTACTTGCCTTACCAGAAGTAGAGCATCCCCAAATACATTAAGGCGTTGTACACCTTGCGAGATGCATCATTGTAGACCCTTGGTTAGTGCTGCATACTCAGCTTCATTGTTAGAATGTGAATCTAACAATTGGCCCAACGAAAATACCTTTGTCCCTTTGTCATCAAAGACCACTATGCCTGCAGCTGCTTTGTCGGACGCTCGCTTGTAGGCTCCATCAAAGTAGAGAGAGTATGCTCCTTCTACCATCGGTGGTACTGGAGGTAATCGGACTTCTCCTTCCTTAGATTGCTTCTCCTTCCTTTCAAAGACTTGGTAGGTCATGAGTCCCCCCAAACTTGCCCTTGTCGTGCTTTCTACCTGTACTGTGTAGTCAAACTCTTGCAGACGAACTAGCCATTTAGTAATTCTAGCAGACACATCCATGTGTTGTACAACATAGGGAAATATTTCATCCGTGGTTAGAATCACAAATTGCTTAGGCATCAAATATGACCTAAACTTTGTAGTTGCAAATCTAAGAGCTAGGACTAAGTGTTCCACATGGGTGAAACCTTTCTCTCCTGCTGTCATCATTCGACTAGAGAAGTAGATTGGCCTCATGAAAGATGTCGTCGTATCCTTTTGGAGTAGCACAGCCCCCAATGAGTCATCACCAACACTTGAGGTGACATAGAATTTTTCATCCCACTTAGGTGGTGAGATAGTTGGCAGAGTGGCTAAGACCTCCTTTACCTTGTTGTAGATGAATCTACTTAAGTACCTCACCTTATGTAGAAAAGAGACCAGTTGATGTGCGGTCGTTGGTGAAGGTAGGGCTTTGATACCTTTTGCTGAAATTTCATGGCCTAGTAGAATGACTTTACTCTCCCCAATGTGGCATTTATCCACATTTAATTGCCCACCTAGGTTCTGCAACCTGGCTAGACCTTCAGTTACCTTTTCTAAATGTGAAATACGGGAGCTATATATACAAAAATCATCAATGAACACTCTTATGGATGTTCCAAAGAACGGTTGAAAAACATATGTGACATATCTTTGGAATGTGGCAGGTGCATTTGTGAGACCGAATGGCATAACCCTGTATGCAAAACAACCCCATGGCGTGATAAAAGTGGTTTTTAGCTGATCTTCCAAGGCTATGCGTATTTGAAAGTATCCAGAATAACCATCACAGACAGTATAGCATTCAAAACCCGCTACTTCATTCAGAATTTCATCCAAGAAAGGGAGAGGAAAGTGGTCTCTCTTTGTAGCTGCATTTAGTGGTTTGTAGTTAACACAGACCCTCCACTTACCATTCTTTTTAGGCGTCACCACTACGGGTGACACCCATTCTGAGTTTTCTACAGGATAGATGAATCCCGCCTCCAGCAGTTTACTTACCTCGGCCAAGAGTGCCTTTTCTTGTATGACCCCCAGTCGTCGTAGCTTTTGCACAACTGGTTTTACCCCTTCCTTCAGCTTAATATGATGTTCCACCACTGTAATGCCTGTGATTCTTTCATAGTTGTCAATGAACAGGTTAGGAAATCCCATCAACATTTGCAAAAAACTATCTTTCTCCTCAAGTGTTAATTCCGTAGACAACATACCCTTCAACCTACTTCCTCATAGGCCAGGTGATTTGCTCTCCTCTTCATTGGGTTGCCCTTTTGGTGATGGATCACCAGTTGTGCTTACCCTTTGTGGATCCTTCATAATGATACCCATCACATCAATGGAACTGTCACTTTCGTCGGTGGATGTGGTCTCCTCCTCAGAACTGGAAGATTCGCTAGTGGTTTCATCTGCCGATGTTTCCAGATTCATTTGCTTCTGCTTGCCAATCCTCATGTCGTAGTAGATTGTCTCCCCTTTCTTACCGGTCATGCGTAGAAGGCCAGTACCCCAGTCCTGTTTTTCCTTCATGGCCATCAACCATGGCCTTCCCAAAATTAGTGGATAGCGCTCCCCCTTAGTAGGCATTACAAAAACATCTACCTCTACCTCAGTGTTGAAAGCTTTGATTTTCACGGCACTTACCACACCCACACACTTTACTTTTGCGTTGTTGCCCATCTTTGCCTTGCATGGAGAAGGCCTGTCAACCTCGAGCCCTAATCAAAGCATCATAGCTTCGCTCATTACACAGATTTGTGCACCTCCATCAATGTAGGTGTTTCCAACCCTCTTTCCTTTTATGTTTACGTCGACAATTGGAAGGATGTCATCCATGTTGCATCCCGAAATTGCTCCGGCTACCTTTGTTTTGGAGCGTCTTGTACTTACCATTTTAGACCATTGTCGCCTTACTTTAGGTACAAGATGTAGCAGTTGTGGCCATGTAATCTTCGGTCCTTGCTCTGCCACATCCAATGTTAGATCATAGGGCTTAGAACTTTCCCCTAGCTGGAAGTCGGTGATGCCCAATTTCCGTCGTGTCCTGGATGGCCTCTTGCTAGTTTCTCCTCTCATGCTTCTCTCATCATCTGATTGTGTCGCCTTCTCCCTCCTAGCTCTTTTCACAGTCATGGCCTCAAGTGGTTCTAAAAAGGTTACCTTCTCCTTACCCTTGTCCCTCTCCTTTGCTCGGGGTGGATCCACTACTATGGCTTTTCCTTTCTCTTCTAGCCTTATGATGTTTACAGGGCGATCAGGTGGTGGGGCTGGTGGAAGAGGTGGGATGGATGCTTGTAGTGGTGTCTGGGGTGGACGTAGAATTTGTGTTGGTGGGGGTGGTGCTCAGGGTGGGGGTGTTCTTTCTCTAGGGGGTGACAATTGGTTCCTCCTACCTCCTCTATTATAGTTTTGTCGTGGTTTGGGACAGTAGTACATACCGTGACCGTCTTCTCCGCAGTTGTAGCAATGATACTCCCTGTTTTGTTGTCGTGCTCTTTCAGGGTCTTGATCTCTTTCTTGACTCCTCCCTTGTTGTATTAAGTGGACAGACAAATTCTGCAGTTGGTCAGTAATATGGGCCAACATATCTTGTTGGTCATCTCTTACCCCAAGAGCCGGTGGTGGTGGTGGAATGGTGGTTGTCATAGTTGCTGGTCAACGCGATGTTCTTGATTCTGTTGACTCGGTTTCTTTGGCTTTCATTCGCAGCTTCTTGTCTTTAAGGCGAGCAATCTCAACGGCTAACTCGTACGTAGCCGGGAATCTACCTTTCACCTTCTCCTTGAGAAGCGGCCATAAGCCATGCGTGAACCGATCCTTTTTTAAGAAATCGGGTGCAGCTTCCCCCCTAGCCAATGACTCAACCCACCGTTCCCACAAATCCACAAATTTGGACTCATAGGTGGCATATTCTAAAAGACCCTCCTGCTTCAAGTCTCTCAACTTGTCCCACAACTTTTCTGAAGTGGTACCTCCCCTAAAGCGCCTCTTAAAAGCGGTTTTTAAGGGTTCCCAATCATCCTTGGTTGCTTGTGGAAGTGCATTGTACCATGATCTAGCTTCTAGCTTCATGAGATGCTTAAAGATTCTAACCCGGGATTCATCCGTATCTTTGTTGCTCACTACACATGCTACTTCAAAGTCATCTAGGAAGTCTGTTACCAAATCCTCCCCTTTCTTTCCTTTAAATGTTGGAAATGCTACACTTGCCATGATTACTGAGAGAGAGCTAGAAAGACACACTGCTTAACTTGCAAAAGTTTTTTTCTTCTTTACAAGGAGGTGTGTATACCCTCTTATACTAGGACATAGATTAAAACTTCAAACGGTACATTGCCTTGTACCAAAGGTAAGACAAATGGTTGATCTGATGCGAGAACCTCCAAAAACCGCTCCCCACCCGGCATGGTGTCAATGATGTGCTGGTAGTGAGCCTTCAAATCCAGTATTACCTTGATTGAGTGTACACGTGTTGGTATGTGTGATCTGTCTTGAGGTAGGTTGTACTGATTCATGTGAAGCTTAGAGGTGCTTAGTCACTATCCAAGCTTGTGGGAGAGGGTGGTGTTCTTTCCTGAAACAAACTCAGTAGATCCCTAGTTTCTCTAGTGAGAGTGTGAGCCAATGCTTCCGTTATCTGTGCTGCAGCATCAGGTGCGACTTGAAAACTGACTGTGATAATTACCTCGGTGACTTGAGTTACCCGATTCTCAAAGTAGAATAGTGTTGATTCTCTATTGTGTAGAGCTCCTTCCATTTTGTTGTTGTGGGTTGGTTGTAGGTTGCGGACATGGTTTCGACCTTCTCCTTCTTCTTCTTGGCACTTGGCCTATGTATATCCACTGGGTTTGGCGTGTTGGTTGACTCTCCCACTGCAAATCGATTACCGTTACGCCTGGCACTCGAGCTTCGATGGAGATGTGGAGTTCGTCTAGTTGTGATTGGAGCTCTTCTTCTTCTGTCATCCAATTAGCAAATCCTGCTAGCCATTCATCCATTCACAATAGTTTAAGGGTTTCAGTCTTGTAAACTGAAGGGTTTCATGAAAAGATCCTCAGTGGGGGCACCAAATGACGGGAGCAAAGCGAACCCCGAACCCCAATGGCCTCTAAAATATCAGGGACCGAATGGCGCGCCTCAAGCCTGTCATGGTAAAGCAAACAGGGGGGGCACCACCTAGCTTCAGCGGCTAGGACGCAAACAACACACCACCATAACAAAGTTTTCATCCAAGAGAGATGGATGCTTGGGACTAATGATGAAAAGGAAAGGGAATGAGATCAAGTGACAGAGAGAGAGAGGGAGGGGGTATAGCGGCTTAGTACTTAGGCATCACAAAAGGATGGTGAATCCGCACACCCTTCACACATACACAAGCTCACTCCAAAACACAAGACTAGGTGGCGATTTCGCACACCTCACATGGGGAAAACATTGCAAGAAAACATACTCACAAAACCTCAAGCTTTATTTAGAGAATTAGGCGATTAAATGGGGAGCATAGGGTAGGGGAATGAGAAGGGAGAGAGTGGTAGAGCACATGGCGGATAGGTGGGAGTTGATGGCGAAGACTCGCACGAGGATTATGGCCATCATCCTTCATTTAGTTTCCCTTCATCTTCCATAGCCAAGGGTGTAGAGGTCATGCTCAAGACAAGCATGGTGATTGCGGTGATGGTGATGGTGTGGGTGTGTGTGTGTGCACTAGGCACACACAGTGCATAGTGTGTTCTTTGGTGATGTTGTGTGTTTTTGTGTGATGGTGACCCCTCTTTATATAGGGGAGGAGGGGGGGGAGAAATTCTAGAATTTAGAAATGAAGAAATCATTATCTACATAGGCCATGTGACTGTGGGCCCCACTTGTTTGGCTGTGTGTATATGTGCCAGAACAGCAGTCTCATGAGAGAGAGACTAAGAGAGAGAGAGATGGGTTGATGAAAAAAAGTGAGAGGTGACATGGAGAATAAAGTAATTACAAGAGGGGAGAGAGAGGAGTGTGTTCAGAGGTGAATCTGTGTGCAGATGTGTGTGAACACAAGAAAAATCAGGTAACCCCCGGGTGGGGATGGGTCTGTGGGCACCTTTTTTAGTGAAACTGAGTGTGTGTCAGTGTGAGGGAGGTTATTTAGCTACAAGACAAGAGACATGGAGCCCTTTAGAGAGAGGAGGGGTATTTGGGTCATGGGATATGATAGGAGAGAGAAAGGGGGGGTGGGGTATACTATTTTGGAAGATAGGGTAAGTTGCATGTGAGTTAGGGTGCATTATTGGTGAGTTAGAATGCATTATTGGTGAGAGGTGGGGTAGCTTGAGGGGAGAGAGAAAGGAGAAAGGACAAGGGGAAGAGAGAGGGGGTTGACCTTTTGAGTGGAGGAGAGGAAAAGGGACACACGGCGGGGCAACAGTGAAGAAAAAGGAGGCAAGGTGGGGATGGGCTGTCCCGCAGGCATGAGGTGGCCTATTTTACCTTTCTCATATATTTACATAATCATACTTTATTTTTTTCTTACTTTTTCCAATGTCTTTTATTACTCCCTCCCTAAGAGGGGGTTTTCATGGGGTGGGGACGAGAGAAGAGGGGTATGGGAGCGTGGCTTGTGAAAAGCCCCCATCAGAAGCTATAGCTGTGGAAGTAGACGATATGGAAAGGGATATAGCTTGAAATTTCTTTAATAGGGATGATATAGAATTTCCCTCTTCGATTCGTGTTGTAGCTTTGAGGTCTTTCTCTTGGCCATACCACTCTCTCTCTTCTTTGTAGATGGTATGTGCTTCATCGTGGTTAAGTTCTTCTTCCATAATTGTCAATCAAGAGAACATGTCATCATTAGAAAGACTTATGGTAAAGTTAACAGGTTATCACTTTCAAAATTCAAATCTTCAAAGAAATAGAGAGGATAACTTAATCATGCACTGCAAGAAAGAGACATAATATTTATCACCATGTCGTTGGAAAGAGACAACATACATGATTACTTATATAATTTACAAGCGCAACTAAAGAGGACAATAAATAATTCATCACTTTAATCATCAGCTATTTGTAGACCAAAATCATTACAATGTCATAGCCCACTCTATGGGCACAGTATAGACAGAGACAAAGATCAAAATCGTTAGTTTGGCTTGAGGGATTGTTTCGCTTGTCACTCTCAAGGTGGGTAAGTACATTGCTTACTAAATCCCTTTTGTTTTGCTCTTGTGACACTGACATGCACTTCAAGAGTCTTTACAAGTATGACAAATGGAGTAGATATCCATGGATTTATTCCAGGGAGGGGGATTAGTAGATATGCATTCTGGGGCAGCCCATGGAAAATCTCTCTCACTCTACTTTCTAGTTTCTATTTGCAAGTTGGAGAGAGGAGGAAAACATGTCGTTGTTTTGGTCTTTGTACATGACCCCCAGTCCACAATGCCTGCATAGACCCCCTTCTATCCAAAGTGAAGCATCATGTTGTGGGAGTGAAGGTCATTGGGGAGATAGTCGTGCACATGTAGATACTTTAGGGTCTAAAGAAGAGTGTTTATTATCTGCAAAATGTTATTTTGGAATAACTCTATTGTTCCTTTAGTAGTTACATAATTGCAAATGGTAGGTTGACTGCCATTTGCAATGCGCTCTCTTATCCACTACTCTAAATGGCCGCCATTCCAAAAACGTGAAATGAGCATTGGACACCCTATGTGGCAGACTATGGCAAGTGGATAAATAATGCCGTGATGAGCGATGTCCAAAATTGTGGCTTCATGCATGACCTATTGATCCACTGTGGGTCCATCCAAGTGGACTTTGAAGATCTTTGCCGCATACAGTGGCTCTTTAAATGATCATGTGTGACACCTACATGCTTCACATGTGCCCATCTCCCTTCTCCCAACTGTGGAGCATGTATGAAGAAGATTGCAATTTTTGGCAAAAGATGTAATACAGGGGGGAACGAGAGTGGAACTAGCAGTAGACTCTATTCTAACCGTAGTTTCTAGCTCTTCAGTAGCATTGGAAGAGTTGGCTTCCACTCTCATGCGCTTTGTTGCTCTTTCCTGGTTTCCCTTGCTCTTGAACTTAGTATACAACTGCTGCACAAGTTGTATGAGAGTAGTTATGCCTGGCAAAATAGTGATTTTAGGAATTTCTAGATCCTAAAAAATTTGTCCAATAGACTGCTTGACCATGTTCAATAATGAACCTGATGTCATTAGAGATATGTCAAAAGCAATGGGCATAAATGCGTGTTGAAGCTGCTCAAATACAGACTTTGCTAAGGACTCTCTGAAGTGATAATAATGTTCCAGAGAAGAGGGGTTTAGGCAATGACAAAGCTCAGGCTTTGACAGGTGATGAAAGTGATGTATTATCACTTCAAAGGCAAATTTTTGTCATGTTTTACCAGCTTAATATCCACCATATCTGCAACATATAATTTTAAAACATAAATGTTGTCAGAGGAGAGGGGAAACTATCAAAATCGTGTCATGATCCTAATCCATACCCAATTGACATAATTCATAGCAAACGACGATATATTATGATTGCAATACATACATTGTACAATAGAGAGGAGAATACACAAAGAGCGAGATGGAGAGGTGAACAGGCCAGGAGTATGAGGGATGCTCATCACAAGAAATGGACCCTATTATGTGCATTACATGATACACGTAAACGATCAGAGCGTGAATGTGAACAACCTAACTTGTGTGACGTACGCTCAACACAAGTCTTGGACGTTGTTGTAATGTTGATTGATAGTTTAATCAATCTAATCCCTGATGAAGTGTGTGGAATGCATAGCACAACCATCAGCGCAGACAATTTAAAAATCTCATATTGTGGCCAAAAATCGTACATATTTACATGATCTAAAACAACATCAAGTCATCTACTGATGAGTGGCGTATATACATATCAAAAAGTACAAGGGCAATGCGTGTCATGCTAAGATGAAGAGGGCATAGGTATGCATCTCTCCACTCTTAGGTAAACAAACGTATCCCTCATGTTATATTTAGTAAGAACAATGATGCAACTTAATCCATCCATGATGAAGTGTGTACAACTCACAACATAAACATCAACGGACAACTTAACAATCTCAGATGCAAGACAAATATTGTATGTATCTACATCCAAGACAACACCAAGTCATCTAGTGATGAACAATGACGTGTCTTTGGAGTTTGAAACACAAGAGTAAACAGTGCGTCACACAGAGATGAAGAGGGCATAAAATATGCATCTCTCCACTTTCTATTTGACAACCAGACTTCTTGTGTTTCTACGTGATACAAACATGATTTGAGCTGATCTAAAATTGAGAAACCTATAGGTCACTCTGAAGTGAGAGATGTAGCATCATGCCTACTGCACTCCACGAGTCAACCACTAAATTCTAACTCAACACTGTGGTGAGAGATATACTACTGCACCACACAAGTGAGAATCTAAGGCTGTCCTAAAACCTTTCTCTACAGTAAGCCAAGTGAGAATCTAAGGCTATCCTAAAACCCTTCTCTACAGTAAGCCAAGTGGCTGCACAGTATGAGAAAAGTGACTAGATTCTACTCACTTCTAGAGTGAGCCGGATGGCTACACACTACGAAGTGGCCTATAACCTGCAAGCCAACTCTGTGTGAGAGAAAGACAACTGCACCACACGAGTCTGACACAACACACTTAAACAAGTTAGAAAAAATGGTAACAAATTTAAAATTATACCTCAAGCTCCAGATGTTTATTGCTCTTTTACCAGTTGTTGCTGGTTTCGACCGGAACCGGCGACAGTCCTTATATAAGTATTTTTTCAATCAAAAGACCTTTTGATTGAAAGATATTTTGATCAAAATAAAAAAGAAATAAAACGGCTATTTGGTGATTATACAGACGGTTTATACGTATATTTCTTTTGGTACGGGTGTATAAATGCAATGCAGCTCACAATGGCTTCTCTCCCCCCCCTTTGTAAGTGATACATCTACAACAGGAATGCCTCTCCATAACTCCTCCAACTCCTCAATGAGGGGTTCGAGGTAGACGTCAATATTTGACACTTTGTACTTCCCTGGCAGAAGCAAGGAAAGAAGTATATTGCCCTTCTTGGTTGTCTCCCATAGTGGAATATTATAGTTGACGATCATCACTGGCCAAGTGCTCCATGAAGTAGACTTAGTGCTGAAGGGGTTGACACCATCACTTGCTAACCCAAGCCTCAAGTGTCGAGGCTCCAACCCAAAATCTGGCCATTGAGTTTTGATGTGCCTCCATGCAGGTGAATCGATAGGGACACGCATCATTCCATCATTTGAGTGGTGGTTGGCCCATGTATGTAGGCACTAAGTACGAGAGCATAGCACCTAAAGGCTAGATGCTTCCTCTTGTGTATAGTCCTTTTTGGTGATTGCAGTCATTGATCCACTCATGCATGGATTACCACAACGTACCTTTGGTTTTACCATGGTTGAGACTATGATGATATCTAAAGATGTGCCACTTGACCTTTGGCGTTACTAGCCCCTACTTAGGTCTTCTAATATGTATATGTATATATGTACTTGTGTGCATATATACTTGTGTATGTATGTATAGATGAGTGAGTAGGGAGGGAAATCTAAATATCATATTGGTATTTGTAATGTAGATGTCAGACAAGAGACCACTTGGTGGGGAGCAGCCATCTGGTTCTTCTTTTGGTTGGTTCACATCTTAGGTGGGCTCCCACCCAAGGTGGACATCTCCTCCAGTGGACCTGAGTCTTGAGGCGGTGAGAACAAGCAACGAATTAAAGATTATTTGTGGCTAGTTAACCTAAACCATGAGTGTCATAGGTTTTTTTTGCTAATTTCAGGCATGGCTATCCTGCATCTCTCTACTCAAGTTCTTCCACCGATCGTAGATCTAGACCTACAATGGACTATCTCTTTACGAGACCAATACCTCCGTTGCACGGAGGGATTGTTTGGCCGCTACACTCAACAACAGCTTGCGACCTATGGTATTTTTCCGTAGTCCACACCATGGGAGAGTCAATGAGGGACTCCTTACATCCAGATCCTCCTCGCACCGACGACACCTTAGTCTACTACCCCTTCTTATCGTTTTACTCCCCTTCCATCGTGGGTCCCACTTCCATGGCATCACAGGGTCCTACACCACTCCATTGCACTTCTGCTTCGCCAGAACACCATGGACGTACTTCCTCTAGCAGCACACATTGGCACGCTTGTCTCAAGGCAGCGATCATCAGAAGAGACAAAGCAGGGATGGATCTTGTGGCTGCACTTGTTTTGGTAGTGGTGGGGGAACGGAGTCCCCTATTTTAGAGCGTGCCACTCCTAACCAGAGGACGAGGATATTGACGCACCTGTGCCAGACATGCATGGGTGCTACTACATGGTAAAATATGGTGGGGAGGAGGACTTTGATATAGCACAGAAGAGGGTGTTTCAATGCCATCTTCAGATTCTTATACATTCAACGTATAAGAATTGTTTTGTAAATTCTAGAGATCAATTGTCCGATCATGCATGCTACATTGAGGATGCACTGCACGCTAGATATGCCCCCGATCAACGTTTTTTGCAACAGTGGTTGGAGGGCTACATAAAAATATTTTTGCAAACCAAGCAATCCAGTGTACGATGTGGAGTAGCCAACTAGGTTAGAGATCCAGACAGGAGCTATTTTGCAGTGGAAACATGGCAAATGCGGAGTGGGAGTAGGCAATGCAAGAAAAGAGCAATCAATCTGCAATGGGCTTATCCTACAGACAACAATGACAAGCTCACACCAGACAAACTCCCACGCACTATGGCTCGGGAGGCAAAGCAGCCTGGAAGGACAAATATGTAAGATTGATTAAATCACAACCTAAATCGGTGATTATAAAGATTATAATTGATGATTTGTTATTGCTATTGCTAACTTAGGAAAATATCCCTCTTAGTCGACCAACTAGAGAGATAGTCAAGTATCGAGAGCGGCAGAGAGAATTTGATACTTGGCGATGGTTGTTTGAGAATAACCACATCTCTTGCGAGAAATTCGACGCAACAGTTGAATCACTACAAGCGATAAGTTTAAACGAGCAATTTTGTATCAATTGTTTTGAGCTGTTGATATTTGTTTAATTTGGTTTGGGTTTAGGTAGAGTCAAGGTGATCAAACGTATGTGCCTCTGGACAAGGAGGAGGAGGAGGAGGATTATATAGAAAAATATGTGTCCAAAATTTCATAAAGTCCCAATTCGGCACAATGTATATACAAATTTTTTTCTTTTTATTTGTAACTATTTTAAATAGTCGATCTTCTGCACACATTAAATTGTCAAGGTAAAGTAAATTCAATTTTAATTTTTTTTTTGTTTTATATCTTTCAAAAAATAATTGATGTTTCTTTGTTTTATGCATGTCAAGAATAAAGGTGCTCATTTGGGCCACCCAATTTTGGGTGGCCCAAATGAGCACCTTTATTTTTGAATGGGCGTTTAGCAGTAATCAGCCCGGTAATACAAGGGGCAAATAATGTGGTAATAGCTAGCGGTATATTCCCGCAAATATTATCATGATTATTGCTTGTAAACTACTACCACGATTTTAGTTGTGGTTATTTTCATGTGCGCAATATTTTCTCTTTCTATTTTTCTTTGTTTTTCTGCGGCAATGCTAGTGGTTACAGACTACTCCTCATATAGTGATCCCTAGTTGCTCCTATAAACATATATCACGAAAGATGACTGCACTGGCATTTTTGCCCATTTTGTGCTTGTCAGTATTGTTAGTCCCTTTTGTTTGTTAGGCTTCATTAAATCAAATACAAGATAGAAGATTTACAGTATAAAGATCTACTTCCTGTATATGGCCTTGTAGTCGCATGAAATGTTTGATAGGAAACTTTACACTTGATGCTTTCATTTAGTCGCTCACTAACTTTCTTTGTCCTTGTAGTCCACCCTGGAGTTTGATGACCATTCTCAATCATTCTTGGCCCCATGTTACTGTTGAAGACTGATTGGCATTCTTTTCTTACCTCTGGCATTCTAGCCTTGTGCATATGGCTTTTGAGGCATACCTCGTGAAGGTTCGTTATTTTCTTGGACCTTATTCTCTTTGTACTCCTCGTCATCTCTTCAATGTTTTCTTCATCTAGATTATGGATTTTTTCATAACCATAAATAAGGCAATCATTAGGTCTTCCCAATTTCAAAAGATTAAAAATTCTTTCAAAACATATTAAGTGCATAAGTGAAGGCTGAGTTTAGGAAATGAAAAGACAAATGAAGGTGGAAAGTCAAAAGACATATGAAAGTGGAAAGTCAAAAGACCTTTTGTGTCCATGTAAAGAGGTGTTTCTCTTCTCCTTTCTTTCCTCTTTAGTGTTTTCTTCTCTTTAAAGTGTCCTCTCTCTCTCTCTCTCTCTTTCTCTCTTTCTCTCTCTCTCTCTCTCACAATGTTGTATCCATTCTTCCTAGCTAATACTGTTGCAAATCTACATGCTTTGTCATTACCCATTGCTGTGTGCTATAGACTAGCGCATCATTTTTGTTTTTGTTGAGGAAATCTTTGAATTAGGAATACCTTTTTTTTTTTTTGAAGCCATTAGGCATCAGTAGGGCCCCCCAATCTTAGAAAAATAAGAATCCTCTCAAATATCTCAAATGCATAAGTGAAGGGTAAGTATAGGAAATGAAAAGCACCATGAAAATGAAAAGTCATAGGAAATGAAAAGCCCATTAAATGGAAAGTCAAAAGATTTTTCATCTCCATATAAAAGAAGTGGTCGAGTGCATTTCTTCTCCATTACCTTTTTCTTAGCATTTCCTTCTTTTTAGAATTTCCTTACACTATGTAGGTAGAGTTTCCTTGTGCTATTGAAATTGAGTCTTCATGATGCTGGTGATCCTACCAATGTTACTCTTAAACAAATTGTGATTGGATTACTTATTGATGTATGCAACACGAGGCTGGATATTTAGTTTGCAGCCTTAAAGGTCAACAGATATATGCATAGCCCAGGGTCTAAGCATTGGTGGGCTGTCAAGAGGATTTTTTTCTACTTGAGTGGAAATTTACATCTTAGCTTGTTTTATCCCAAGGGGTCATCATTGCTGTTAGATTTACATGATTTTTTGGACTCAGATTGGGCTGGCTATTGAAATTGGACCCGATTTCTTCAAATAGATAATTCTAGTGTTAGAATTTAGAGCTACTGGTAAGCCGTAAGTTCAGTTGAATATACTGGAAAAGAGAGTATAGACTGGACTGAAATAGTTATCTGAACTGAAATAGTATATTGAAATGAGATATAGACTGGACAACTGAAAAAGTATTTGTAGTTTCAGATTCATAGTTCAAGAACAACTAGTACAAGATATAACGGATTGAAGCTCAAATGATTACAGAAAGCAATAATGATTACAAGATGAAGTTACAAGCGAAGAGATTGTAACTCACAAAATACTTTGCAAGGCAAAAACCAAGAGAACTAGGAAGTAAGAAGCAAGAAGCCCGATTACAATGTAATGGGTCCTATTTATAGCCCTCTAGAAGTTACTGTGGTAATTGCCGTGGTAATTACTAATGTGTGACCGATCCACTGTTCGGCTTTCCAGGAGACAGTTCCCGCCTGTTGGAGTTGTCTTTTCCTTCTACATCCTTCCCTCCTTTCTTGTATTTTGGTATAACTCCAAAAAATTTGAGAAATCTACCGCCTGATTTTGAAATGGTGTTGAGGAACCCATATGGGTTTCTGGTTGAGGTCCAAACCCTAAACTTTAAACCCATTTGTCTGTTTGCTGAGTTGACCGATGTTCCTCATGAGTTGGCCTATGTTCTTCATGATAGTACTCCTTTGGGATCGCTAGCCCTTTTGATATTGTTAGCTTTATGCCATATTTCATGCTTGCTGAGTGCTTGACACCCCTATAATTTTAATTCCAAGGGTGTCTAGCCAATAAAATTCCAACGCCCTATCGAGAAAATCCTCCATCTGATTCTAAGATGGGACTACCCAGTATTCTTTTACTAAACCTTCTTCCTCTTTCCCTTCTTCTGTACTGGTGCTTCAGAAGTTCCAGTGCCAACATTGTCCTTCTGGATAAGTTGATAAATGGCCTCCTACTCAAGCTAAAGCTCGACCAAGACGGTAGGTCGAAACTCCTCCACGCGTATGAAGAAGGCAGGGAGCTGTGCCAGGCACTGGCGACCTGCTGCATGAACATCCCGTTATTGATCGGATGTGGGGGCAAGGTATGTTTTCCATTCCAGGAAATTTACAAAGCAAAGTATCAATGCCATACGAAGGCTGCTAGCATTTATCCACACCTTAATGCCATGCAGAAGGTGCTAGCTTTAATCTGCTTTTTTACCTTTTCCATCTTCTTTTAATCTATACTTTCATTGTAGGACTCCCGCCTTGTTGTGGAAATCTCCAATTCATAAGGCGTGAGAGGATTATATGTTTTGGTTTCGGGATCATAAAGCGTGCATCTACTCTTTGTCAGACGACATCTGGCCAATTTATGACAATGCAAATCTTTGTGGGTCCATCCTTCTAGGAGAGGTTGATTTTTTTTTAGTCCTAGCTTCAAAGAGTATCTCAACCATTTCTCTGTATTGTGGCCCCATACCTGGTTTAGCCGTAATATCCTTTTCAAGAATCTTAGAGGACTCCACAGGAAGTTGAAGCAGCTGATTTGTGATCTTAGTGAGACCTTTGAGCTGGATTTTCCATTGTCTCATATAGAGCTTGATCCTCTGCATTTCTCCTTGCAGTTCCAAAACATCATTTAATTGTAGAGCATCATTGATCATTGTGTGCTAGGTTTTCCACTCTACAGTGGCTTGCTCATACCAATCCTGAAGATCATCAGTGATGTTATAGTATGTGAGCCGATCCACTGGTTCTAGATGTTGAGGATACAAACCTGGGAAAAACCTAGGCAGCTCGGTCTCCCTGGCCGGCAATGCATACAGAAGAACTTGGGAGTCAGGTACAGACTCCAAAAAGTTGAGAACAGCCTGGTTCTCCTGCTACATCATCTTCTTTGTGACTCAAGCTAGTTGAAACAGTCTTCTGAGAGCAGTTGCCTGTTCCCCTACTGTCATTTGAGTTTGTGGTCCCTTACTGCTGGAAGTCTAATCTTCTATAATAGCTTGTACCCTCTGGTCTAGCACTCCTCTAGCAATTTGCATTTGCAGTAGGACTTATTTCAGTTGATTTCTGACCTCTTTCATACATTTATATGTCGGCCTGTTCCCAAGCAGGAGCTCTAAATCAATGGCTAGGGAACAACAATCTGTAGTGGACTGCCCCACTGCCAATGTGGATTGACCAGCTTATCATCAGAGGTTAGTGCCCATTCAGGTACTCTCTCTAGCAGTTGGATTCTGCTAGGATGCTCAAGTAATTGGCACAAATCTTAATCATGGAAAGCGACTGATTTCCAATGCTGGATCATTTCTCTAGCACCGCCATATAGTGGCTAAAACCGTTCTAGATCAGAAGAATAACATCATCCTCCATATACATCCTTGTAATAGGAGCTTGTTGATGTCTTAGCCTCTTGTTCAGTGTGATGAGTTGTAATGAATGTTGCTCATCACCTTTCAAAGCCTCAGTCATAGCTTTATCTTTCCTTTTTACATATGAACTGTGATGTGACTGGTGTATTGGGGAATCTTTAGTGTTGCCTGGTTGCTAATCATCAGCCCCTTGGTCTCTCGAGTGCTGATCCTTATACTAGTCTAGCTGGTCTGTGTTGGGCTAACTGCCCCTGCAGACAGCTGATCCACCAACACCAGATCGTGGAGGCGGAGATGGAGGAGAGTCATTATCATCATCATGCCTATCTGTTGGTTCATCCTCCCTCTCTTCATCCTTCTCTTCTCCTTTCTCAGAATCCTCATTGAGGTCATTTTGCTTAGCAATATAGTCCAGAATAGCTTGATTTGCCAAAGCACTATTATATTCAAAAAGTTTATCCTGCAAATCACTTTGCATTGTTTCCATGAGCGCCCTCAAATTATCCATATTGAAGATGGCGTTGCCTTCTAGATTTAGTATATCAGCCAAATTATTATATATGTATCTTTCTATTAAAGAGGCTTTCAATGCAGTGTGGCTGTTTAGCAATGAGTTGAAATTAACTCTCTTTATCCTCAGCATAGTTTCAAATATGTCAGCAGCTCTCTCAGCCTCTACCTTTTCTTCATTCAACTACCTCATCTTAAACTCAAGCTTGGATAGCTTTCTTTCTAATGTTTGAATTGCACTGGCTGACTGATTTTCAAGAACACTATGCCGCAATGATTGTGCCCTTATATCCTGTTTCAAATTCTCAACTTGTTGCTCTTTGTTCCTTAGTTTATCTTTTAACTTGGTCACTTCATCATTAGATGCTGAGGCATCCAACATTTGTCCCAAAGCATGGACAATCGTATTCCAAAATGACTGTATAAGCACTAATCAGCCATCATTTGGGTCAGAGGCAACTGGCTCATAAACTGTAACAAGAGCCATATACGGTAATGTGGTAAAAGTCAGGTTTATGCAAGAAAAATTGTCCTATGAGCGGATGAGTCTGGAGTTGTTGTAATTTGTCCTTCTTGGTTAAGGCTAAAGCCAATTCACTGAAAGGAATAGGACTTTTACTAATTGGACTAGCAGGTGCTTGACCTTTTCCCTTATCAGTATGCACTGCAAACTGCTCAGTACTGGTCCTGTCTGGCTGGTCTTTTTCTCCCCAATGGTGTTTGCTAAACTTTGCCCCACTTGCTGGCTGGTCCCAACAATAATCTTTACTAGAGGCTGGTCTGCCTGGCTAATTGAAGTCTGATCTATCGGAGATTTTTCAGTAGACACCATTTTGACCTGAATTTCTAATTGCGCACTACTCTTAGCCAATGTATTTTTTGATCTCTTGGAACTACCAGCTTCCTCTTGCGTGGCCTTTCCCTTCTGTCCCGTGAGAGCTAACTGATTACCTAGGGTTTATTCATCTGAGGATAAATCAACATTGTTAGTTGTTGGGATGGGTTTCTAACTCCAAGCCATCCTAGTCATGAGCAGTAGGAGAAGTTGCCCAGTAAAGAAACTGCCAGACATACCAGGCTTTGAAAACATTCTGAGACTTCAACTTGGTAGTCTGTTGAAGCACATTATGCAACAGATTCTGGCATAAGTTTATTGAAGTCGTGATATCTAATTTATTTGCCAGTAACATAGCAAACAATTTCTCTGAGACATATGTGGGGTTATTTTTCAGACTCGCAGCTTTAGCCACAAACCGGTAGGCAGTGGGGACATCCAGACTTGCTACTGGAACCCCTTGTGCACTGGCCTTGCATTTCTTCTTGGTTGTGTCATCTTCCTTTAGAGCTTCACTTATCTGTTCCACAGTTGCAACAATCGGCTTTGGGTCATTTGGCATCTTGAAAGCAAAATCAATGTTATTCGGAGTTACTGACACTTTCCTACCATATACTACAGCATTGCTGTCATCAACATTGAAGGAATCAAGAACCTGCCTAATGATAGCTGTGTCAAACTCAATTCTTGTGGCTTGCACAACCACATGCAAATCCCCCAATTGTAGCAACGCTTATGCTTGCTTGGTAAACACATACCACTGTATCTTACTATAGGGAATTAGTGGTAGAGAGGTTTAGCAGCGGTAACAGTGCTTGGGATTCCTCTATGGTTTTCTGCATCTTCTCCGACATTTTCTTCCTACCCATGCACTGTGAATATGATGAATCAGTAGAAGAAGAATACTTACTTGAATCTTCAAACATGTATCCAGGTGTGGCTGGTAAAGATAGGCAGCAATCAACAGTTGCTTCGAACAAAGAAGTTTGTGGTTGTAGTGAAGAAGCTTCAGAGCTTGGCAATGGTGAATGTGTGACAGCAGGCAGACATTGTGTAGGAGACTTGTGAGAAAAAATGCCTACTCACGTTACTGTTATACACGTTCTTGCCATAAAAGCTCCACTACTTACCATTCCTAGAGTTTTGTGCACCACTAATGGCGTGGCATACATGCATTGGCTAATACATTCCATGTTCTTTGAAATGATTATCACAGACAATCCGACTGGCCCTTTTTTCCATAAAAACTGATACTGGCTCTGACACTTTACTGATTCTGGTACTGACATGGTTTTGTCGTGCTGAGACTTTTCTGAACCTTTGAGCTGGCTCTTGTACGGGCTGTACATGAAAAAGGCTTAAAATAACTGATCTGAATTTTTTTGGTATTCAATTCCGAGAATATTGGTATCATTAGCCCTGGAAGTCTCTTTGTTATTTGAGCAATATAGCTTTATTTTGGCCCCATTATACACACTTAGCAGTGGTGACCTTATAGACTTTCCTATATGCCTAGAGAGCAGTCTGAAGCTTCAGATCCCACTAGTGTGGCTCCTTCTGCACAATCTTAGTGAGAATGGTCTTAACAATTTTTTTACTGCTCTCTGCTTGCCCATTGCATCAAGGATAGTATGGTGTTGATTTTTGATGTTTTACTGAGAGCATTTCCATTAAAATATCCATAGTATCAATTATGAAGTGTGTTCCATGATCTGACACAATCTCCACAGGACATCCATAACGGCATATAACATTTTCAAATAAGGATATAGCAGTGGACATCAATATATACCTATTCTTCCTTGGAGTAATTTTCTTGAATGGACCCATGAAATCTTGAACCCATTTCATAAACACTCCCAGTGGTTGGACTGGAGTTATGTGGGCATTTAGTCTCCCAAATGGCCTAAGTACTCTGTTTCCAACGCTTCTCTGTCCAATTTTTCTTCCAAATTATTATGAGTGGGTCGAACCAATCCGCTTTGTATATCAGCATATTATTGACACTCTGGGTCTTGGGAAGCAAGAACACTCTTTCTTTTGGCCAATGTCATGCTCTCCAATTGATTACTGATCCATTGACAAGTGGAGGTGAGGTTGCAAGCACTTCCAAGAGTTTACCAATCAAAAGCCTTTCGTACATATCCAAGTTGTGTTGCACCACTTGGCTCCCCAAACTTGGAAAGGGTTCCTTAGACCCCTTTTGGAGGTAAGTTTCACGCTTAGTGAACAAAAAAGGTATCTCTAAAATATCTCATCTTTGGGATGACAAAAGCTTTTGCTGGAAGGATGGGGACTAATTGAGAGAGGAATCCCTGAAGTATCTAAAATTATCCCCCCATTTCAGGGTTGAAGCAGCTTTGTTACACTTTCGTGCTAGCTCCCTTGTGCAACCTCCAAGTTTCAAGAGTGTCCAAAGAGGAGTCATATCTGTTGTTGTGGGTATGCCCATCCTCTGGCATATATCACATGTTTTACAAAAGCTTCTAACATCAGCTATTAAAGTTTTCCACCACAATCTGGCCTACAAAATTTTCTTGTAAGTGATATCATTGGAGAAATGTCCTCCAGAATCCCCATCATGTGCCTCTGAAATAACTTGCACTCTACCTTCCATAGGTACATATCTTCAAAGAACCCCATCTATGCCAGTCTGTAGAGTGACCTGCCAATGATGGTGAACTTTAGACTCCTAATAATCAAAGGATTCTTCTGATTCTGAGTCCAGTTGTCTGGGAATCCTCCCTTAGACAAGAACTGATATACATCATACAACTCTAGATTAGTTATTTCCTCAGTTGTTATCTAAAATAGTTATGCATCCACTGGCTCATCTCTCAAAGATGCCTCAGAGTAGCCATCTGTACTTCTGGATAGGAAATCAGCACCACAGTGGGTTTTACCAGGCTTATGAAAAATACGAAACTCAAATTCCATAAGGAACATCATCCATCTTATCAGTCTCCCTTGAATAATGACTTTGTTGATCAAAAATAATAATTCCTAATGATCCACATAAAAATGAAATAGCTTGCCCAAAAAATAATGTCGAAATTTAGTAGCACTAGAAACCATTCCTAAGGCTTCTCGTTTAGTAGTGGTATATCCTTGTTCAGCCTGACTGATTCTCCAACTGGCAAAATAGACTGGATAATCAATCCTCCCATCTAGCTGAGTCAATATTGCTCCCATTGCCAGTCCTGAAGCATCTACCTGTACATGAAAAATGACATTCCAATTTGGTTGTCAAAGTACTGGCTTACTGATAATGGCATTGTTTAAACTTTGAAAGCTCTCCTCACATTCAGTAGTCCAAATGAACTGATGTTATTCTTTGTGAGCTCATACAAAGGTAATTCCTAGGAAGCAAATTGATGCACAAATCTTCTCTAGAAATTGATATATCCCAAGAAAGAGCTTAATTCTGATGCATTGTGGGGCGCCTTGGCCTGTTGGACACAATGAATCTTGTCATTGGCCATTTTTATACCATTTCTGGACAATACATGTCCTAGTAGCTGTCCTTTCCAGACCAAGAAAACAGATTTGAATGGGTTTAAATAGATCCGATTTTCCTGACAACTTTGAAAAACCATTTCCAAAAAAAGTAAATGCGTATCCTCCTCTCAATATACAGTGAAGTCATCCATGAATATAGCAAAGAATCTATGGAGAAATTCACTGAATATTTCCATCATACATCGTTGGAAAGTCGCTGGAGCATTGCAAAGACCAAATGGCATAACCAGATACATGAATTCTCCCCACTCAGTAATAAATTAGTCTTACTCCAATCTTCAGGAGAAATTTGTAACTGGGTATAAGCGCTATAACCATCCATAAAGCTATACATCTCATAACCTGCAATTTCGTCAAGCAGCATGTCGTAAATGGTAATGGAAAGGGATCCTTGATGGTTTGAGCATTGAGCTTTTGATAACCCACACAGACTCTAAGCTTTCCATTCTTCTTAGGTACCACCACAATGGGAAATAACTAATCACTACTGGCTACTTCAATAATGAATCTAGCCTTCAGAAGGTTATCGGTCTCTTCCTTGACCTTCTTAGCATAATTGGGATTCATTCTGTGCCTTTGCAACCACACTGGTCTAACATCTGGTTTCAATGGTTTTGACATACCTCTAGATCTACTCCCTTGAGATCAGTACGCTTCCATGTGAACACATCTTTGTAGTGTTGAACATGTGTCGGGCCTTCTCTTTCATTACTGGATTCAGATGCTTGTTGACTTTGATCATTTGAGGATTTTCCTCCGAACCCAGATTCCATTCCTCTATTTCTTGATCATCTGGAAGCAACCAGTTAGGCCCACCACCTTTTCGTTTGGTTGACTCCTCGACATAATCCCAAGATGATCCTTTGAGCTATGAACTGCTATTCTGATTTTCAGTAACTTCTCCAAAGTGTGCTCGTTCAGAAACCGTTGGTGTACTGGAATCAACTGGTTCTTCCAACCTTCTAGTCAGCTGAACTGGTCGTTCCCCAGAGTTCAGTTCAGTGAACTGATCTGGAAATTGCTTCTTTTTCTTTTCAGACTGATCTTTGTCTAGTAATACTGCGTTGAGATCTATTTCAGCTAGTGGAAAAATATTCATTGCCGCCAGCATCCTCTCAATTTTTTTCACCTTATACTTCTGGCAAAGCTCTTCTAGTCGTATCTCCTTTCTCCAACTCCAAGTGTTGTTTGTATGAATCTGAATTCTGCTACCTTGAATGGTCAGAGTCTGATTGGCATAGTCATGAACAGCCTGTGTTGTTCTTAACCATGGGTGCCCCAGTAGCATCCCATATGCGCCTTGCACATCTCGTACTAGGAAGCTAGTCTTGAACTTTTCTTTGCCCACCCTTATCTGCATACTCTCTATCATCCTTGTTGCCTGCACAACTCGATGATCCGCCATTTGAACTTTGAAGGGTGTTGATTTCAGATTTGTGATACCCATTCTTTGCTCAAGGTGTGCCCCTAGGATATTTACTCATGCTCCTCCATCCAGTATGGCACCTGATAGTGTCTCCCACTGTTTCCTAACCTTATAGTCTACCTGGATCATCGGCACTTCATCATCTCTAACAGTAGCTCGGTCAACTGTTCTGGCCTCTGCTTCAGCCTTCCTTCGTTGTCTTATGATTTTCGCTGCTTCATGCAAAGTTTTTGTAATATCTTCTACTTCAACTGTGAGTTTCTGAATTTTGTCACAAATCTTGACATGAATTTCTTCTCTCTCTTGGTCAGAGTTATTGTCAGAACTTGAAGAATCGACAACATCTGCACAGTGCCATTCCTCTGCTTTGGTACCTATGGTGCCTCTTTCAGTTTTTCCAATTGCAGTTGTTTCTGATTTAACATTCCCTAATTCCTCCATCAGTCCCTGAACTGCAGCCAACATGGTCTCAAGAATCCCAGACCCTGACTGATCTGGTTGTGCTTTCTCAGAAGACTGGGCTGGTATCTTCTGAATGACCCGGGCATTAGAACTTTTTGGCTGCTCTGGCAGCTTCTTGGCTAAATCTTATGTGATCTTAGCCGCCAGTTATTTTTGCTCCTGCCATTCATCAACTACCTTTTCTTTACCCTTTGCCTTTCACACCTCTCTCTGCTGAGCCCATTTGCTACTTTCAGGAATAAATGGTTTTGCCGGCTTATTTGGAGTTTCCTCAATGACCACCCCTTTGCTGTGTGTAACTGCTTGCGCAGGAACTAGCTCTGGAGCCTTTACCTCAGTAGCCATAGTAGTAGGTGTTTCTGGACACTGAGCCACAAAATGCCCATACTTGCCACAAGTATAACAATTCAGACTTCGGTTTTGGAAATTACCATGACCGCGGCCCTGGTTAGTACCCCCCTAGTATCTTCCTTGCCCAGTATTAGTACCACTGGTACGTAATTTTTCTTCTTGGGGTACACTGGTAGTCTCCACTTTGACTAGTTCAACATTGGTAAATGCCACTACAGACAATCTTTTTCCTTCTTGAAGTGATGAATGTGAATGCCACAATTGTTCCATAAATGACCATATGCTTTGCAATAGGTACATTGTGGCATTCATTAGAAACATGGTCTTTAGATTTACACTTTGAACACCAGGTTTCCATTCTTCTAACTGGTTGTCTGATCTGACAAGACCCCTTCTTGGCCTTGTCTTGCTCTTTTCATCTGAGCTTCTTTTAGAGCTACTAGAGGTCTTAGTAGAATCATAATTCTCAGTGGAAGAAATACTGCTGCTAGACATCCTCTTTTTGTGACTCCTCTCCTTCTTTGCATGTTGTTCCAGCTTCAAGGCGTGCTGCACCAGATCCTTGAATTTCTTTGTTGATGAAGGTACCTCCTATTCCCTAAGCTTTTTACTGTGGAATCCATTTAAAAACCATGACTGCAACCTCTTTTCTGATGGTGGCTCCTGCAACTGCCTGGTTGCTCCTTAATCTTCTCAACATAACTTTTGATTGATAATTTTCCTTGTTTTATCTTATCCAGTTCATAGAGGATGTCTTCATCTCCTCTGTTGTCTGAATATTCTAGTCTGAATGCTTTGAGAAATTTTTCGTATGATCTGAGTTGGCAAGTTGGGTAATGGTAGTACCATTTCCTGGCTGCATCCTTTAGTGTCTGAGGAAAATATTTGCCCCAGTCATCTTCATCACCTCAACATACTGTTCAAAAGCTTGAATATGAACATCTAGATTATCTTTCTTCCCACCTTTGAACACTGGGAACGAGATTTTTAATGAAGAGGTATAATCATGTCGGTCAGCCCCTTCTTTGCCTCTTTTGACCTTAGGAACCTCACTCTGTCTTGAGAACTTCTTATAATGGTCTGTATCAACACCCCAATCAATTTCTTTGTCAATTTCAGTTTCTGTCTCTTCTTTGGCTTTTCTACTGGAACTGTGATGACTACCCTTGCTATCTTTGGCCCCATCATCCTTATGTGTGGTTCAAGAACTCCTGGCATTGCATTCTTCCCGCTTAGCCCTTCTCCTTCTGGACTAATAGGAGTGCTGAGAGTCCTTGGCCTTGTCAACATGATTGTGCTCCTCCTGAGCCTCAGTCTCAGTCACCGGGTCCTTCTTAGGATCAAAGTCACATTCTGATTCCTCAGGGACAGGGTCAACGCGCTGTGATGGTTTAAAACCACAATTGGTTTTGGGCGCCATCAATACAAGTAAAAATTCTAACTAGAAGAAGAGTTTTTTGGTCAATGAGCAAACAGCTCTAACCAACGTGATTTCCAAAATGGACTTGGAGCTGATCTCTTTAGATAGCTGATTCCAGTGTTAGAATTTAGAGCTACTAGTAAGTTGTCGGTTTAGTTGATGGTACTGGAAAAGAGACTAGAGACTGGAATGAAATAGTTATCTGAACTGAAATAGTATACTGAAATGAGATATATACTAGACAATTGGAAAAGTGTTTGTAGTTTCAAATTCATAATTCAGGAACAACCAGTACAAGGTATAATGGATTGAAGTTCAAATGATTACAGTAGCAGTAATGATTACAAAATGAAGTTACAGGCGTAGAGATTGTAACTCAAAAAATACTTTGGAAGGCAAAAACCAAGAGAACTAGAAAGTAAGAAGCAAGAAGCCTGATTACAATGTAATGGGTCCTATTTATAGCCTTTTAGAAGCTACTGTGGTAACTGCCGTGGTAATTACTACTGTGTGATTGATCCACTGTTCGGCTTTCCAAGAGACAGTTCCCATCTGTTGGAGTTGTCTTTGCCTTCTATAGCTATTTTGGCACGAGAGTGTCCATGAATGGTTTTTGTTTCATGCTCGGCAATTCATGCATATCATGGTTGAGAAAGAATTAACCTACTGTGGCCACTTCTAGTTGTGAGGCTAAGTACAGGGAAGTCTTGATAGCTAAGGTTGAGTGTGTATGGCGCAGACGCCTTATGGTTGATTTGGATGTTGGATAGGACACTTCCAACATCATCTATACTAATAGTCAGAGTGCATTGGTAGTTGCGAGGAACCCAATTTTTCATGCTTGCACAAAGCACATTGAGGTGCATTATCATTATTTCAGGGAGAGACTCTTAGTAGGAGAGGTCAGATTATGTACCAACACAGGACAACCTTGCAAATCTTTTCACAAAGGCATTGTCTTGTGAGAAGTTTGAAGCTTTTTGCAAAGCTTTGGGCTTACTCCCCTTTGTGGATTGATCCTGTCCTCAAGCCATGGCATTTCCATATACTCTATGTGCCATCTCTCGTTCACTACATCACTCCCATGGGGGATTTTCTACCATATACATGTGGTAGTGATGTGAGTGAACACACTTAGGACCATCGGGGCATTTTTTTCCCTCACTATGAGCTTTTCCCCCAGTGCATTGTATATACACCCCATTATTCTAGGGCTATTTATCTTTCTATTGCATACTAAGTAATATACTCTTTGCTGTGTGCCTTGAGCTTCATTTGTCTTCTCCAAGCTGTGTGTATTTACCTACAAATCTAATTCCAACATCTAAGGAATCTATGCATAATGTTGAATGTTACCATTGTGACAAGAATTTTGGGGTGAAGGTGGTCTAGCTCACCCCAAGGCGAGAAATAGTGTTCAACCTCCCACTTATCTCATACCTTATTCATTGTGGATATATACAAATAGAATCTCTTTTCATTGTGAGGTTTGCTCCACCCATCCCTATCTTCTATCTCTTTCACTGTAGACCATGCATGCACGGTGCATGCTCTTGCACCATGGTCCTTTCAACTGGAATCAAATCCAAGATGACGGAAAAGTGGCATGGGCGGCACGGCTTCAACAACATCGTCCTCTTTGTAGCAACTTCTTTGTGCATGGATCAATCTCCAATATGCCTATGGAAGCTCTTGGAGATTGAGGAAGGAGGTGAGGAGCATCCTTGGGGGGTTTACTATGTATAAAACTACCATGTCACGTGCGTTCAAGACTTATTTGTAAAACCCCTTATCTGTGAATTTTTTAAGGAATATAATGTATCCTTTTCTTTAAAAATCTGTAAGTTTTTTCCAAATTTGAAAAATAGTATCCTTCTGTATATATATATATGTTTGTAAGTTTCAAGAGCTTTAAATACCCTTCTGTTGAACTCACGTGATAGGTTACATTTTTCTGAGGTGACCTCCCCAAGGGAGAATCCCAAACAATTCCTTCACTCCCAATGCATGAAATGCCTTCAAGAGTTGGCTAAGGTTCACTTTGAGGAGAGACTAAGGTCTCTGTGAGTGGATAATTGGAGCAGATTGAATAGGTCACTCAAATTTTGGCACCTTGATAGTAATTCAATTTTGTTTCCATAAAATGACCTATGAAGCTCTATTTTGAAAAATAAATTTATTTACATGGAGTTGAATTTGAGATCTACAACTTTATAGAAGACCTTGTCAGATGATTTGAAGTGTACATGGGCCGAAAATGCAAAACATAGAGACTAGTTTTTTTGGACATTTTTGTGCACACTTGCATAGAGAGTGAGTAGAGAGAGAGTGAAGAGAGAGAGAGAGCTTCATCTCATCTTTGGAATTAATGGCCTTCAATAAACAATCCCCGGCTTTGATTTCCTCTCCTGCATTGGCTTTGCATCTACAGCCTCGAGTGGCATCGACGACTTTAGCCATGTAACAATGGCAATTTTTTTGGCTATGGAATCCAGCCTCATTCACAATAGTAGAGCTCTCTTCAAGCGGTTTTTAAAAAAATCTACATCACTTTGGTGAGTTCAATGCATCCAACCTGGCTCCATGGGGCATCGACATCTACACACGATGGCGGCATCAAATTTCTTGGGCACATTGCCCAGAGGCATAGATTTATGCATCGAGTTTATAGGTGGTAAGCATTGGATCATCGACTAACAAATACATTTTTGGCAAAGATTATATACGTGTACGTTTCTCAAATTTTTTTCACATGTAGACTCCTTAATGTACATGTTTTCATTGTGGTTTTTCAAAGAAGTCTATGGACATGATTTTGTGTGATTCAATCATGTATCACTTATGCAAATACAAGTTGAGATCTTACGCTTGAATTTCACCGGTTCATAGGTGTATAGGGATTTTGGACATATACTGTTGTCCAAAGAGCCACTTGTTTATGAGTGACCATGTTTCCATGGTTTTGGTAGTTTATGTATGCCATATGTGGATTTGTTGTTGAGACACTTAGTATCTGTACATGGTTCATGTGGTTTGGATTACCAACAGATTGTCTTGCTTCTCTTCATGGGTTTTCAAGAGCCATACAGTTAGGTTTTGACCAGGCATATGACATTTGTGGATGAAAGACCAAGTTTGTGTTTATACGTCAGGTTTTGAAACTAGGCACATTACATATGTGGATGAAAGATTGAGTCTGTGTTTATACACAATTTGCTTGGCTTCATTTATGCTTTATGCATTTTTGGTTTGCCAATTTGATTGGCTGAGATTTATTTGAGCTTTTGTTCAAATTATAGGGAAAAATCTATTGTATTTTTCCCAGATCCTTGCCATATGTTGCACATATTTTTAGGCTACTCTTTGATGGTATAGTGGTTATGCGTTACTCCCACAATGATAGTGATTGAGTTTTGACCCTCACTTTAAGAGGTTTTATCAGCTTTGAGATGTGGACCTGTATTCTTGTATCCACTATCCTAGGAGTGAGTTTATGTTTATGCTCCTTGTAGTTACAAGTACGTAAAAATCCACAGGTTATGTTCTATGAATTACAGATATAGCTTATACACATTTGTCAAATTTTACACACAAATTTGTGGGATGCGTATAGAGCACATATTCTCTCTACTTCTGTAGAGTTCTACCAAACATCGAGCAAACTTATCCGAGCAAGCTCTAAACCGAGCAAAGTTACCAAGTGAGTTTCTCACATATATATATACTTCTTTTCTAAAAAGAGATATCACACACACACACACACACAGTTCTCTCTAAAGCCAAACAATAAATGTCAGCACCATTGCTCTCCAATCATGATTATACAAATCTAGTCGTCCTTATACATGTGACCATTGCTAGAAATTTTTTTTTTTTTTGAAACTTAAATATAGATCAATCTAGTCGTCCTTATACATGTCACCATTGCTAGGTCAAATATGTTTTTTCACTTCACCTTGTGCATTCTCCCACTGAAGTTTTAGTCCTCATGAAAACCAAGCCAACATGTGAGCACAACCAAACTACCTTGTAGGATCGTCTCTCTCTCTCTCTCTCTCTCTCTCTCTCTCTCTCTCTCTCTCTCTCTCTCTCTCTCTCTCTCTCTCTCTCTCTCACACACACACACACACACACACACACACACACACACACACACACATACACACACACACACAAAACTCTCTAAAAAAGTTCGCGTCTCTTTCAATTTTTAGATTTCAAGTCTGATAAAATATAGTGCTAAGAGCCGATTGAAAACTCAAAACAACCAATTGAAGGGAGGGAAAGAAGGATAGAATCCGGTTTGAAAATTCAAGAAATAGAGTTTAACTGTAAAAAATGCCGTTATTTTGAGAAATTTCCTCTATAGAGGTTTAAGAAATTGATTTTTCCCGAACACTATCTGAAGCATGTGAAACGATGCTCTCTCTCTCTCTCTCTCTCTCTCTCTCTCTCTCTCTCTCTCTCTCTCTCTCTCTCTCTCTCTCTCTCTCCACGCTAAGCATACACTCATTTGAAGTATAACAAGCTGACAGTTGTTCAAAAATGATTTGGGGGAAATATCGAGCAGCAGTACCACAAAGTAAAACTTATTTTGGCAGTGCTACATTCCAGGGAGGCACCTACCTAAAATTAATTAAGCTAAATCTCTGGAATCTCCACATCCCCATCTCGTCAATATCTATTTGCAAATCCTTGGGATCCTTCCCATCCACAGAGCAACTTATAGAAACGCACTACAGAGAATTCCCTTTATTGTGCAAGCAAGCTCCTTTGCCATTGAACGGGGATGCATCACACGGGAAATATCGATCACATTATCGAGAGTAATGTTGCCATTGTGATTGATGTTCTGTTAAGGCGGTTACGCCGCTAGCGGAAGCTAAATAGCGAGAACTCAACGAACAACAGAATTTGTCAGACGAGGACGAAGCTTGACCCGCAGGCGCATGGAAACAACTAGGTGGGTGTCAAATCACCTACTCAACCTTCTAAAGACAATCACTACTAAGGAAATCAAATCTAAGTTCTAAAATACGCAAGTGACTGAAATCCATACTACGAACGAATGCTATACGAAACAGGATCTAGAATCATTGAATCAATCTCAAACTCAAGGGGAAGTCTATGCACTAGGTAAGAACAACACCCTAAGGACTTGAACTGCAATATCAACCTATAACCACTCCGTGCGGTAAACGCGTATGAAGACAGGCCAAAAAATACAGGTGACCGAAACTTGACCCCGATGGTACTAATGTGTAGCTCTACTCGTTGTGGTTCTATAGATATGCTGCACGCTCTATTCCGACACACGAGTTGGAAGAAAACTCACACCGAAGCTCGTAGGAACTTACCACACATAGAAGCCGATAGCGCGCACTCTTGGTATCTGTGCGTAGCTCTCGCCGTTGCTAACACAATGGCGGTGTCGCTTCTCCAATGGCGGCTCCGTAGCTCGCGTAGCAAGTAGATAAGACTCTTTCTCTCTCTCTCTCTCTCTCTCTCTCTCTCTCTCTCTCTCTCTCTCTCTCTCTCTCTCTCTCTCTCTCTCTCTCTCTCTCTCTCAGACACAGTCACGGCGCTCAAAAACTCACTTTGATTAATAAAACTCCCCCCTTAGGTTACAAAACTTTGGCTTATATACCTCAGCCTTGGAGGTGAGAACATCTCTAACTAATTACATCGGCAAGTGAAATTACTTCGGAATTACAAGCTGGAAACTCAATTGAGTCCCGTTACTTAATGAATGGCTCCAATCAAAATCAATGTCGGAAAGACATTTATTACAATAAATGATTACAAAAATGATGAGTGTGAGCAAAAATGTGGGTGTGATCCTCTGCTGGCTCTGCTGGCTCAACACTCCCCCCCTCCGCGTTCATGTCGTCCCTGACATGACTTTTATGCTTGGTCAATAAAGTCCTGTCGTCTTGAGCATCTGCAAATGTGATTTGTATCGTAGGTTGCCGATGGTCAAGGTTGGGCCGAATATTTTGCTTTCGTGGGTGAAAAAGCCGGTGTAGAAAGCTTCTTCGAATGTTTGCATGTGGAAGCTAGGCAAAAACATAATCCTCTGGTATAGGAGGTGCAACACTTTTGGAGAAGGCTGCAATGAAAGATCATACATCATATCAGTCACTGTGTCGGCCGTCGATAGTAGACTCGAGGTCGTGGCTTTATCTGGCGCGAACACTTCAATGCAAGCTAAGAGAGTCCTGCAGATTTTCTTGAGCATCTGACACGAAAGGTCAGGAGAGCCAGTAAAGAGCTTGATGGTGCCCGTTAGGGTTTTCACCATGTAGGCTTTACCTATTCTCTCTCCTGCCTTTGGTCCTGGCATCCTGGGGTAATTAAGCCAATTTGGCTTCTTTTCTGCAATCCTGCCATGCTCTTTCCAGCTTCTAACTCTTGGCACCGGGCAGAAGGCTGCATTCTCCCGAATCTCCTTTGGTGCCTCCACCAAGTAGATGAGGTAGGCTGGGTATTTGTTCAGCCAACCTTTCCTCCATCTAGGTTGTGAATCTACTATCTTCTTTGACTGTTCCTCCTTTGTGATGTCGCCTTCGTAAAGAGCGACACACTGCTCCTCCTCTATTCTCTTTTTCATTTTTATCACTTCAAACTTCATCAAAGGGAAAGGCAGGCTGGGTTGCATCCACTCTTCATGGAGCACTTTTGTGTCTAATCCCTGAAGTCTAATGGAGATGAGGAGTCTCCTCTCCCATTCCATTTCCGCCTTGGCACTCTCCTCTGCTGACTTCCAATTTGGTCATGGAGCCTTTGTTCTTCTTCTTCAGAGATTCCTGAAGTCGAGGCCACCTCGTGAACTGGGGCTGGATCTTCAATTGTGGTTGCCTCTCCAGTTTCTGGTAGCTCTATGGCTGCTCCACCTGATTCTTCTTGTGGTGTCTCTGTCTCTCTTCTTTGTTGCTCTTGTAGATCTTGGAGCTGTTTGCGGAGGGTCTCATTCTCTGTTCTTAGTGTTTGATTTTCTAAAGTGAGCCTCTCCTCTGCTGCCAATGATCCCTCCGCAATGTGCAACCTTTGCACTTGCTCTAATCTTAGCTCTCTTTGTAAGCTTCGGACCTGGTCTTCCAAAGCTGGTACAAGAGCTCCCTCTTGTTCGGTTCTTGCTCTGCTAGCTCTAGGGGTAGTCCTGAGTCTAGTGATTGTTCTTTCTTGGAGCTCGACTCTTTCCCTTAGCTCAATGAGCTCATCTTTAGCCGCCTCCAAGTCGTCTTCCATCCGCTCCCTTGCTTCTTGTGCACTTGTTACTTCTCTTGAAGCCTCGGCTAGTTGGAGTATCAAGCCGTCTCTCTCGTTTTCCGCGTCGTAGAGTGATGCTTTATGACTTTCAGATTCAGTCATAGCATTCTCTAATTTCCTCTGCAACTCGGCTTCCCTTTGTTTGGCTGTCTCAATCTCCACTTCCTTTGCCTTGGATCTTTCTTTGATCTTGCTGAGCAGTTCATGCACCATGTGCATGTCTTTTTCATCTTCATCTGTCAACTCTAAAGCTTTTTCTGCCACCACCTCCACTGGCTTCGGCTCTTCTAGTACGTTCTGCTGGTCCAGTTTCTCTTCACTCTCTTTTGTACTCTTTATTTTTTCCTCTGTCCCTCTCCGATCATCTTGTTTTTGTAGGGGGATCCCATAGACTGCCTCAAGGGCCTCTTCTTCAGTGTACCCTATCGCTACCAGATCCTCATAATCGTTTTTCTTTTGCTGAATTGGATCTATCTCCTTTTCCTTGGTCCCGGCCTCCGGCTTTTCCATAGCAGCCGTGTCCATCTCTACTGTGGTATCTTCCACAATGATTTCCGTCTTCTTCGGGCTTGGTACATCAGTAAAGGAGGGCTGATTGTCCTCAGTCATCTTGGCTTTCCCTTTGTTTGCTTGCCCGTCTTTCTCTTGAGGTTCAGTAGACTCATCTACTTTCTTCTTCCCCTTGTCGTCCTTTTTCAGCTCAGCTTTTAAAAGTTGTACTTCCTCTTCAGTGTATGGCTCGATAGGTTGCTGCTCCAGTATAGCCTCTGACTCCTCATAAGCTCTAATATATTGATCGTATTGATCAACATGTGGCCTGGCTGAGCTAGTTCCGACTTTGGTGGGGTCTGGCACCCACTTTTCTTCAAAGTCACCCTTTAGAGCTCTTTCCGCTCTAAACTGCTCCACCAGTCTTTCCATTCTTGCCTCTTTCTGAATTTTGGCTTGCTTGGGAGCA
Organism: Adiantum capillus-veneris; assembly: GCF_014529385.1. Classification (NCBI taxonomy): domain Eukaryota; kingdom Viridiplantae; phylum Streptophyta; class Polypodiopsida; order Polypodiales; family Pteridaceae; genus Adiantum; species Adiantum capillus-veneris. The sequence continues at coordinate 99,736,372 of NC_140949.1, read as the reverse complement.
ACCTTCTTCTTTGCTTTCTTCATAAGCGGCTCATCCACATCCTCTTCAGGTTCTGAAACTATTTCTAGTTTCCTGCGTGCTCTTGTGGACGCCCTCTTGGATACTTCAGGCTGTTCTTCCTCCTCATCGGCTTCTCTAAGCCACTCATTATGGGAGGGAACCTTTGGCCATTGATCTCTGGCTCCAATAGCTTCATAAGCTATTCTTGTCAGAACTTCAGCTCCTCCTATATACTTTTGCTTCTCGTTGTGCATGGCAATTACTTGCTCGTGGATGTGTTGAGCGTAATTCACCTCTTTTGGCATATTGCTCGTCAATGCCCATGTGATGGTAGTTACAATGGCATGGGGTGGTGTCGTATACTTTTGCGGTCTTTTACTGCAAATATGGAGAAACTGGTTGTACAGTCGGCAAAGGGTTGCCGCTCTTTGGTCTGCCATATCTCCATAGGTTGCATTCTGTTTCTTGGACCCATAAACCTCTATAGCCTCCCTTCTTTCCCTGACAGAGCTCCCTTTGTTGTGCAGCTTCAATGCATCTGCAATGAGCTGTGGAGTGATCTGTACCTCTACTTTCTCTCCATCTATTGCTGTCAATGTGGCTTTCCCATCCTTCTGAATGGAGGTTTCCAACTCATACACTCTTCTTGTATCTACACCTGATGGTCTCGAGTGAAGAATCTGTGCAAGTCTGCCCTTTCCATGTACCTGCTGATGTTCTCTGACCTGCTATAATCCACCAATTCTTGTGGGATCATCGGTATATCCACCGCTTGCCCTTGAGGATCTCTGAAAGTCCCCTGGTAGATCTTTATTCCCTCTTGTTCCAGTACTGCTTCCTCCACCCAAGTTTTGGTTGGCTTGAGGGTTTCTGCTGGAATGTCAAAGGGTTCTGCTTCTGCAAGAGCATCTTTGATTGTCGGTCTTTTTCTCTTTGTTGCTGATGACTTGGCGGAATCCATGGATCCTGTAACTCCAATTTCAGAAGTTAGCGTCTTTTTAGTACTGAAAGCCGAAATGAAGCTTTTAACTATTCAAATGACTTGAAAATTGAAAGATGAGCTATTCAGGGCCTAAGGATGCAGGGTAGGTGAAAAAATATGCAAACTGGGCTCAAAATCATGCTGGAGACATCATACGCGTATGATGTCTTTTGTGTCAAAATGACTTCATATTGGTTGTGCTTGTAGCTGATAGTGTATACATGAGTATCATATGCTTGGATTTGATTTTGGATCCCATTTGGTCAAGTTTTGGCCAGTTTAGTCCAGTTCAGGCTCTTGGCAAAATTTTGAAAGGGAATTGGATTTTATGATCCAAATTGGATAAAACCTGGTGGTTCACCTTCAAATGGCATGTAGATCACTTCTGTTTGGTGGTTGAAGCCCTGAGGTGCCAAAATCACATAGTGAGACATCATACGCGTATGATGTCTTTTAGTGTATTTTTGGACCAAATTTCTCTATAAGCTTGGATTTGGCTTTAGATAGGCTTATTCAGTGGATTTATGAAGTTTGGATAGATTTTGGGCTAAAAAATGGCTCTGGAGACATCATACGCGTATGATGTCTTTTTCATCAATTTTTCATGGGATTGGTTCTGTGGACTCCCCATGTACTAGTGAAGGACTGTCCCTACTCAAATCTTGGTTTGGACTTGAGTATGTTGGATTTGGGCTAAAATAGGCTTTGGATGAAGGATTTTCCCTCAATTGGGCTAATGGGGTGATCCACTTGACCAAATGGTTCCAAACTTCATATGTAGCATGTATTAGATATATATAATGGATGTATGATGACAAATGAGCAGTTTTGGCTCTGTAAGTGCAAATAGACATCATACGCGTATGATGTCTTTTGTGTCAAAATGGTGCTTTTTGGTTCCAGATAGCTTGTAGATGTGTTAATCAACAATCCTACAAAGTTTCATTGAGTTTGGAGTTATTTTGACAAAATTAGGACCAAAAATCAATTTTATGGCCTAATTTTGCGTCTTTTTGGTTTTCCTTGGGTTTTCTAACTCCAATTCTCATGATACTTGGTTCATAGGATGTGATTAACATGTGGAATGAGGCTATGCACTCAAATGTTGAAATGGATGTGAAATTCATGCTGTGAGACATCTTACGCGTATGATGTCTTTCTTGAAATGTTGGTCTTTTTGTGCAAAGAATGCTTTGTGCTAGTGCCCTAAGCCCTGCTAACTAGTTTTCAACTTAAAAAGTCATCAGTTTAGCTAAAAAGCCCCCTTATAGGCATTTTAGTCTCCGAAGTCGTCTTTTTGCCTTGGAGTTGAATTTCTTCAACTTTTCTTCTCGAGAGTTGCATTTCCAGCTCATTGGATATGTTGTGAAGCCACCTATTTGGTTGAACCTGACTTTGGCTCCCCGTTCTCCATCTTTCTCCATTTGGTTGCCCGAAAGCGTCTTTTTCACCATCGGTAAGTGAATCAGCTTTCTTTTGGGTTTTGCTTGCAAACATAAGTCATCCATGTATATTTGAAGCTGCTTGTGAAGTTTCATGTCATTTGGTCGTCAATTTTAGCCGTTATGCCAAAATGACGCTTTGTGTGTCCGCAGCCGAATTGGTTGTTCCGACCTACTTTTGGTGATCCAAACCTGGAGATACTCCATGGTTGCATTGTCCTTGATGTGGTTGAACTTCTTGTGAAGTTTCGTGTCGTTTTGACAACTTTTTCCTGTTTGCCTCTTGCAGGCTCTGTTGACCTAGGGTTTTTCCAGTCGTTCTTTCTCGAGCTTTGAGTGTTAGAACCCCATCTATAATACTAGGGTAACCCACCTCTAAGTTCTTGCAAGGTTTGGTTAGGCGGTTGTGCCACTACCTAGCGTTCTTCCCCATTCCCCGTCTGCTCTTGTTTCTTGGTTTTGGTCAGTTTTCGCGACAAAAGTTAATGATAAGCATCAAAAGCTTATGACAACGAGTCTACCTCTCATGTCTGGTGTCCTCTGAGCTCTCGTAGCAGTCGTAGAAGACCGTAGAAGGTTGGATGCTCCAGTGTGCTCTTTGCTCTCTCCAAGAAGGTAATAGTGGAAATGAGCTTGAAAGTGAAGTGAAAAATACTTAACTTCGGACTTCCCGGATCACTTGTTACCAAATTTGACATGTGCTCCTATCTCGTCGTGAAATGCACTCTAGGATTTCAAATTTCTCAATTTGGACTCCGTTTGACCTGTTTCTGAGAAATCTGTCCACTTTGTCAAAATTCTGTCATTTCGGGCTTTCCGCAACTTTTTCAGAATTGTACCCAATTTTTACCATGGGTTGCCCTTGTCATTAGGACCATCACCGTCTATTCTTTTCTTTTTTCCGATCTCATTTCACCCGCTTTTTTATTTTTCTTTTACTTTTATTAAGAAAATCATAAAAAATAAAGGAAAATAGCAAATTGAAGCCAAAAAATTCCAAACATACACGCTAAATAGCTGGTAACCCTGTGTATATGAATATACACTTATTTGTGATTTCTGGACTTGGATTACCACTTTTTTCCACTTTTTAGCTCCAAAAACACTCTTATTTAGTGATATTTACACGTCTAGAGACCCAAATTCATCATTTGATCTCTTCTTGTTGCAAAACAAGGTTATAAGGGCATAAATATTATCAATATCCGCAATCAAACATAAAATTGCAAAATCATGTAAGACACTGCCCTTGTAATATAATTTTTGTTTTTCTTTGTTTTTGGCGCTTGTAGCTGCTTTGTAACTCCTGTATGCCTGTATACCTCCCCCCCTCCTAGTCTGAGTCCTCCCGGACGACTATGAAGTGTCTGTGGGCGAAGCATTGTAGTTGTTTTGGTCATAAGTTCCCCATGCAATTGCAAAGCGATGATACAACAGTCTTTCCAATAAAGCTGCTCTTTGTTTGATTGAATGATTGGTGGTCGGGTTTTGGGTTGGTGATACTTCGGTAGTAGAATCAGTAGATGGATTCATCTTTACCTTGTTGTTCTTTTGCACAATCCAAATCTGCTTCCGCTTCGCTTGTGCTTGCCACAAACTCTTTGCGACCCAAACCTGCTTTGTCCTTTGTGTTGATTTCCTCGCCTTGAAATACCTAGGAGTTTCCGTTGATTGTACTGAAGGGAGTTCCTGTTTACAAATCTTTGGGATCCAAATTTGCTTGCTATAGCTTTGTGCCGTCATGAACTTCTTTGGAATCCAGATCTGTTTCACTGTCCTTGATTGTCTGGAATCACTTTTTTGTCTGGTATTGAAGACTCTGTTTTCCACCTTTGTGTTCTCTGGCACAACCTTTTTTGGTCTCCATACCAACTTTGACTCCGTTTTTTCCCAAGGTTGAGCTGTTATATTATTGCTTGTCTTCCTTATCCACTGTTGAGAATTCCTCGTCGAAGAGTAATCCGGTTGTATAGAAACTTTTGGTTGCCATTGCTTCTTCTTTTTCTTTGGTTGTTGTTTACCTTTGTCTTTGGATTCGTCCTTTGGAGTTGGCTCTTCTCCTTTGGTGAACTTAACTGATTGACTTTCACCTTCGTATTTGATAAGCACTGATTTAGAACTCCAGTCAATCATTGCATTGTATTGCTTCTGCCATGGTTGTCCTAGCAATAATTGATGTTGTGTAGCTTGGTTTCAACCACGTAAAACATATGAGGATACACATACTGGTTAATCTGTATATGTAAAACTGTGCATCCGACAGTTTTGATTGAATTCTCAGAGTAACTCTTTAACTCTTGCTTGGCAGTTTGTAGTTTAGTGTCATTTGTCAATTTCTATACAAACTGAGTGAAAGTAGGTTAGCTTGAGCTCCTGAATCCAATAGTGCTCTGGCTTTGATTTGGTTGGTTCCTACTTTGCATTCAATGATGGGTTCTTCTTTGTCATTATCCATTTCTGTTATACTGACTGCGTTTATTCGTATTGCTCCTTCATTGAGCTGTTTTTGACGTAGTAGTCTTCTGTTCTCCATTCTTTCCTTCGCCTCGGCTTGCGCTTCCTCCAAAATCATTTTCTTTTTCTGGACACGAGGCTTTTCTTGATGTATTTTGAGAAGCATGTCTTGGGTTAGCGGCAAAAGATACTTTTTCACTCTGCATCCACTAATCCAATTGGGCATTTCTTCTCCGTCTAATGTAGCAAGCTTGACGGCTCCACTTGGTGATAGATCTTTAATCACCAGAGGTCCCATCCCTCGCTTTTTAAGCTTCTTAGCATGCTGTTTCAGAGTGTAAACTAGGACATAGTCCCCAACCTTAAACTCTTTTGTCCGCACATGCTTATCAAAAAATTCATTTTGTCGCCTTTTTTGAGCGTAGATAGAAGCTACTTCTTTTAGGCGAAGCTCGTCTAGCTTTTCCAGGTCATCTATTCTATTAGAAAGCTCGTGCCCTGTCCACTCTAGATCCTTAGCCACCCTTAAGGTTGAAATCAAGAATTCTATTGGTAAGATAGCATTTAGCCCAAAAACCATGTTATATGGGGTCGTTCCTATTGATGTTTTATATGCTACTCTATATGCCCATAATGTTGAATGCAACTTCTGGTCCCAGTCAGTTCTCGACTCAGATACAATCTTCGTGAGGACCATGCATATGGTTTTGTTTGTTGCTTCAGCTTGTCTGTTTGCTTGTGGATGATACGGGGCTGATTTCCTATGGATTACCATGAATTCATCTAGAAGGATCTTTATCACTTCATTTATAAAATGTGTGCCTCGATCACTCACAATTTCTATTGGCAATCCATATCGTACAAAGACGTATTCATATAGAAATTGTGCCGTGGTCCTGGCATCCGCTTTTTGAGTTGCCTTTGCTTCGACCCACTTTGTTAGATAGTCTGTAGCCACAACGATGTATTGTGCATGAGTCTTATATGCAGGAGGTGAAATGGGTCCGACATAATCAATCCCCCATTTTGCAAAAGCTCTTGCCCCCATCATTGGTCTAAGCGGCATATCATCTCTTTTAAGTGGTACTTTGGTCCGCTGACAGTCATCGCACCGTTTAACGTATTCCTCAGCGTCCATATGTAATGTTGGCCACCATATTCCTGCGGCTAAGACAAGTTTTGTTGTCTTATCACCTGAGAAATGGCCTCCACCTACTCCTCCATGAGCTTGCTCTAGGATTATCACATACTCAGACTCTGATGCGCAAATCCTAAGCTGGTTGTCTTTACCTCTCTTATAGAGTTGATCTCCTATTAAAGCGTAATCTCTAGCTTCTGTCTCTACAGATTTCTGACGAGCTTTTGACGTTCCTTCTGGGAAAGTTCTATTTGTGAGATATTCAACAATATACTGACTCCATTCCGGAGCGATCATTATCTGATATAATGTCGAATACTCTGCTGGCGGTTTTGATGAACATACAATACATACAGTGACATATTCATGTACGCTTTCTTTCATTCCTGGCCAATAGACTCCCAATTGTAACAAATTCCTATATGTGTTCCTTCTTGAACAATGAAATGCACATTCCTGAACATGTGCTTCGCACAGATATATATTATATTCCTCAGGATTGATGCATAGTCGTAAAACATGATCATTTCCCAATTGATACAACCTTCCTGCAATCAATTGAAGATTCTTGGATTGCTGAATAGCAATATGTTTCTGGTTGTATTCTCTTCTATCAAACTCGCCTCCATAGGTTAATAGATTAACGACATTTTGAGACCACTTCGGTATCATTTCTATGTTGAACAAGTACGCGTCTGGCATGTCGTCATCTACTCCTATAGGGTCTTCTCCATTCGTCAATCGCGAAAGATGATCAGCTCTAAGATGTGTTTTTCCTTTCTTTACTACTACCGTGAAGTCGAATTCTAGTAAGATAATGAACCATCTCACTATTCTCTCGGTATTGCATGGTTTATTCACTAGGTAGAGCAAGGCTTGGTGATCCGTAAAAAACACAAACTTGTTGACTAGAAGATAATGCCGAAATTTCTTCACAGCATATATCATTCCTAATCCTTCTCGCTCTGTTGTGGTATAATTCTTCTCTGCATTGTTGAGCTGTCGACTGGCGTAACAGATAGGAAAATCCATGTTTCCTTCTTCTGGCTGAGCCAGAATGCAGCCGAAGCATCTATATGCACATGGAATATCTTCTCCCAATCTGGTGATTTCAAGACTGGAGCAGTAATGAGTGCCTCTTTCAATTTCTTGAATGATTCCTCACACTCCTCTGTCCATTCAAAGTTCACTATTAGCCTGTAAAGTGGTTGGCCTATTATAGCGTACATGTAAATGAATCGTCTATAATATCCGCAATGTCCCATAAAGCTCTGTACTTGTTTCGCATTGATTGGTCTAGGCATATCCACTATAACCTTTATTTTCTCTAAATCCGTGGATATTCCGTTTTGTGAGACAATATGTCCCAGAATTCTGCCCTGTCGGACCATAAACACACATTTCTCAGGATTGAGAAAAATGCGATATGTCCTACATTTCTCAAATACTTTTCTTAGGTGTTCTAGATGCTCATCTCTCAGTAGAGAATGTACACATAAGTCATCCATGTATATTTCTAGAAACAACCTTAAGTATTCTTTGAAAGCATGCGTCATCAGCCTCTGGAAGGTTGCGGGAGCATTGGTTAGACCAAAAGGCATAACCCGATAAGCATAAATTCCCCACTCAGTTGCAAAAGCTGTTTTATGTTGATCTTCCAGTGCTATGGCTAGCTGGTTATATCCTGAAAAACCATCAAGAAAGGAGTATGCTGTTTTCCCTGATACACGCTCTAGAACATGATCAGTTATCGGCAGGGGATAATTGTCCCTGATTGTTGCAGCATTCACTTTCTTTAAGTTGACACACACTCGGAGTTTTCCGTTCTTCTTGGGTACTACCACAATCGGAGATACCCAATCGGTGTGTTCAATCTCGTATATGAATTCAGCTTCCATTAGCTTATCTATCTCTTCTTTGATTCGCTTAGCAAACGTATCATTATATGTGTATGGTCTCTGTCTGCTAGGCTTTGCGTCTTGTTTTAGTGGGATTGTGTGTTGGCATATCGATGGGTCAACTCCCTTTAAGTCCTTATAAGACCATGCAAACACATCCCTATACTCTCTGAGAAGACTCAAAAGTCTCTCTTCCTCGCCTGGAGACAAATCTGTGGCTATGTACACCGGTCTAGGTGGCTCACCTGGAGCTGCTAAATCAACTTTTTTTGCATCCTCCGGTCCGTCATAAGATTCGTTCTCCTTTCTCTCTCGAATAGGTGGGGTTAATACCACCTTCCTATCCTCTATTGTGAATTTCCTATAGTGAGAGGGAACATCCATGTTTTCCTTGATTTTGGCGTTTTTGTCCTCTCCACTCTCAATTTCTGTCGTCCAAACTTCTTTCAGAGTTTTCTTGAGCTCTCTGTACTTGTTTCTACGTTCTAACTTGGACTCCGTGTGTTCTCTGTTGCGCTTGTTCTTTTCTGATTTTTCTGTTTCAGTTTTCGTTCCATTCCTTTGAACTTGATTTCTTGAGCCTCTTTTGTCTTTTCGTAAGCTCTTTTGATCATTGCCTCTCATTCTTCCAGAAATCTTGTCCTTAACACAATCTTCTGCCTTTACTAGCATTAGGAATTGATTTTTTCCTCTTATTCTAGGCATCGGATTGGTTCTAACCCCCTTTGTTTTTCTCTTTGCTCTATAGCGTTTCTGGCGTTGTTTAGTTTGGTTCGGAAAATCATAAAATCGGACATCCGTTATAGTTTCTTCGTTTCCGCTTGAATTGTCCGTTGACTCGTTGTCTGCTTCATTTCCCCACTCTGGATGATCGTGAATGTCGTGAAACACCTCTTCTTCATCTTCCTTTCCCAGTGTATCGTTCTTTTCAGTTTCTTTTTCGAGTACAGTTCTCAACATGAAGTACGGAACCACGTCGTACCCGTCCTTGTCGCAAAATTTTGTTGTGGGACCATCCGGAATTGCACAAACATCTAGGGTTGCTAGAATGTGTGTCCATTCTAATGGTTCAAGCGTGTCCTCTGGAAAGGGTTCTCCTATATAAGTTTCGTCTTCGATAGCCCTTTCTAAAACACATTCTTCTCGTTTCAGACTTCCACATTTCGAAGCTCCACACATCCATAACTCCTTGGGTTTACCTAACCAAGCTGGAAATTCGGATCCCGCCAAAGTAGCTGAATCAAACTCCTCTACCGGTGTTCGGTTCACATCTTTGTAGCTATGGTCTTTCAGGTTCACACGTGTAGTGGTTTCCATATTTCTCAGGTATATGTGATCGTAGCCCCAATCCTGGACCATTTTCAACTGTCTCATGAATGGTCTTCCCAGTATGATATCATAGTTATTCTCCTTGCCAAAATCGACAATAGCAAAAGTATGTTCGTATTCAATGCCGCAAGAAGTCACTACAACTTTCTCTAATAACCCCATAGGTTTCTCCATGTGTCCATCTGCTAATTGGAGTTTCAACCTAGTCTTCCTTATTGCTGGTTTCCCCCATTTTTTCCAGATTTCTTTTGTAGCAATGGCTACCCCAGCTCCGCTGTCTAGTATTGCCATCGTGTTCACTCCTTGGAATTCAACTGGTAAGGTTGTATTCCCCTCTTCACCTTCGCAATACTCTCCGACCTTGTTTAAGGGTACAGGCTTAGCGTTCTTTTGTGGTTTACTCAGCTCTTGTATACCCTCTTGCAGTCTCGATGTTGGGTCTTTTATCCCAAATTTCTCCAAGCATTTTCCTACAGTGGTCCACATATGTGGTCTTAGCCTCAAAAGCTCAGCTAGAGTGATAGTGCATGTCACTGGTGTTGACAAGATCTCTATCAATCCTTGCGAGTCCATGACTTTTTCTGATGAGATTCTTCGTGAGGGAAGTGCTCTAATCTCGGATTTTGCTTCATACTCTCCTAAGTATGAAGGTAAGGTATTCAGTGAATGAGGTTTGCTCTCCATTGTTCTAACAGAGCCCCCATCTCCCCAGTAAGATTGCAGATCCAAGTCCACTTGAGATCCTGCCTCAAATTCCACTATGGGAGGATTCCTGATGTCCTTTTCCCAATTTGTCTGATTAGCTTGGCAACTTAGCTCGTTTGCAAAGTTTGCCTCTCTCACTTGTTTCCAAAATTCATTGTAATCCTCATCTCTTCCGTAAGACCTCTGTATGACTGGATGAAAACTCTCTATCTCCTGATCGGTTGTGTTCAATACTATGCGGTCATCCTTGTGTGTATTTTCAGGCTTTTGTGCACTGGGAGTCTTTTCAGCTACCCGTGAAACGATAGTCTCTTGCTGAATTGGGTTTTCCGTTCCACAATTCATTGTTTCTTTTGGTGGTTCTAATAAGGCTTGTGCAGTCTCGATCATTCTCTGGCACATTTCAAGTCTCTGCTTTTCCAATTCCGCGTTTGGGTATGTCATCCACCTCTGTTCTTGTGTTTGGTTGTTCTTTAACCTAGCTTCGTAAGCTCTCATCAGTGCGTCCAATGGTTCGTGTACTTTGTCGACTAGCACTGATCCCCCTGAGCTTAAGCTCGTTGTTTCTTTGATACTCTTTTGTTTCGTTCTTTCCGGGCTCATCTCTCGTTTCCCGTTTTGACTCTCAAGTTTTTCTAATCTATCTTTAGTTCGCTTTAGTTCCTCAGCTAGAATAGCGTCTTCACGTTCTTTTCTCAACTTCATGCGTGCTTTTCTAGCTTTCCATGTGTTTCTCTGACTCCGCGGTCCTTGACTAACCACTTCAGTCGCTAACTTTCCATTCTCAGGTTCTCTAGTGGTTTTCTTAGCTTGAGCTCTAGTAACAACTTGCGTTGGTATCAGAGTTTCATTTTCAGACCCACTGCTGGTAGGAATAGTTTCTAGCATATTCAATGTCGTCTTTTGCACTTTGTTTGGATTCTTTGAACAATCCTCAATGAAGTGAGTAACCCCACACTCAGTGCAATAAGCGTTAATTCTAATGATTTCCGTATGTGGACAAACATTCATCAGATGGTCACCTCCACACTTGTAACAGGGTCCTAGTGCTGGTCTTGGTCCCATTTGATTCGTCCTTTGTGGATAGGATGGTCTTTGTCCTGTTAACCCTCCATGAGCTATGAACATCAATGTTCTTGCGTCCAAATTGTATCTCTCTTCATCAGAAGCACTTGTAACTGTTGGTGTTCCAACATTCCCCATCATGCCCCATGGTTCTGGTTGTTTGGGTTCTTCTGGTGGGTAATACACAGTTGGAGACATGTGTGCACCAGATTCTTCATAATAGGCTTGAACAGGCACTAAGGCTTGTTCTTCCTGATTCTCTAAGGTTGGTGCATATCTAATGCCCACTGGTCTTGCTCCTGGTAAAGGTGGTTGTTGTCCCAATACCGGTTGCGGTCTTTCTATCCCCATAGGTCCTGGTACATTTTCCGTTGGTATCGAGGTACTGGATGTACCTGAGGTGGTGCTAATTGAGCAGGAGGTGCATACTGACGCTCCCTTACATACCCTTTGTTGTAATAGCACTCCTCTGTTGGATGATTTGTCCATTTTTGTTCAATAGCACACCATTTCAGTGGTTTTGGCAATGGTTTTTGGTATGGTGCCATCCTTTTTAGAGCATCTTCTATCATTTGCTCTACATTTGGCATGGTTGTTGTTTGAACATTCTTTTTAGTGGTAGTCTCGCTCGCTACGGAGGAGGAGCTACTGGATGCAAAATCTGTATCCGCTGACACCTCTCCATAAACCGTACAGTTATCCACTAAGTACAATGCCTCTCTCGTTACTTGCTCGAAACTTGTACAAGCTTTCAAGTGCAAGTCCTTCTTGAGAGTGTCGTTTCTCAGTCCCTCAATAAAGAGAACAGATAGTCTGTCATCTTGTGGTCGTTCACGTACTGGACATCTCTCAATGTATTGTTTGAAGCGAAGTGAAGCTTCCTTCACTTTTTCGTGTTCTCTCTGTTTAAAAGCATATATTTGTGAGACCGTATTGTGCTTAATCCCTCGTTTTGAGAATTCCTCAGCAAACTCTCTTAGCAAATGGTCAATGTCATGGAATCCCCCTATGTTCAGTGGTTGAAACCATGTCAATGCCGTACCTTCTAGAGTAAGACCAAATCCCTCGTATTGTGTATGGAAATCTGTTATCTGCTCAGCTCTTAAGACTTGCTTAAAGAGTGACACATGTGCATACGGATCTCCTGAACCACCATACTTCTTTGGCATACACTTGCTACTTGAGATGGTCTCATACGTCTATGGTCTGCTACCAATCTCATTGCTCCTGTGTCCCGGCTAAAGCTTTCTCTAGCATCATGGACTTCATGGGTTACCCTTGTCGGTTCCCCTGCCCTGAATCTACTACTAGGAGGTAAATGTGATGGTTCCGCTTCGAACCTTGGACCTGGAGTGGTATACGTGGGGATTGGAACTGCACTACCTCGATTCGTATCCATTGACTCTCTGGAATGTAATGATCCCATTGGTCCGGGCTTCGAGTACTGAGGTTGACTGAAAGAGTCAGCAGCCTGAGTTCTTTGTCCTCCTGTCGTCATTGGGTTTTGCACTCCATTTGTTGGTGCTGGTCTTTGTGAGCTAGAAGTAACATAATACTGATGTAGTGGTCCCCCAAAGTATGTATATCCTTCTAATTCTTTCTTGCCCATTGTTGAGTATTGCCTCCCATACTTGTCGTAAGCGGCAATTTTCACTTCCGATCCCTCTGTGTAGGTAAAGACATAAAGTCTTTTTTGGTCTGTCAACTCTCCGGTGTAGGGTTCTTCACATCTATAATAGAGATCTTGCTCCCCATTATTATATTTGTATAGCCCCACATAGATGTTATCAGTGTTGATCCTTGTAGTTTCATTCTCTCTTCTTAACCTCGCATCAGGGAAGTTCATTATTGGTGCTTTCTCCTCAAGTTCTTCATCTACTTTGGCTTTGGTGCCCATCAATCCCCACTTGTCCACAATGTTAGGGTTTAGGACTACCAAGTACATGGTACCCTCGTCATCTAGATATCTATCTCCGCTATAGCTCACAGGCACTAAGTCCTTGAACTCACTAGGTCTCTCCTCTATCTTTACACAATAGCGGTCCATTCCATCTTTGTAGATCTTGGCACCTTGCTCATTGTCGTACTGGTATTTTATGAACAATAGCTTCATTGTGGCGGAAGGGTTTGATGATCCTGCTGCCATATTTTCTCTGTTGTTCAGGTTCAAGTGTTCCAAGTGTTCGGTGAAAATCTCGTAAGATCTCTCCGAAGAAGTATCAGAGACACTTCCTTCAAAGATCGGCTCTAATGGTTGCACCCAACTTTGGTTTACACTTCCCTCGGTTGATATGACACTTGCTTGTTCCCCTTGTTTTGGTTGGTTATTCTGGAGGTTCCTGCCCGATCTCAAATTCATCAATTCCCCTAAAGGACTTTAACTTTTCCGTCTCGGCAATTTGTTTTCCTCAAGTTTTTGTGGTCAGAATTGATCCAAACTGATTGATACTTGGTCAATTGTTTAATCTTGTCAGTTGGACAACTTCTGTTTCATCAAGTGAGAATTTTGTTGCAGTTATGCTGAAAAAGACATTATACGCGTATGATGTCTTTTTTCACAGATTTAGACTATTTTGGTTATGCTCACTCTCAGTAGCCCCCTTATGCTCTGTCCACTCACAAAATTTAGTTTGAACTCTGTTTGAGCAAGTTATGGCTAATTTAGGCTTTTCTTGGCAATTTTCCGCTTTTGACTTGTTTTGGGTCAATTGTGATCCAAATGGGATGAAACTTGAAATATAACCTCTAGACAGCTATTACAATGGATCTGTGTTGGCAAAGTATCAAAATGTGTCCAAAATTAGGTCAAAGACATCATACGCGTATGATGTCTTTTTCATCAATTTGGGTCAAAACATGATATTTATGCTTCCTACAGTGCTTGTAACAATCTTGTCAGGTCAGATATAAAATATAAGCAGTGGATGTGCCAAAAGACATTATACGCGTATGATGTCTTTTGTCCCAGATTTTGACTATTCTTGGTTTTAAGCCTTCTCCAATGTTTATAATTGAGTTTCAAGTGTTTTTGTCAGGTTTGAATGTAAAAACAAGATCTTAATCCAAAATTTCATATTCTTTCCGTTTCTTGGACTCCGACTTGTCTTTTTGGGTTTCTTTGAGTGTTAATGCTCTTGTTTTAAGTTGAAATTAGGGTATAACCCCCCTTTTGAACACTCTGGTAAAGTCAAAATTTATGTTTTGGTCTCTGTTTGGTCATTTAGACATTGTTAAGTATGGAGCCTGATTTACCCTTGTAATTTTCTGTGGTAAAAGCGCACATTTGTAAGGCCCCCATTATGAGGAGAAGCCATCGTGCGTGAAGGAAAATCACTCACCGGAAACCAAAATTTTCACGGACAAGAATCACGGAATATTCCTTTTCGCCGGAGTATTATGGCCGGACGGCGGCCGGAAAGTGGTCGGAAAACAACCGGTCGGTTGGTCGGTGGCCGGTAGTCAATGGCTAATGGCCGGTGGTCGGAAGTCAATGGCTGGTGGCCGGTGGTCGGAACTCAATGGCCGGTGGCCGAATTCAAAAGCGGACTTATTCGTACAAGGGCGGCTACACATGGCTGTCTCTCATAAGAGAGGGCAGCCCTTTTGGCCTATAAAAGGAGGCCATTTCTACACACATTTGATAGTGTGTGAAGTTGATGCAACAAGGTGAGTGTGAGGTGGTGAGAGTGAAGCAAGGCGGGAGCTCCATTAAGGGTATAATCCCTTTGTAAACTACTTCTTGTTTTGAAGTACTAAAGCCATTGAGTGGCTGCTTTCCCGTGGACGTAGCCCACATTGGGTGAACCACGTATATCGTGTGTACTCTCTCTCTCTCTCTCTCTCTACTCTATAATCTTGTGTATATAAATCTGTCTCTCTCCATTAAGTAATCTACTCAATTATCTATTTAGCTACGTCTTATTTCCTAACAACTGGTATCAGAGCAAGGTTTGCTCGTAGCTAAATTATCTCAAGGAAAGGATTCCTTGAATTGAGTGGGAGTTATGGCGGAGGAGGGGAAGCTCAAGATTGAGAAGTTCAACGGCAAAAAGTACCAACATTGGAAGATGCAGATTGAAGACTATCTCTACCAGAAGGACCTCTATTTGCCACTAGGCGGTCTTGCGAAGAAGCCCGCAACAATGGCAGATGAAGCATGGATTGTCCTTGATCGAAAGGCACTAGGAACAATCCGGTTAAGCTTGGCGTCAACGGTGGCCTTCAATGTTTCGGAGATGAAGACCACGGAGGACTTGATGAAGTCACTTGACGACTTCTACAAGAAACCATCGGCATCCAATAAGGTATTTCTTATGAAGCGCTTGTTCAATCTAAAGATGGTAGAGAATGGTTCAGTTGCAGAACACCTAAATCACTTTAACACAAACATAAGTCAACTTCGATCAGTGAAAATCAATTTCGATGACGAAGTGCGAGCTCTCCTTATACTATCATCTCTACCGGATAGTTGGGACAGCCTTGTGATGGCTGTAAGTAATTCTATCTCTGGCACAAATACTCTTAAGTTTGATGATGTTGTGGGTGTTCTTCTAAGCGAGGAAATGCGAAGGAGAAGCACAGGAGAATCATCAAGTGCTGCACTATCAGTGGAAACAAGAGGAAGGCTTAAGGAGAGGTTCAAAAACCAAAAGGGTCGTGATCGCTCAAGGCGGAGCAAGTCACGCACAAAGTCAGTTCTTGAATGTTGGAACTGCGGCAAGAAGGGCCACGTCAAGAAGGATTGTTGGTCCAAAAAGAAGAAGGAGACAGAGTCTCAAGACAACAATCCAACATCGGAGCCAATGTGGCAGGTAAAGTAGAGCAAGATGCTCTAATTCTCTCATTAGACAATGTGTCTAATTCCTGGATAGTAGATTCCGGGGCTTCATTCCATGCGACACCACAGAAGCAACATTTCCAAGACTACACCAAAGGTAATTTTGGGTATGTATACTTGGGAGATGATGAAGCTTGTGAAATTGTCGGCAAAGGTGCAGTTCCTGTCAAAACTGCTAACGGAAATGAATGGAAGCTTAAAGATGTTAGGCATGTTCCTTCTCTTCGCAAAAATTTGATCTCTACAGGACAATTGGACGATGAAGGTCACAACATTGCATTCGGAAACAAACGGTGGAAGATCTCAAAGGCATCTTTGGTGGTTGCCAAGGGTGAAAAAGTCGGTACACTTTACTTGTGTACTGTTAGCATGCAACCTTCAGCTTGTGCAGCAACTACAGAAGTTGACAGTGCGGTGTGGCACTACCGACTTGGGCATATGAGTGCCAAAGGAATGCAAATCCTTCAAACAAAGAAGCTTCTACCAGGTTTGAAAGAAGTGGACTTAGAGTTCTGTGAAGATTGTGTTTATGGTAAATAAAAGAGGGTAAAATTTCAAAAATCAAGAAATGAAAGAAAAAATAAAAAACTTGAGTTGGTTCATTCTGATGTTTGGGGTCCTGCAAGTACACCATCACTTGGTGGCTCATTGTACTATGTAACATTCATAGACGATGCGACTAGAAAAACATGGGTTTATGTCATGAAGAATAAATCCGATGTATTTTCCATATTTCAAAGGTGGAAAGCCTTTGTGGAGAATGAAACAGGTACCAAGGTTAAATGCCTCAGATCCGACAATGGAGGTGAATATTGCAGCCAAGCTTTTGAAAGCTTTTGTGCTAGCAATGGAATTCGGAGGCAAAGGACAACCCCAAGGACACCTCAACAAAATGGGATTTCGGAAAGGATGAACAGGACAATCATGGAACGAGCACGAAGCATGCGGCTACATGCAGGCCTACCGCTTGAACTTTGGGCGGAAGCTGTAAGTACGTCTGTGTACTTAATCAATCGGTCACCCTCAACGGCATTGGATGGGGGAGTTCCAGAAGAGGCATGGACAGGTAAACCGGTGAATTATGCATTTCTCAAAGTGTTTGGGTGTGAGGCTTTCATGCACATAGATAGAAGCCTAAGATCAAAGTTAGATGCAAAGTCCAAAAAGTGTTTCTTCATTGGCTATGGAGAAGGAGACTTTGGGTATCGCCTATGGAATCCTGAAGATGGTAAAATCTTAAGGAGTAGGGATGTAATTTTTAAGGAACAAAATATGTACAAAGATTACTTGGAAAGAAAACAAACAAAAGAAACAGGTGATGAGTACATGGAGCTTGAGGACGGTGAAGACTCAAGGACTGCAAACGGTGACAATGTGCAACAACGTCAACCAAATGAGGAGCCTCAACCTATTCCCCGAAGATCTACAAGAGCAAGTAGACCTCCAGAAAGGTTTGTTCCTTCCTTCAACCATCTCTTGATCTCAGATTCTGGAGAGCCGGAATCATATGAAGAAGCTATGCAACATGAATCCAAAGAAGAATGGACGAAGAGCATGCAAGTGGAGATGGACTCACTACATCCAACCAAACATGGGAGTTGGTTGAGTTGCCTAAAGGTAAGCGGGCACTTCAAAACAAATGGGTGTACAAGCTAAAGAAAGAAGAAGGTGGGAAGAAAAGGTACAAGTCTAGGCTTGTGGTAAAAGGTTTTTCTCAAAAGAAAGGTATTGACTTCAATGAAATATTTTCTCCTGTTGTAAAAATGAACTCAATTAGACTTGTCTTAAGTCTTGTGGCTGATCATGATCTAAATCTTGAGCAAATGAATGTAAATATGGCATTCCCTCACGGTGACTTAGAGGAGGAAATCTACATGCTTCAACCAAAGGGGTATGAAGTGAAAGGTAAGGAGAAAATGGTTTGCAGATTGAAGAAGAGCTTGTATGGTTTAAAGCAAGCATCAAGACAATGGTACTTGAAGTTTGATCGATGGATGTTGGATCATGGATTCACAAGATGCAACTCGGATCATTGCGTCTACACGAAGAATTTGGGAGATGGGAAATTCATCATCCTAACGTTGTATGTTGATGACATGTTGATTGCAAGTGCTAACATGCAGGACATCAAAGACCTAAAAAAGGAGCTGTCCAAATCTTTTTCAATGAAAGATTTAGGTGTTGCAAAGAGGATACTTGGTATGAAAATATCAAGGGACAGGACGAAGAAGACAATAAAGCTATCTCAAGAAGATTACATCAAGAAGGTACTAGAAAGGTTTGCAATGCAAAATGCAAAACCAGTTTCTACACCTTTGGCTGGTCATTTTAAACTAACGAAGGATATGTGTCCAAAGACACAAGAGGAGATAGCCTATATGTCTAAAGTTCCATATGCTGCAGCGGTAGGTTCTCTAATGTATGCTATGGTCTGGACAAGGCCAGACATTACACATGCAGTGGGAGTTGTGAGTAGGTTCATGGACAACCCAGGTAAAGAGCATTGGCAAGCTGTGAAGTGGATACTTAGGTATCTAAAAGGGACAACAACAAATGCTTTGTATTTTGGAGGAACTGATATTTTTCTAGAAGGGTATGCTGATGCAGATATGGCTGGTGACAAAGATACTCGAAGGAGCACTACTGGCTATGTGTTCACGGTTGGAGGCACAGCAGTAAGTTGGGCTTCAAAGCTGAAGAAAGTGGTTTCACTTTCTACCACGGAAGCAGAGTATGTAGCAATGACAGAGGCAAGCAAAGAAATTCTGTGGCTTCACAGATTCTTAGAAGAGCTTGGATTCAAACAAGACAATTGTGTCTTGTACAGTGATAGCCAAAGCGCTATCCATCTTGCGAAGAACTCAGCCTTTCATTCAAGGACAAAGCACATTGAGGTGAGATATCACTCATACGCACTCTTTGGAAGAGGGACAGCTAAAGCTAGGAAAGGTGCATACAAGTGAAAATCCTGCAGACATGTTTACAAAGGTGGTCAACAAGGAGAAGTTGAGCTTTTGCTCATCTTCAATCGGCATTCAAGGATAAGAAGCCAGGATGGAAAGCAGTCACAGGTTTGGTTTGGAGATCAGTCTCCAAGTGGGAGATTGTTAAGTATGGAGCCTGATTTACCCTTGTAATTTTCTGTGGTAAAAGCGCACATTTGTAAGGCCCCCATTATGAGGAGAAGCCATCGTGCGTGAAGGAAAATCACTCACCGGAAACCAAAATTTTCACGGACAAGAATCATGGAATATTGCTTTTCGCTGGAATATTATGGCCGGACGGCGGCCGGAAAGTGGTCGGAAAACAACCAGTCGGTTGGTCGGTGGCCGGTAGTCAATGGCTAATGGCGGGTGGTCGGAAGTCAATGGCCGGTGGCCGGTGGTCGGAAGTCAATGGCCGGTGGCCGGTGGCCGAATTCAAAAGCGGACTTATTCGCACAAGGGCGGCTACACATGGCTGTCTCTCATAAGAGAGGGCAGCCCTTTTGGCCTATAAAAGGAGGCCATTTCTACACACATTTGATAGTGTGTGAAGTTGATGCAACAAGGTGAGTGTGAGGTGGTGAGAGTGAAGCAAGGCGGGAGCTCCATTAAGGGTATAATCCCTTTGTAAACTACTTCTTGTTTTGAAGTACTAAAGCCATTGAGTGGCTGCTTTCCCGTGGACGTAGCCCACATTGGGTGAACCACGTATATCGTGTGTACTCTCTCTCTCTCTCTCTCTCTACTCTATAATCTCGTGTATATAAATCTGTCTCTCTCCATTAAGTAATCTACTCAATTATCTATTTAGCTACGTCTTATTTCCTAACAGACATCATACGCGTATGATGTCTAAAGTTGCAGATTTCCAGTTTTTTGGCACAGAATCCTTCCTAAAGCTTTCTCTGACTTTTGTTTATTGCAAGTTTCACTACCAACTCGACGGTTTAGTGATCTAACATGCAATCAACCATATCAAGCAAATACTCCAATGATTACTAGCTCTAGATCAGGATCAAATGAAGTCCTACCTAAGCTATTCCTAATCATAAAATGGGTTTGGTAATTGTGATTTTAAAGAGATCCACTGCCACTCACGGACTAGCAAATTCTTCTTCTATCAACAACTACTCAACACCAACAAAACAACAAACAAATCTAAGTTAAACTAAAAATACTGTCAACACGGAAGACCCAGGAATACCCCACTTCCTAGTATCTCTCGAGATCTTCGGAGTCCACCACTCCTAGATCTTTTCTAACTAAAGTATACAAAGTAGTTTATACGACTCACCTCGTAGGATTAATCTAAGGTCACCTACTTAGGGCTCTCGTCCCCGGCAGCGGCTCCAAATGTTAAGGCGGTTACGCCGCTAGCGGAAGCTAAATAGCGAGAACTCAACCAACAACAGAATTTGTCAGACGAGGACGAAGCTTGACCCGCAGGCACATGGAAACAACTAGGTGGGTGTCAAATCACCTACTCAATCTTCTAAAGACAATCACTACTAAGGAAATCAAATCTAGGTTCTAAAATACGCAAGTGACTGAAATCCGTACTACGAACGAATGCTATACGAAACAGGATCTAGAATCATTGAATCAATCTCAAACTCAAGGGGAAGTCTATGCACTAGGTAAGAACAACACCCTAAGGAGTTGAACTGCAAAATCAACCTATAACCACTCCGTGCGGTAAACGCGTATGAAGACAGGCCGAAAAATACAGGTGACCGAAACTTGACCCCGATGGTACTAATGTGTAGCTCTACTCGTTGTGGTTCTATAGATATGCTACACGCTCTATTCTGACACACGAGTTGGAAGAAAACTCACACCGAAGCTCGTAGGAACTTACCACACATAGAAGCCGATAGCGCGCACTCTTGGTATCTGTGCGTAGCTCTCGCCGTTGCTAACACAATGGCGGTGTCGCTTCTCCAATGGCGGCTCCGTAGCTCGTGTAGCAAGTAGATAAGAATCTCTCTCTCTCTCTCTCTCTCTCTCTCTCTCTCTCTCTCTCTCTCTCTCTCTCTCTCTCTCTCTCTCTCTCTCTCTCTCTCTCTCTATTTCTCTCTCTCTCTCAGACACAGTCACGGCGCTCAAAAACTCACTTTGATTAATAAAACTCTCCCCTTAGGTTACAAAACTTTGGCTTATATACCTCAGCCTTGGAGGTGAGAACATCTCTAACTAATTACATCGATAAGTGAAATTACTTCGGAATTACAAGCTGGAAACTCAATTGAGTCCCGTTACTTAATGAATGGCTCCAATCAAAATCAATGTCGGAAAGACATTTATTACAATCAATGGTTACAAAAATGATGAGTGTGAGCAAAAATGTGGGTGTGATCCTCTGCTGGCTCTGCTGGCTCAACACGTTCTTAAATGTATAAGGAGAAGGAAGAGGAATTTGCATGTTGAAAACCAGCTAAGAGCTCATGGGGCACACTAGCATGGAGCAAAACCTTGTTACCAATGCTAGGACTGAGGGGCAAGCAAAAGAAGAAGAAAGAGGCAATCGAGTGCTGCAACGGCTTGCATGGTTAGATTAATAGGAGGAATTCTGACAATACAATTATGAGAGTAGCCAACAATCAAGAGGAACACCTGCATTATAACAATGTCATAAATGCAAATGATGGCATCTTTGTTGTTTTTGTCAATCGGCTTTATCATTGTGGTATTGATTATGCATTAAATGGGCAGGAATCTGGCTGTCAAAGCTCTCCCTCTTCGAGATTACGAAGAGAGATAATTGTTGCACAAAACTCAGAGCGGATTAACAAGTCCCTTAGCACTAATCATGAGCAACTCCAGTTGTCTTCAGAGGCTGTGTTCACACCAGAGCACAGGCGCCCACCACAGCAGTATTCATTCTTGAGCAAGGATTATAGCACGTTAAGCTACTATTTTAGTCCCGCAAGTAGCAGTAGCTGCAACAATGCATTCATCTTCTTTCTATCGCGCTTGGGATCCTTGAGGGCTTTGATCACAAGGGCAGCGATGCTAATTACTCCCCTACTTCTAGTCCTACTCCAGTTAAGCGTCACCATTGAGGGAGCCACCCGTAAACTCCACTAGATGGTAGACATGAAGCTGAGTGATGCATGTTTTGCACCCACGATGAAGATGCAATGCTAATAAAGAAAGGGCAGCAAGAATATGAGGAGGTGGTTTTTGTTCGTTTAACAGGATGGGAAGATGGAGTTGCCTCTTCATTGGTCCCCAAGATCGGGCCTCTAGGTCTGTCACCCAAGAAGGTATGAGAGGACATCACCAAGGAGACTGCTAAGGACTGGAAGGGCCGGCGCGTTATTGTCAAGCTCACGGTCCATATCGTCAAGCCAAGTTCGTTTTTGTCCCTTCCACTATCTACGAGGGATCCAATTTGGATGGCATCTCTACTGATTTCCTCTCCTATTTTCTTTCTGTTGCTTTTGCTTATGCTCCCACAACCCTGCATTGCCCCCCCCCCCCCCCCCCCCCCCCCCCCTCTCTCTCTCTCTTTCTTTTTGGAAAGATAAACATTTTCTGAAATAACTATGCAGCATCCAACATCAATAAGAGATAATTTAACATCAATACAGTATGTCTATCTGAACAGGTGCAAACCTAACAATTAAAAAGTGTCATTCTTTGCACTCTTACATAATCAAGAACTGCTATCATAGCCCACAATGTATGTATGCAACACCCCCCAACCTCATATGGCACTACAAAGCAGAAGGTTGCAAAAGTGCACTGGCCTATCTTTTTTTGAAACCGTACTTCTTACGTTCATAGAACAAATCAATTTTGGCACTGCTAAGGTTCACAATTTTGGGGCAACCATCTCTATCCTTCTCGTGCTGTGTGCACTCTTTGTAGTAGTAAGAATCAGAAATGCCAACACCAGCTCTGCAGATGATGCATTGCTTTTGGAAGGAGTCATAATTGCACTCATCTCACACTCAAACCAGAGTATAGGGGTGCGCGTATGAATCACAAATCACGCACTTGCCATCGCACTTCTTGCAGAGTTGCCCTATAGATGTTCATCTGCTTGAGACACATTATCAGACCAGGATGATGCTTCACCATGGCTGCTTGTGAGTGCCCGCTTTCCCCGCATGTGCTGAGAGTCTCTCTCTCTCTCTCTCTCTCTCTCTCTCTCTCTCTCTCTCTCTCTCTCTCTCTCTCTCTCTCTCTCTCTCTCTCTCTTCTCTCTCTCTCTCTCTCTCTCTCTCTCTCTCTCTCTCTCTCTCTCTCTCTCTCTCTCTCTCACTTGTTTGTAAATCATTCACAAGGCTTATTTATAAAGTCGACTAATTTACAACCACAATGGTAAAACATCCATGGAGTGCAGATAAAAACATCCATCATCGCCTGCAGAAACTTAAGAGTGACCCAATAATGATTTTTACTTTGAGTGATACCTAATGAACTAGGTCATACTTGTTTTACTTATTGTTTCTGAAGCTGGTAGGAGCTAGCACTCCGACGGTGTAAGCTTCGCGGAAAACCCATTCGCGGAAGGGAAGCCTTTACTGCTTCTTCAGTGCCAAGAACGAAGGTGAGGATTTCAAGGTGAGATGCCTCCAAGGCTTCAAACGCACTTCCACATTGCCTCTCCAGGTAGAAAGGTACACAGTTGCTTCATCCGACATCGCCATGGCAGAGAGAGAGAGAAAACGCAGAAGATGAGAACCAGAGCTCTCTCTCTCTCTCTCTCTCTCTCTCTCTCTCTCTCTCTCTCTCTCTCTCTCCTCTCTTTCTCTCTCTCTCTCTCTCTCTCTCTCTCTCTCTCTCTCTCTCTCTCTCTCTCTCTCTCTCTCTCTCTCTCTCTCTCTCTCTCTCTCTCTCTCTCTCTCTCTCTCTCTCTCTCTCTCTCAATCAAAAAACTCTACTCTCTCAAAGAGCGCGCACGGGCCTCTCTCTCTCTCTCTCTCTCTCTCTCTCTCTCTCTCTCTCTCTCTCTCTCTCTCTCTCTCTCTCTCTCTCTCTCTCTCTCTCTCTCTCTCTCTCTCTCTCTCCTCTCTCTCTCTCTCTCTCTCTCTCTCTCTCTCTCTCACACACACACACACACACACACACACACATGCACAAACGCACCCGTTTGCTTCCTTTTCTCCCTCCCAGCTTGCCTGTCTCAAATCACCAACGTAGCCTCTCTCTGTCTCCAACCCACAGGGTGAGCCTCTCTCTCTCTCTCTCTCTCTCTCTCTCTCTCTCTCTCTCTCTCTCTCTCTCTCTCTCTCTCTCTCTCTCTCTCTCTCTCTCTCTCTCTCTCTCTCTCTCTCTCTCTCTCTCTCTCTCTCTCTCTCTCTCTCTCAAGTTGCACCGCGGGGGCGAATCCGGGAGGAAACGGGGGGAGCGGACCCGGGGGCCTGAAAAAGTCACTCTGGTCAATTCACAAGAAGATTTATAAATTTTCTCATGTAGGAAAACGGAGTCTTTCTCATTGTTTTTCATACAATGCATAACATCATGAGCTTCTGCTCGAGAGGCACCGCATACCTAGCTAGGTACGATTGGGGGTAGGGGACTGCCGGCCCCCCACTCCCCTACCCCCAGTCGTACCTAGCTAGGTATGCGGCGCCTCCCTCACAGAAGCTCATGATGTTGAGGTAAGTCACAATGTTGGAAATATTGATAGAATTTGTCCAAAACTTGTTGTGCAAGGCGCGCTTTGAGGGCTTTCTGAGGTGGCGGGGAGCTGGTTGCCACGAGGGCAAGCACCCCAGAAGTTAATCAAAGCCGACAATCGAGCGTCGCAACAATGGACGTAACAAGCACGGAAGAGACCACACCAACCCTATCAGGTGCTCCAACTATGGGTGATGTGTGCCTATGGACAAGGCTGTCAAGTGGTTTCTTGTACAGGATGCTTCCGTTTATGATGGGTACGCACTTCCTAATCTGTACACCAAAAAACAGTACTCCATTTCATGCGCCATTCACTCTCACGTTTTGCGTGTGAGATCCCGCACAGTAAGAAGAGTTTGGGAGCCACCACAAAGGTTTAGACGCAAGGAGGATATGTAGAATCAAAATCAGCGTACCAGTGTTCTTGCTGTTAGGAAGTAAGAGGTGTCTAATTAGACATAAGCTAGGAGAGGAAGAAAGCTCATGAATTTTGACTTCTACATAGAACTCTTATAAGACGCATGCTACGAGCATTGCCACTGTGGTTGAAGCCATCAATAAGATGGACGTTGAGGGACTTTTGAGTCTTTTGGACGGGCTTGTATGTGATGTTTTGCAAATGTCTTTCTAAAATTTTTCCCAAAGAGAGAGAGAGAGAGAGAGAGAAAGGAAGAGAGAGAGAGAGAGAGTCCGACTTGCTTCTGAGACTTAGAGAGTGCGTGAGGGAGAGAATCCCTGCCGAGTGAACAAGAGACACAACACTGAAAATTCAGTAACTCAATCATTGAGAGTGAGTGACCAGTGCTCAAAAAGAACTTTCTTCCAAAAACTTGTCAAACCTACATGTTAGAAGCAATAGAGGTAAACTCACTAAATCTGAAGGTTTATACCAATTTACACTATTTTTTTTCAAATTTTGGAGGTTTTCTCACCTTCAACTATAAAATTTAGAGGTAAATATCAAAATTTGTAGGTGGGGTTACACTAAACCTAGGTTTTTGCTGCACTAAACCTAGGTTTTTTTAGCACTGTGAGTGACTTATAGAGGCGGCGCTGAGTCTAAGAGGAGATAGAGAGAGAGAGAGAGAGAGAGAGAGAGAGAGAGAGAGAGAGAGAGAGAGAGAGAGAGAGAGAGAGAGAGAGAGAGAGAGAGAGAAATTGGCTAGATTCCTTGAGAGCATGCACACCCCTTCCATGTAGAGCTCGCCGCCTAGTGGCGAAGTCAGGCCCACTTTTGTGGAACTCTAGAAGAAGGTGGAGGTAGGGATTGTGTAACAAGGGTATCAGCACATCAAAGTCATTTTTGAAGTGCGACCAAAAAGGATGGTTTTTGAGAAAAGATTCCTCGGCTATGATCCTGCAACTGTTAAAGTCTCCATAAGGAATGCTCTTTTTTATGATTGCTCGTAAAGGTTTCCTTGGAGTTTGAAATTCCTCATCCTACAGTCAACCATGGCCAGGCACATAACCATTTATGGACGACAATGTGGCCACAAGATTGTTCTTATGTTTGACGATAGCATCTATGCACTTTCTGTCTCTTTTGTGATACAACATTATGAAATAACTAATGCATTCAATTTGCATCCATTAACTCTAATGGGAGAGCAGGTGAAGATAAAGGCTACTGAACTTGCTAGTGGTGAACAAATCTTCCTTCTCAATCATGGCCATTGTCAATTCTAGAAGGTTCGCATTGCTATTGAAAGCACACAAGGCATTGGAATGAAGGACACACTAGTGATAGTCCGATGGTCCCTCCATAGTAGCTTGTATACTAAATGCAATGCCTTCACAAAGCAGCCTACACATGGCACTCAAGCAAGCAAATGTTATCATTCAAGTTCAAGAGCTACCTATGCATTATGATGGACATGTGGCATTTGAGTTACCATCTTCTGATCTATTTTGCACGAACTTATGACAATTCCAACATGTGAATTTACCATGGCACAAATAGAGTTTTGGAATATGCTCAGCAAAATGGTTCAAAAGCAAGGATATGACTGTGTATCAATGTGTGTGTGAACACATTAAAGGAAGATTATGGCTCTTTTGTTTGACACTATTTTAATGTATGTGAACACGTTAAAGGAAGAGTATGGCTCTTTTGTTTGAGACTATTTGAGATGCACATAGCTACTTTTCTACACTATACTCTATAGAGTAACTATTGAGATCTTAATCTAATCTTTTTCATTGCTTACGCTCGCTCGGTTTCTTGTTCGCTCGGAAGTACTCACTCGAAGATTGGGATTCCTCCTTCTGCATATGGCTATGTAGTTTATGCTCTTTTGAGAGTTGTTATCCCTGGTTTGAGTTCATGTCACTACACTGACAATTGTTTGTGTTTATATTATCTCTTTGCGCTTTCTCTTAGGGGGTTGCACTATGTAATCATGTTAATGCACCATGTGAGTTCAACAGGAGGGGTTTGGAAATGCAAAAAATTTAGGCAATTCAAGAGAGATACTTTGAAATCGGGGATTTTTATGTTCAATTTTGGGGAAAAAAATCCTAAATTAAGGGGTCATTTTATTTATTCAAACATATTAAAAAGGGGGGGGGGGGGGGGTTAATTACCCCATGAATGCTACATTATATAGGGGTATTGAATAGTGTACCCTTGAGTGCTTGCTTATGCGTAGTTTCTACTTGGTTTAGCAGAGGGTTCTAAACATTTCTTTTGTACATCTCTTGGTAGACCTACATTGAGCTACAAGTTTCATATATGAGCATTGAATTGATGCATGAATCATGGTTATAATTGCATAGTGGACGAATGAAATCCCACTTTGATGCATATGTGTATTCACCAATTTGGCATCATGTATGACGAGTTGACAATGACAAGTCATGAGAGACGGTGGTCTCAATCATGATGATTTAAGAGATGTTGGCATTGTGGTCACACAAGGCAGATTAGGCTTCGTCGTTTTTGACGTATGAGACAACGACAATGAATATGCATGATGCAAACACAAGCTAAAGAGATGACTTCGTATGCCGGTGACGGTGATGTCGTGTTTACCTCTAGCGTTTCTCTTGCTTACATGTATGGTACATGTGACACTTGTTCCCATTGGCTACTAGATGAGGATATAGTTTTCCACACCACACCATGGCGTGAGTGGTTTAGCACCTTCTCTAATGGGAGTCTTGGTAGTGTGCATCTAGATGATGGTTTAGAATATGACATTGAGAGTGCACAAGATATATTCTTGTCATTTCTCACTGGTGCATCATATATTCTATGAGATGTGTGTTATGTTCCTCAATTGAGATAGATTTTCATCTCAGTTCGACACTTAGTAGATAGTAGATGCCATATACTACTTTGAGAGTAGTCTTTCCAGATGCATTGTGAATACCTAATGATTGCGAGGGGAGCCGGAGTGGCTTGGTCTAATCATTGCATGTATCTAGGGTTTGAGATGATTCTATGGTTGCAGACATGTCAACAAAATATGAGACAAGTCTCTTTTGTGGATCGCCATATTGTTGTGCACAACATGTTTGTAAATGTAGAGTTAGATTAGTCATGCTTTGGCAAGACACGATAGATTTATCCTTCAGGATTGAGATGGGTTGAGATGCCTCATACTACAGAGATGGATGATACGGAGTTTTTTTATATGATCATGCTAGAGGTTGATATGGTTATGCAAGGACATGTGGATCTAGTCCTTGGGGGATCCACTATTTAAAACCCCCTTGTGACGGCCCGAAGTTGGGCGCGTCATGTGGAGGTGCGTGGTGGGCGCGTTTGCCTTCAAAAAGCCCGGCTCGGCTCGGGGCCAGCTCAGGTCGCGTTCCGTTCCGTGGGTCCGCGGCCGTGGTGTGTTCCGAGGGTCTCGCGTTCCGGGTCCCTAGCCCCACGTAGCCCCAAGCTCCCCCGCACTCAAGGAGGGTCATAGCGTGCCCTGGGGAACCTTGCGTGGAGCCCCCACGGTGCACGAGTGCGTGGAGTGGGGCTAACGTGTCTAGGTGGGGGGTCCCCATCCCGTGGCCATTTCCGGGAGGCTCATACCCCTTATATACACCCCCGGTTGAAGAAAGTTTGA
The DNA here is from genome assembly GCF_014529385.1 of Adiantum capillus-veneris. Taxonomy (NCBI): domain Eukaryota; kingdom Viridiplantae; phylum Streptophyta; class Polypodiopsida; order Polypodiales; family Pteridaceae; genus Adiantum; species Adiantum capillus-veneris. The sequence goes on along the minus strand of NC_140949.1, from coordinate 99,707,843 downwards.
CGTCCTCGTCGAACAAAGGGAGAAAAGAGAGCTTGGCTATGCATAGGCCAAAGGTCTAAGGGGTGCATATAGTGCAAAGTGCGTGAAAACTGTACTCGAAATGCAAGTAGATAGCATGCTTTGTTTTTGGAATTTTTGGAATAAAGTGTGTATTTTTTGTGTGTTTTGGCAGAAGGCTGAAAAAGATATGCTTTGAATACCCAAGTAGAATTCCCCATACTTGAGCATTCCCCAAAAGGTAACCCGACGTACGCGGAGCCACCTGCTGCGTTGGCCCGCACGGAGACTTCTTTGAAAGCCGAATTTGAAGTAAAGTCCATCGCAATGCAGCCCTTGCGAAGTTGCAAGGAAACTTACCGTCATTTTGACGCGCATTGTAGACTTAGGCTGACACCAGCTTTGGTTTCCAATCGCTGAATCTTGAATCGGGTAAGGTTACTTGGTTAGATTCAGTCTTTAGGTTGAAGTAGCTTTGGTCGTCATGACACCATGAAGGCTTTGGCTGAATCTTCAATTGTCAAACTGATCCCAGTTGGTCCCTGTGTGGACCTCATTTGGAGGGCTAGCTCGGTGCCCCTTTGGTCTCTTGTAGACTTGAATGGGTCTTCAGCTTCAGCTCTGATACCAAGTGTGACGGCCCGAAGTTGGGCGCGTCATGTGGAGGTGCGTGGTGGGCGCGTTTGCCTTCAAAAAGCTCGGCTCGGCTCGGCTCGGGGCCGGCTCGGGTCGCGTTCCGTTCCGTGGGTCCGCGGCCATGGTGTGTTCCGAGGGTCTCGCGTTCCGGGTCCCTAGCCCCACGTAGCCCCAAGCTCCCCCGCACTCAAGGAGGGTCATAGCGTGCCCTGGGGAACCTTGCGTGGAGCCCCCACGGTGCACGAGTGCGTGGAGTGGGGCTAACGTGTCTAGGTGGGGGGTCCCCATCCCGTGGCCGTTTCCGGGAGGCTCATACCCCTTATACCCCTTATATAATGTGCATTCATAGGGTACTCGGAAAACCCCTTTGTTAAATGCTGGCATGAATAGATTGTCCCCTCTTTGTTAAATGCTGACATCAAAAAAATCTCTCTTGCTAAATTCACATGCATATTCACATGATTAGCCATTATGGAAATCCTGCGAGATGTGCATGCACACTATAGCAAAAATATATGCTTTCACACATCACTAGAGTTTGTACTAGGGCATGCATGTATTTTGATAGATCCAATGGACCTAGGTTGAGAGAGTCTCTCACCTATCATTGTATACTAGAATAGATCCTATAGTAGATCCATTTATTAGCGCACTCTCTTTTTAAGTGGGAGGTTATTGGGGTAAAGGTGGTATACCTCACCTCGGTAACTGACATAGTGTCCAACCGCCCACTTATCTCATATCTTATTCATTGTAGATATATATAAATAAGGGGACCCTCTCATTATGAGGTTGGATCCACCCATCTATGTGTGCTATCTCCTTCACTCCACACCACACACACATGGTGCACGCCCCTACACCATGGTTCTTTCAAAGAAAGGGCACATGAAGAAGGATTGTAGAATTTTGCAAGAGACGAGAAGAAGTCTCAACACAACAAGAAATCTAACAGTCAGGGCAAGGGCAAAGCAAAGTAAGAAGAACTCAACATGGTCAAATCTATTAAGACTCCCAGATATCCCTAAGATAGTTGGCCCTTCATATTTTTGGTTTTTACTTTAGACATTAGTGTAGATGCCCTTGTTATAGATGGTGCCACCAACGCACAAAACTGGGTCATTGATTTTGGTGCGAGCTTTCATGTGACACCACATTGAGATTGGTTCTCTACTTATGCATACACAAAGGGCATAATGAAGCTTGGTGACTCTTATGAGCTTGACATCATGTGTGTTGAAGACATTAGAATGGTCTCACACAGTGGCACAGAGTTTGTGTTGATAAATATCCTTCGAGCTAGCAAAGACCTTAATTTCAACAAGATGGCTAGATGACTTGGGCTACATGACCATCTTTGGGAATAGCTCTTGGTTGTTAAAAAGGCCAATTGTGGTACGGGATTCACCATGGAAAACTTACCCACCACGTAAGTGCAGGGAGGGAGTTTTTTTTACAAGTTACATAAGCGTATAAGTTATGGACAGGCCCCCAATAATTTATCTCCTACGCTTAAAAATAAGGAAGGGGGTAATCATATTTATGGGGGGGGGAAACCTGATCCGGGTTGATTACTTGTAACGATTGGTCACCAGTGTGCATTAGAACTCGGATGAATTTTGGGGAAATTTTTTATCAGGTCTCACATAAACTTTTGCATCAAGCCGGTCCTAGATAAGGGCTGATTTGGAGCAAGTCAAGGGTTGATTTACACCAGTTTGGATGAGTCACGAGTAGCAAGAGTGTAGGTTGATCGGGCACATAGTTTGAAAGTCAAACTAAGACACATGAGGATACATCTAGTTATCAATAGAAGTGGTTCCTTAGTACATCGCCAGTCACTATGCTACACACTCTTTGGCTAGTTTTACTCAGTTAGATCATGTGAGGCCTAAATTCCATATGTAAGATAGGGGTATGATGGTTTTCTTCATTGATTGTCGTATAAGCGTAGAAAGGGGGTCATATTCCCTAATATGAGTCGTATATAGGGGTTTTATCAAAGTTGTCCGCTTGGTTCCTAGAGGGCAAAAATATGGTACTTTTTACTCTACATACGTGTTGTGCATAAAAGAGGACTACATATCTATAGCTGAGCTGTAGTATAGCTAGCTAGGCCATATGAGACAAAAGGAAATGAACACTGGCATGTTTTGGTTACTTACTTATGTTAAGCCTTTTTAAAAATATATATAAACACTGCATTAATAACACACAAACTAGGACAGTGCACTTTCCATTGAATAGAAAGCAAGTAGACTCAGCAGAATTTGTCCTTAGCAACATATGTGGTCCTATGGATACTTTGTGACTTTCATTGATAACTCTACTAGGAAGGTGTGGGTGTATCCTTTGTAAAACAAGGATGATGTCTTCTCTATGTTTTAGAAGTTCTTTGCATTAGTTGAAAATTAGTCAAGAAGAAGCTCAAGCTCTTAAGGACTAATAATTGCAGAGAGTATCTCTATAGACTCTATTGACTTCTATGCTAAGAGAGGGATTAAGTGGTATTTTGTTGCATTACACACCTATCCAGAATGGATTTGCTGATAGGATGAATTGCACAATTCAAGAGATATCTATAGCAATTCTTTCTATGGAAAATTTGGCCAAAGGTGTTTGGGCAAAAAATATTTTGATATCAGTGTACATCATTAATTGATCACCTACTACACCATTGAATCACCATATTCTAGAGGAGTTGTGGTCTAGAAAGAATCCACACTTTGATCATTTGTATGTCTTTGGATGTGAAGCATATTCACATGTACCAAAGGAGCTTCAAAGAAGTTAGGCTTGAAGTCACAAGTGTATTTTTACTGGTTATGGTGCAGATAAAGAAATGTCACTCGAAATCTCGTAAAATCATTTTGTAGTTCAAACGTTATCTTTACCAAGTTGAAGATTTATAAGAAGCCTATTGAAGAGGTTGAGTATAGAAAGGTCACATTTTAGGACATTGCCTCGGATTGATTGGAAACTCAAAAGAGTAGTGATGCACCTTTCACTAGCAGCACTCCAAATGACAAGGTGAGAGAGTAGTAGCTAGGTTTTGGGATGATCTAGTAGATCCACACATCCACCTAAGCAATTATTTGCAAGGGTTGGATTATGTCATGATGACCGAGTGCAGTGAGGCAACTTGTTACAAAGAAGCCATACAGATGGATGGCACGGTCAAGTGAGAGTAGGCCATGCAATCAAAGTATGACTAGATTTTCAATAATGAGGTGGCATGGGACTTGGTTGAGTTGCCACCCAAAGGCAGGTCGGCTTTAGCTTGCAAATGGGACTACAAGAAGAAGTTTACATGTGAGGATTTTAAGTCTAAGTACAAGGCTAGGATTGGTTGCAAAGGGATTCAAGCAGTAGAAGGGAGTTGATTTTGATGAAATCTTCTCGCCCATGGTCAAGATGACTACACTGTGTACAATGATTGGACTAATAGCCATGCAAGACATGGGAGCTTGTCCAAATGGATGTAAAGAACTCCTTTCTTCATGAATATCTTGATGAGGATGTTTACATGAAGCAACCCGAAGGTTTTGAGCAGTCTAGCAAGGAGCACCTTGTATGTAAACTCAAGCAAGAGCTTTATGTCTTGAATCATGGTTCATGGAAATGGTATCAAAATTTTGATTCTTTAATGAGGTTTTGGGGGTTCAAAAGGACTCAAGAGGATTTGTGCTTGTACACATGGAAGTGTAGGTAAGTTTTAATAGAGGGAACATGAATCATCACAATATTTCAAAGTACAATAAGAGAAATCTAAAAAGATAGTTCCATTAAGGTTGGAAATTACAACAAAGTACTCTAAGAGAATTTGTGTGCATAATATATACAGCTCCACAAATGATACCTGCATCCCTCATGAGATAAAGGACAAGTTAGTAATTAACTCATAGACTACATGTGTCTTATAAGTGGGGTTATTGATGTCCACTATATGCCATACCCAAATAAAAGAATTACTCCTATTGTCCATAACCTGAGTGGGAAGGTCCATGTAGAATTGGTTGGTGCAATATGGCCCAATGAGGAAGTCTTGCAAGTTGAAGGCCTTTGGATCAAAGACCACCACCTTCATATAAATATGAAGGTGCTCCATGATGCGATTATGGCAATTAGTACTCAGAATGGGGTGGTGAGGGATTGCGGGAGGTGGCGGGTCTGCAAGAAGTTTTTTTTGATAGCTCCCTCCATGCAAGGCTTGAGTCAAGATAGTGGGATAGTGGACTCTCGGGGGGGGGGGGGGGGGGTTCCAGTTTGATAAAAAATTTCCTATCACCTAGGTCAATAGTAGGGATTACTTTATTCATAGATTTATATACAAAAGGGTGTTGAAAAAATGATTTTGAAAATAAATTTACAGATTGAATAGAAAAGGGTTTCTTTTATGGGTGAAAAATTCACAGCTAGAGGTTTTATAAATAGTCCTTGAACGCACATGATATATAGGTTTTATATATAGCGAGCCCCCCCCCCCCCCCCCCCCCCCCAAGAGTGGACTCATGTAAGGAGGTACATTGATAGCACCACCCTCTTCTAATTTCATGATAGCTTCCCACGTCATTTTGTACCCATATAAATCTACCAAAAAATTCCTTGTAAATGAAACGTAACTTTCCAAAGGGCTATCCTTCCATATTCTCAAGTATATGAAGCAAAAAAAAAAAAAAAGTGTGTAACCCTACTCCAAACCTGCACTAGGTCAAGATAATATTTTGTATCATTTTAGTGGAGAATTTTGTTAAGAGGAAAGTTTCACAATACTTCCAAAAGAGACTTTTTACTTGATTCTCATGCAAGTGAGGTGTCAAGACCAAAAATGCCCACCTTTATGATTTTTAGAAGACAAAGCTATAGTTCATTGGTGGCTATGTGTTTGCATAAGGGTTGAGTGGGGATACGATTGAGTCCCTTCATAAGCTTGGTTCTATCATAAAGGTATTGTAGTGAAAGTAAAAACATCCTTAGCATTACATGCCATTAGTTTGATGGGGTCTAAGAAAGACCTTGCAAAACGTATGTTTACCCATATCTCATTAGATTTGATGTTAAGTCCATACAAAAATACCCCAAAAAAGGCTTGAACAAACCTCAAGTCCATGAAATCATTCCGATAGGTTAGATGAACGATGAGGTGGTTCTTGGGTGGCTGAGTTTGAGAGAGCAATCTTCTACCAACTTCATCCTTGATAATGTCCTGTAAAAATTCAAAACTACATTGGATTTTTAGCGCTAGGAGCACATCCTGGTGTGATTGTAGACCGGGTGTGAGATGTGGGTGTAGGATTTTGATTGAAGCAAGGGATGGAAGGGGATTTCCTTACGGCTTGTGCAGCTGACCGTTTGATAATAGAGTGTTAGTAGATGATTCAGAAGAGGAGAAGATAGGATTCCACAAAGGTGGAGTGGGTGGTTGAGTCAAATATCATGGGTTTTGACCTTTCTTTTGCTTTCCTCTTCCTTGGTCCACTTGACCTCTTTTTCTATGTCTAGAATCTGAGCTAGATTCTCTGGTGAGTAATACAGCTTTTTGGAGGAATGATCCCAGTTCATTAGATTGAGCATCGAAGGGTAATTGTTTAAATAGGACAGATTTCTTGATGTATATCTTTTGACTCTTCGTGTAATATAGTGAATGAGAAGTGCTTTCATGCCCTCTTGACACTCGGTTGAGACCCACTTCAAAAACTTGAGAGTGCTTCTCTTCAAAGAATCAACTGGAAAAAAGGAGTTGACCTTGAAAATCATAAGCCATAAGGCGTGATCAAACCAGAGAAGATTTCCACCATGACATTGATCATGCTCACCATTAAACTCACAGCCACACTTAATAAAAGGTCTATGAATATTCCATAGTTGTGTAGTGTAGTTAGGATCTCTGCCAGTGAGGGACATGACACCCTTGACCCTAAGAACACAACCCCACATAATAAAAGGCATGTGATTACTCCACAATTGTGTAGTGTAACTAGCATCTCTGCCAATGAGGGATATGACATCCTTGAACCCAAGAACATAGCCCAAGTTTGCGCCATGCTAAATGGGCACCCAATGAGATATAGCTCAAAAATATTGGAAGAGTTTGTCAAGAGAATGTGTTGCAAACGAAATTTTTCCATCTTTATCCTTGTCATTTAGCAAGGTGAGAAGAAACTTCTCATTAATGGGGGATAACAAAGCATAGTTCCCTAAGGCCCAAAATTTTTGATGGGTGTTCTATAACATAGGCTCTAACTATCAATGTGGGATGAAGGGGTCAGTGTAAGCCTCCATATGAGTAGAGATCTTATCTAGGAGAGCACCTACAACAGAAAATTCCTCCTTGACTACCTCTTGCACATCAGCTTTGAGTTCATCTAGTATGAGGTCATTCATGGGATTTGATAAAGGGGAAAAAGAAAACATAGGGGCCCCTTGTAGCATACTTTTTATCCTCAGTCTGATGAGAGGGTCATTCCGCAGCTTTTTACCATGCATTGTCATAAATCTCCTCATGATGGAGGGAGAGTTTTTCCACCATTGCTTGCTTTCTCAGGTGTACTTGTTGAGAATGTTTGGAATGCTAGTAATAATTTCACAAACCTTCTCAATGGCTTGTGAGGAGTCTTCTCGAGCCAGAGCATAAATACACAACCATGTAGGGATATTAGGATAGCTAGGAGTAGAGTATCAAATCTTGCCCCTACATTGACACATGCAAGGTCATACTCATTGATGGCATTGTATAAGAGGGGGTCCCTAATGCATAGCAGCAAGCCTTTTATGAAGGAGGCTATAGAAGAAAGCTGATCAAAATACCCCAGTCACATGAGATATTCATGCAAAGTAGCAACAATGTCCTACATCCTATGAGAAATTATTTTAAGCTCACCTTTTTAGACAAAGGATCTTGGTCAACTTGTGAGTTGCCAAGACCATTACTGTGTGTAGGTAACTTTCAATAGAAGGAGCACACATCATCACATTATTTCAAAATACATTGAATGAATTGTCAAAACGATACTTCCATTAAGATTGGCAGTTACAATAGAGTACTCTAAGAGAATTTGTGTGTAGAATATAGGAAGCTCCACAAATGATACTTGCATCCATTATGAGATAAGGACAAGTTAGTACTTGACTCATAGGCTGCAAGTGTCTTATAAGTGGGGCACTTGTTATCCAATGTTCACCATATGACATACACAAACAAAAGTACAAATACACTTATTGCCCGTAGCTTGGTGGAAAGGTCTATGTAGAATTGGTTGGCACGGTATGGCCCAATGAGGAAGTCTTGCGAGTTGAAGGCCTCTGGATCAAAGACCATCACCTTCATATAAATATGAAGGTGCTCCATGAGAGCGAGAGAAGGCAGGATTATGGAAGTTAGTACTCAGAGTGGGATGGTGAGGGAGTGGGGGAGGTGTTAGGTCAGCAAGAAGTTTTTTCTCATAACTCCCGGCATGCAAGGCTTAAGTCAAGATAGTGGGATAGTGGACTCGTGTAAGGCGGTACATTGATACCACCACCCTCCTTTAATTGCATGATAGTTTCCCACGTCATTTTGTATCTCGGAGGGTTCATCATTCAGTGCCCCCCTATATAACGTGCGTTTATGGGGTATTAAAAACCCCCTTTTTTAACATGTATGAATGAATAAAATGATCCCTTATTTTAGGATTTTTTTCAAAATTAAATATAAAAACCCCTTATTGTAATGTATTTCTTTTAAATTACCCAAATATTTTGTATTTAAAACCCCTCCTTTCGAACTCACGTTATACATTAACATGATTACATAGTGCACCCCCCGATTTTTGTATCCATATATATTTGCCAAAAAATCCTTGTAATGAAAGGTAACTTTAGAAAGGGTTTCCTTCCATATTCACAAATACATGAAGCAAAAGAAGTGGTGTGCTTAATCTTTATGACAATGGAGTTCTATCTTACAATGTTTTAGAAAAAATTATTCACCAATGAGCTCACAAATAGAGGCATCTACTTGTGAGTGTATTTAGACAAAATTAGTCATTAATGAGCTCACAAATAGAGGTATCTATGTCTAAAAGTGATGAACAATTTCATCTTATGTGCCCACAATACCACTTAAAATCCTAGCCCACAAATAGAGGCATTTGTGTCTAAATGATTTCATCTTATGTGCCCACAAATAGAGGCATCTATGCCTACAAATGATGAACGAATTCATCTTATGTGCCCACAATACCATTTAAAATCCTAGTCCTATAATCATCTATTAAGGGAGAACCAATCTTCCTATGAAGAGTTGCACAAAAATTGTTGGTTTAGATGTTGAGAGATGAGGGGTATTTGGGGAATTTTGGAGAAACTGAAGGGCATTTTGGGAACTTTTGGTCAAATATGAGGGTTATTTTTGGAATTCACAAATTAATGGGGTATTTTGGAAACATTCCCTACCTATAAATATGTGGAAATAATATTAAACACGAGCTTAATTTGAGCCTTTGTCCATGGAAACTTGGCATGGCATGTAAGACAAGTACAACCCACCAAGGAACCAAGCATGTACAGCAAACACAACCCACAAATGCAAGACATTTGGCATGTATTGGATTATTACCTTTGGCATATACTGACAATTGGTGTGTGAAACATCTCTTCTACAATCAGTAGTCTAATCATCATGTAAGCGTGTGAAGGTACATGGCCTAGCACACATGGCAAGTGAGTTGCACAAGAGTCCAAAAAGGTATCTAAGTCACCCTAGGGCTTTCCACATTCTATGGAGACACTCTTTCCCTTTGGGAGTTTCCCGTTGACCCTTGGGAAAGATACCTATGTGACCCTTGCCATACCCGTAAAATGGCACGACACCCTCTAAACCTGCACATCCTACCAATTGCATTGAAATTTTCAAGAATAAAATATGTAATCACCCCAACACTACCCCGTGTATAGATGCTCTCAGTAAACTACGAGTCTTTGGCAAATCAAAACCCCTTTAGGATTGTATGCAAAGCACAAAAATCTGTTGCCCCAACAGAGAATAGGTACCCAATGACCAATCAATCCCCTGTTTCATAGCACAAATAGGTGACTTGTCCCAAACCATAGACATCATAGCGCCCTAGATCAAACGACATATAGTTCAACTTGCCCAAACTCTTGAGCAACATAAAATGGCATGTAGATCAAATTGCCCTTCTGGCTTATGTGACATCAAATAACCATAAATAAGTGTATCCGGTATACTTCACACAACGTAACACTATATGATGTGTCTAATACCATGCAACCATATTAAATATGCTTCTCAAAATCTCTGGATCCACCTGGTTCAAATTTCATAGTAACATAGAGCATTGACGATCCATCACACAACATAACACCATAGGATGTGTCTAATACCATGCAACCATATTGAATATGCTTCTTGAAATCTCTGGATCCACTTGGTTCTAAATTCATAGCAAGACAGAGCATTTGATGATCCATCAATGCATGAGAAATTTCCCTGAATCAAAAGACAACATCCACATCCCATTGGTAATAGGCAACAAAAACTATCTATTGGCATGCATGTAAGAGCAGTCACTCCCTTTTGTTGAAAACCATAACATCGTTGAATCAATAAACAATAGAGAAAACACCATAAAGAAACCATATCTTGCACAACCTCCAACAAGACTAGAAAATATGTGCGTAAAATTTGGCTTCCCTTGCAACATTAGTAGACGACCTGATTCACTATCTTCACCCCCTCTAGCTTTGGAACCATCATGCATATTCTCGCAATCCAATTCCACACCAAAAATATCTCCATTGGGTACTTAAAATTCATCATGTGGAGAACCCATGTACCCCCTTGGCTTTGTGTTTGATGACAATATATTTCCAACACTTTTGGAACATCATCCATTTTGATTACATGATTCTTGATACAATTCTTGGCCCTAGAGGGGGTCTGCCTTCTATCTTGTAAAGTTGAGCACTAAGGTCTCACACAAACGGGACACCCATCACATCTATGAACCTCCTCAAACATTTGGTGCACTGCAAAACCGGCATATGTCCAAAAGTTTCTTCACATACATGGGAGATATTCCATGCCTCCGGATGTCAATGCACCAACTGAATGTAATTTTCACCATGGTATCTTGGAGCCCATTATGGATACTTGAATCCATGTCGGCTCGTTGATTTTAAAATCCTCCAAGGTAACCAATCGGCCATCTCGTATGCATGCAAGCATGAGGTTGTATGCCGATCTATCAAAGGTGAAGTATCTTTCGGATGTATACTTGAAAGCATCGATCATGGATGGATGAGAGCCTTCAAGCAAGTATTCAATCTCCTCATCCTGATCCTTGTTCAAGTCAAAGCAAGCATGCTAACCCACCAATGAAGTCCCAAGTCGTTTTCTACATTATTGCTCGTTCAAGTTTAGAAGTCCCATTGATGCTTGCTAGTGTGCATGCATGTTGGATTGCATCCTTGTGTAGTCTCCCAAACTAGTCTTGGTTGGTGGGCCCTACTATATAACATCTATAGAATATAACAGGACATATGAAAATTGACTTTTAGCAGCTAGCATTGAAGCAACAAGAGTAAGACTAATTTGGGAAGGGCGGCATTGCGTGAAAGGGATATACACTTGAAAAATACTATAATGTTTATGGGAGGAGACAAAGTTAAGTGCATCAATTATTAGAAATTATAGGGGTGGTTATAGTTGAGATTATATCCAAGCGAGGTTGTACTACTATGTCTACAGATGAATGTTTTTCTAGTATACATGCTACATGTAAATTCTTGCAAACGAAAAGTATTTCAAAAAGAAATTTTTCATTGAATGGTTGATAGCGCAGCACGTCGGCTTGCGCTTTTGAAGGTGAATTTCAAGTGTGTTTTGCCTTTCTTCTTTTATAGTTGTTTGTATTTTGCCTTTTTCCATTTGTATTTATTCCCAACACAATGAATGAGGACATTCATACATGTAACTTCACCTTCTATGCTATGTGTTATGGCATCAACAATGCATGTTGGACTGTTTGCCGCACCAATTGTTGTCAAGTCGATATTTTCAGTGATCATGGAGTGCATGCAAATTGCAATCGAATCCAACTCATTGAACTTAGGGTCTAGGAGCCACTACTGAAGGACATTTATGTTACCCGCGTTTGTCTTCATTTCAAGTTTTGTATGAAGGACATTTATGTTATCCGCGTTTGTCTTCATTTCAAGTTTTGTCTGAAGGACATTTATGTTACTCGCGTTTGTCTTCATTTCAAGTTTTGTAATGTCATTTTGACTGTACAATTTATTCAAGGCAAGGTTGTTATACTGTTGGACGTCCGACATGTGACTACAAATTATCATAGTAGAGTTGTTGATGTAGTCATGCACATGCATTTCATCTATAATACATGCACCCAAGGTACAATTGATATCATCTACGACTAGTTTTCTTTCACGAAAAATGGTGAATAACTAAAGCAATTAGTTGCATGTAGCCAGTGGACCAAGCTTGTGATATGGCATGTGTTACAAAGCTCCTGTGAGTGACTACAAACGGGGGGTAGTTGGGCAAAATCACTGAGCAAGAGACCACATTTGTTGTTGAAGGGATCTGCCAATTTATTGCTTGTTACATTGATATTTTGTCTTACGATAAGGTCAAAAGTTGTTTGGGCAGAGACATATTTCTAGATTGTGAGCGAAGATGTCACATTGCATGCTTTAATCTTTACACAATGCAGTGATTTCAAACCATGACATAGCATATGGACGGTAAACTAGTTTCAAGTTGGTTGCAGTTTGCTCTTTAGCTGATTCACACTTGGATTGTAATCTTCTAAGTTTTGAGAACTTCATACTGCACCTAGTACGGGAGAAACAAGGACATATATAGTATGGAATCAATTATTTAGACACCTAGTATGGTATAAATTATTTAGAGCTAAAGTAAAGATGCACAAGGTGAATTCACTAATGTGATACACCACATGCATTCACTACTTGTGTATTCACTATTGTAATACATCACACACATTTGGCAAGAAACCATATGCAAAAAGTTGCATATGTAACCCATGTGCAGATGTTGATCAACATTGAGTGTATAGTTCTGAAAACAAGATCCAAATAAACCAAAGCAAAGGAAGTAATGCAAAAAATTCGAAAACAAGCAAGTAGATAAAGCATGAATGAACTGCAACAATAAATGAGGTGCTTTACTGACCTGCAATGTTGTACTCCTGCTTTTTGATTGTCCAATTTACAGGTCTATATGTGAGTCAAGCTACAAAAAAGCATTGTGAATAGTTAAACATATCGTCTTGCAATGAAACGTCACACTGAAAGTCCAAAGTATATTGTGCACGTCATACAGAGGTGCCATACAAAAGTATGGTGGAGAGCTGGCACTGTGGTCTCTCCAAAAAGTTATGAGAAACAAAAGACGTGCCCTACCCCGTAGCGTTTATGTGCTGCACCAAGCAAACGCATGTGCATGGAAAATTGGATGCAGATAATAGACCTTGCAATGTTTTTGAGCTAGAGTCAAGCTTGTGCAATTGGAACATGCAGTGTTGTGAATATATGTCCTCCCTGCCATACACAAAACATGCAGATGTAGCTTAATGCTCTATGTCTTATGATCATTATTACCTTCTCTCTCTCTCTCTCTCTCTCTCTCTCTCTCTCTCTCTCTCTCTCTCTCTCTCTCTCTCTCTCTCTCTCTCTCTCTCTCTCTCTCTCTCTCTCTCTCTCTCTCTCTCTCTCTCTCTCTCTCTCTCTGTGTGTGTGTGTGTGTGTGTGTGTGTGAGTTGTAAGCTGCCTTGGTCGCAAAGAGAATCTCCATAGTTCTTGCTCTTCATCTTCTCTAGCAAAGCTCTTTGTGTGGAAAAAAGAATTAGCTTCCGCTTCTGCTCTTTGACTATTCTTTATCCTGGCCGGTAGCGTAGGCACCTGCATGATTTACTACTTGACTTACGTTGCAATGCTGGTGCATCTCCTTGGAGCTACACATAACCAACTCCCACGGACACCATATACGACGGGAGTCCCCATCTCCGCCAAGGTGGCGGGAGACTCACTTCTTTCTCGTTCCTTCGATGGAGGCTCTTGAGTTCTCCTTTGGGAAGGAGATGCATCATCAAGAAGTAAATTCTTGAGCCCTTCATATGGATTCTCTTCTTCTTCCCGAATCGGAGAGAGACCTCTTTTGGGAGTCTCACAAGGAGGCTTCCTAGGTGTTCTCTCGTCATGGTGATGAGCTTGGAGAATCCCGTGAGCACAGAGCTGCCGTTGCACTTCACTTTGGAGAGATGGATTGCCCATGGCTTGTTGAAGCCTAGAAACAAGATAGTTAACAAGCATCGGAGCATCATTAGTAGCTTGCTCATTAGCAAAATCAAAGTTATCAACATTAATTTCACTCTCTTTACTATTGTCAGCCATTCTAACAACTTTTAGGTGTAAACTTTTTAGGTGTACTTTGGCACTTCAAGCCCTAGTTGCTACTCCTCTTTACCCCTTTAGAAAAAGCACTCAAGCTACTGTACCCGTGGCTCGAATACCATTAATTACAAGGAATAGAAGAGAGGGTCTTTCAACACCAAAACAGCACCGGCTCCTTTCAAGCTTCTAATAGCTCAATAGTGGTTAAGCCGTAGGCAAGCCCCGTAGGACTCCACTATTAAGACCATAGCTCTCGACGGTGATGCCCCATTAACTGCACGAAGGCAGGCGCACTGCAAGGCTGAAAAATCCCTATTCTACTTACTCACAGGCAATTAATAATACCAACCATTTATAGCTAGCTTGAGGACCTCCCTTCTTGAGCAAGAAAAGAGAAACCTTGTGCTCTGATACCAATGTAACATTTAATGGCCTAAAAACTTGTGTGTAGCAGAAATTAGCATGAACATAGTGGGCATTTCATTAGAATAGATTCCTAATGAGAATTACAAGAGTGCTTGGGTGGAGAGAGCAACAAAAATCATAACACCTAGTTAGATAGCATGAACAATACTTTCAAAAGAGAGAGAAATTAAGCTATTGACAGTAGTTGAGGACCGGATTTGCATGGAGCCGGTCCCCCCTCCAAAAGGCTTTGTATTATGGTTTCTCCCATCAAGAGAGACATTGTACAATACAATTCTTTGTGTTCCTTCAAGACTAGCTAGTGCAATGAAGATGAAAGCTTCATGCACTAAGCAAAAACACTTAGCAAACACAACATCAATTATCCCCGGTCTCAGACCCAAGACCTCACACACCTTCGAAGATGGTGAGAGCTAGCAGGGTATGAGAGTAGATTGAGAGGAAGAAGGCGTATCTTATGAGAAAGATGTACATCTCCTCACATAATCACTCATATTAGCATAGATTATCTTAGTAATTAGCATGGTAGAGGAGATGAGCATGCATTGAAGCTTGGCTCTTGGTTGGATTTGCATCCACATGCCAAGAGTGTGTCGATGTAGGCTTCTATCTCACAAGCTTGGAGTAGGTGATGAGCTCTCCATTAAAGCTTGGGAAGAGATAGTCTTCTTTACTTCACACATGAGATTGTGTGAGTGTGTGTGTGATAATGCCTTGCAAAAATCAGCCCCCTCTCTCTCTTGGGCGAGCACTCTTGCTATTTGCTCTTGCTATCTCCCCATTGGACCTCCCAGGGCTAGCTAATGACTATTAAGCAGCATAAGTGATAGCCTTCTGACATGTGTCCCCCTTTCCCCTTTTGTGAGAGCTTTAGGTAATTTAATAATTCAACTAAACTCTCATTGTACCCCTTTGCCTGCCAATAGGAATCAGGCAAGCCATTGGGCTCCTGAATGCTTATTGGACCCCTTTGGAGACTGTCCAATAGTCTTCTAGAGGACTTAATTTTCATTGGTTCTTTTTATTAAGTGTTTTTAAATTAATTAAACTAGATTTACTCTAGCCTAATTCTCATTGGTCCACCTCCAAGGCCATCCAATAGGAAATGGGTACACCTTGTGGGCATTTGGCCTAGGGAGCTGACATGTGCCCCTCATTCCCTTTGTGTAAAGGGAGCTTGTGTGTGTGTGTGTGTGTGTGGCTTTCTCTCTCATCCCCTACAAGCTAGGCTCGCCCCCTCCTATGTAGGGATGTGTAAAGATTTTTGGGACACACACACAAAGCATCCAATTCCCCCTATGGTTGACCTTTGGACACAACCTTTGAATTTTGGAACCTTAGCATTTTGGAAGTCTTAATGGGCTGAACCTTAGGGTCTTTTTAGCCCATTATTGCACATGGATCTTTTGCAGATGGCCCCCCCCTTTGGATCCCTATTTTCCCTCCTTTGGATCCCTACTGTGGCCGGTCTGCTAGCTTAACCAATATTCTAGCTTTTTCTCCCCTGGCACTTCCCCACATTAAATGATCAGTTTAACATGAGAAAATCATTTAGGAGAATTAGATATTGATTATTATGACAATAAATGTGTAAGCTCCAAATAGACTTTTTCTACATCCCTTTTCTCTTTTTCCCATCATGGAAGCGGAGTCGCAGGACATCCACCCCCTCTGAACCTGCACAGCCTCCGCGGGTCTGTGCCAATGATCTTCAATCTACATCTGTTATAAGCACTTAAAGCTCTTTTCCATCCTCAAGCTCACAAGCTCACATAACTGGTAAGTACATGTAAACCAGAATAAGGCTTAAACCATATCATCAATGGTCTAGCTCAATTATTCGGTAGCTGCCCCATCACAAGTCTTTGAACCGTATTGGTCGTATCTCCAAAGCACTCAATTATGGAAAACATGTTTAGTGAACCCTGCCAGACTCAAGTGCTCCAGTTGATGATGCGCATGGCTTGACCATCAAGCTCTTTTTAGGGAACCCTGTCAAGTCAAGTATTCCTTACTCTGTCTGCACACGGAGGAATGGTCGTCAAGTATGCCTTACTCTGTCTGCACACAGAGAAATGGTTGTCAAGTCCTTTACTTCAAGTTCTCGTAGCAAAACCAACTGAAAATATGTGATGATACTTCATCAATTGTCCAAAGAAATCAATTTGAAGCTAGCCATGTAAGCTTATTGATTTCATAATAAAAAACTCTTCTCTTCATAGCATAAATCCAAAAACAACACCTAGTGCCAAGTAACATGCTACAAAAAAATAACTAATATCCTTGAATTTGCAAGTTGCACTTCAGCAGCCCCCAGGATCAAATGGGATAATAAGAAATTGCACCAATAATGAAGGAGCATAATATCCACATCAGCATACATTTCTTCTATCAATCAACATTAAACATTTTTGGTGTAGGTGTGCTATTCCTCGATCAAATAGCATGCAACCAAAATGCATGTCCACAAGTAACCATCCGTATTGAACTTGCTTTTAAAGATCCTTAGAATCTCCTGGATCAAATACCATTAAGAGGACATAGCATTGATGGGGCCCACAATATACTAGAGCATCATCTGAAGCATAGTGCATCACCCACATCCCATAAACTTTTGGCAACTTAAGCTCGTTACCAAAAATAAAAAAGAATTATGACTCCCTTTTACTGGCAGCCAGGACATGATTGACATATGCATTATTAGAAAAAATAGCATTCAAATCCTACCATTTTGACATAATATCCAAGGAAATGAAGAAACATGTACACCTTTTTCAGTACCCATGGTGATTTAACATCATCACCGCCTCTAGCTTCATAGCCATCATGAAAAACCTTGAAACAATCTAGACCTGTATCAGGAGAGGCATCTTTACTTGGGATTCGATCTCGATCGTGAAAATCAACTTTAGCTTGTGAATATTCACCCAAAGAATCCTTGGAAAAGTCACCCTTCAACATATTCATGGAGCCCATGTACAAGCATAGATGTGAAATCCCTATCAATAACCTATTCACAATCAGCATGATCTAGGAAATCTGCATACTCTGCATCAATCTCATCCTCTACTTCCTCATCTGCACCCATGTTACTTAGCAATCCATCATAGCACTGCAAAGGTTCATCTGGCACCCCGTCTAAAGGGGTACATGCATCACAAATCTCTTCTATATTGTCATGATCATCTCCTTCAGATCTAGCCAAGAAATCATCGATTATGGCATCTTCTTCCATGATAACAACATCTGCAAACATATTGTTAGTAGCAGTCATAGGTTCATTGACATTCTCAGGATCATCCTGTGTTGTGTCCACAATCTCGATCACTTCATCAGCTTATGTGTATATAATAGCTTTATTGATGCAATCATTTGCAGCAAACATGTTGCCCTGCTCGGCTATAGTGCTAATAGTTTCATTAGTATCTAATAAAGGCTCATCTGCTTGATGAACTCCTTCAGAATAACCCATGCCAAGGTCAGCAACTTGTGGACCACTTGTTGTACAATCTAGCTCTTCACTAGAACCATTATCAGAGAGGTAACGTCCATGCGAGCATCTTTGAAAACAGATCCTATATTTCTGTTCCAGCATTAAATTCATTGTTTACCTTTCCTAGGTTGCTCAAAATATGGTCCTTCAAGATTGAATCTGCTACTTCCAAAGCTCTATTTCCCTTGGCTTTACCTCTTGCATAAGTGTATTCCCAAAATTCATCATAGTTGAGAAACTGCATTTGATCCCCTTCTCCTTTACAGAAGACAATCTGGCTTCGTTCGGTAATCTCCTACATTGTCAATTCGATAATCCGTGAGCTTTCATGAACAAATCCATGTGCAAAATAGCCCCACTGTGTGGGATATGTTTCTGCTAGTTCTCGAACCTTATCTTTAAATTAGAAGGTTACAAGTTCTTCAAAGCTCAAAATCATCCGATCTTCTAGAACTCCTCAAATGTTCATCTCCGCTTTATAGCATGCAAGGAGTCCATCTGAATCATGTTTTTGAAAAATACCACAATGTTCATGTACGACATCAAGTGTCATCTCCACTGCATCATTAATCAACCTTTTCATATTCATAGCTTTTACTTCTTGAAACATCCCTGAACCAATTGCGACATCTTTGACAAATCTGGATCTGCTTGACTCCCATCAAATCAATTTGAATTGAAATCTTCAATAACTGCATCAGTTGTTCAGGAATCTCCATCTTCACCTCCCACCCCGGCTCATTTCGCGTCGGGTTCACCAAAGATATCGAGGGATTTGTGTTCAAAAGGTGAGCCGGGAAGGCGCGGAGCCTCTGACTGTGAGAGGTGTGCGTGGATCTCCTTGCTTGTTCTTGAGCCCTGGTCACTGATCAATAAATGTGTAAGCTTCAAATAGACTTTTTCTACTTCCCTTTACTCTTTTTCCCATCATGGAACCAAAGTCTCACGACATTCACCCCCTCTAAACCTGCACAGCCTCCGGTCTGTGCCAACGATCTTCAATCTACATCTGCTATAAGCACTTAAACCTCTTTTCCATCCTCAAGCTCACATAACTGGTAAGTACATGTAAAAGAGAGTAAGGCTTAAACCATATGGTCTAGCTCAATTATTTGGAGCTGCCCCATCACAAGTCTTTGAACCATATTGGTTGTATCTCCAAAGACCTCAATTATGGAAAACATGTTTAGTGAACCCTTCCAGACCCAAGTGCTCCAGTTAATGATGCACACGGCTTGACCATCAAGCTCGCTTTAGGGAACCCTGTCAACTCAAGTATGCTTTACTCTGTCTGCACACGGAGGAATGGTCGTCAAGTTCTTTACTTCAAGTTCTGGTAGCAGAACCAACTGAAAATATGTGAAGATACTTCATCAATTGTCCAAAGAAATCAACTGGAAGCTAGCCATGTAAGCTTATTGATTGCATAATAAAAAACTCTTCTCTTCATAGCATAAATCCAAAAACAAAACCTAGTGCCAAGTAACATGCTACAAGAAAATAACTGATATCCTTGAATCTGCAAGTTGCACTTCAGTAGGCCCCAGGATCAAATGGGATAATAAGAAATTGCACCAATAATGGAGGAGCATAATATCCACATCAGCATACATTTCCTGTATCAATCAACATTAAACATTTATGGTGTAGGTATGCTATTCCTCGATCAAATAGCATGCAACCAAAATGCATATCCACAAGCAACCATCCCTATTGAACTTGTTTTTGAAGATCCTTAGAATCTCCTAGATCGTATACTATTAAGAGGACATAGCATTGATGGGCCCCACAATATACTAGAGCATCATCTGAAGCATAGAGCAGCACCCACATCCTATAAACTTTTGGCAACTTAAGCTCGTTACCAGAAAGCATAAAGAATTCTGACTCCCTTTTACTGGCAGCCAGGACATCACTGACATAAGAATCATTAGAAAAAATAGCATCCAATTCCTACCATCATTGACATAATATCCAAGGAAATGAAGAAACATGTACACCTTTTCCACTACCCATGGTGATTTAGCATCATCACCCCCTCTAGCTTCATAGCCATCGTGAAGAACCTTGGAACAATCTAGACCTGTGTTAGCAGAGGCATCTTTACTTGGGATTCGAGCTCGGTCATGGAAATCAACTCTAGCTTGTAAATATTCACCCATATAATCCTCTAAAAAGTCACTCTTCAAAATATCAACATTCATCAAAACTGTAGGAGTTATCTCCTCATGCAGCCCATGTACAAGCATAGATGTAGAATCCCTATCAATAACCTGTTCACAATCAACATGATCTAGGCAATCTTCATACTCTGCATCAATCTCATCCGCTACTTCCTCATCTACATCCATGTTACTTAGCAATCCATCATAGCACTGCAAACGTTCATATGGCACCCCCCCTAAGGGGTACATGCATCACAAAGCTCTTCTATATTTCCATGATCATCTCCTTCAGATATAGCCAAGAAATCATCAATTATGGCATCTCTTCCATGATAACAACATCTGCGAACATATTGTTAGTAGCAGTCATAGGTTGATTGACATTCTCAGGCTCATCTTATGTTGGATCCACAATCTCGGTCACTTCATCAGCTCCTGTGTATATAATAGATTTATTGATGCAATCATTTGCGGTAAACATGTTGTCCTACTCGGCTACAGTGCTGATAGTTTCATTAGTATCCGATAGAGGCTCATCTGCTTGATGAGCTCCTTCAGAATAACCCATGTCAAGGTCAACAACTTGTGAACCACTTGTTGTACAATCTAGCTCTTCACTAGAACCATTATCAGAGGTAGCTTCAATGCAAGCAATCTTTGAAAAAAAATCCTATATTTTTGTTCCAACATTAAATTCATTGTTTACCTTTGCTAGGCTGCTCAAAATATGGTCCTCTAAGATTGAATCTACTACTTCCAAAGCTCTATTTGCCTTGGCTTTACCTCTTGCATAAATGTGTTCCCAAAATTCATCATAGTTGAGAAACTGCATCTGATCCCCTTCACCTTTACAGAAGACAATCTGGCTTCAATCGGTAATCTCCTGCATTGTGAATTCAATAATCTATGAGCTTTCATGAATAAATCCATGTGCAAAATAGTCCCAGTGTGTGGGATATGTTTCTGCTAGTTCTCGAAATTATCTTTAAATTCAGAGGTTATAACTTCTTCAAAACTCGAAATCATGTAATCTTCTGGGACTCCTCGGTTCTTCATCTCCGCTTTATTGCATGCAAGGAGTCCATCTGCATCATGTTTTTGAAAAATACCACAATGTTCATGTACGCAATCAAGTGCCATCTCCACTGCATCATTAATCGGCCTTTTCATCTTCATAGCTTTTACTTCTTGCAAACAACCCTGAACCAATTGCGACATCTTTGAAAAATCTGGAATTGCTCGACTCCCATCAAATCCATTTGAATTGAAATCTTAAATAAACTGCATCAATTTCTTCAGAGGTTACAACTTCTTCAAAACTCGAAATCATCCGATCTTCTGGGACTCCTCGGTTCTTCATCTCCGCTTTATAGCATGCAAGGAGTCCATCTGCATCATGTTTTTGAAAAATACCACAATGTTCATGTACACAATCCAGTGCCATCTCCACTGCATCATTAATCGGCCTTTTCATCTTCATAGCTTTTACTTCTTGCAAACATCCCTGAACCAATTGCGACATCTTTGACAGATCTGGAATTGCTCGACTCCCATCAAATCCATTTGAATTGAAATCTTAAATAAACTGCATCAATTGTTCAGGAATCTCCATCTT
Source organism: Adiantum capillus-veneris (assembly GCF_014529385.1). Taxonomy (NCBI): domain Eukaryota; kingdom Viridiplantae; phylum Streptophyta; class Polypodiopsida; order Polypodiales; family Pteridaceae; genus Adiantum; species Adiantum capillus-veneris. Next base: position 99,686,074 of record NC_140949.1, on the reverse strand, counting down.
CACCTCCCACCTCGGCTCATTTCGCATCAGGTTCACGAAAGATATCGGGGGATTTGTGTTTGAAAGGTGAGCCGAGTGTTAAGTATGGAGCCTGATTTACCCTTGTAATTTTCTATGGTAAAAGCGCACATTTGTAAGGCCCCCATTATGAGGAGAAGCCATCATGCGTGAAGGAAAATCACTCACCGGAAACCAAAATTTTCACGGACATGAATCAGGGGCAACTTTAAAGGCCTTGGGGGCGGAGGCCTTTTTTTTTTGCCATAATATTATGGCCGGACGGCGGCCTGAAAGTGGTCGGAAAACAACCGGTGGGTTGGCCGGTGGCCGGTAGTCAATGGCCGATGGCCGGTGGTCGGAAGTCAATGGACAATGGCCGGTGGTCGGAAGTCAATGGCCGGTGGCCGGTAGCCGAATTCAATGGCCGGTGGCCGAATTCAAAAGCGGACTTGTCTTCTCAAGGGCGGCCACACATGGGCGGATTGGAAGGTCCGATTTGGACTTATTCGCACAAGGGCGGCTACACATGGCTGTCTCTCATAAGAGAGGGCAGCCCTTTTGGCCTATAAAAGGAGGCCATTTCTACACACATTTCATAGTGTGAAGTTGATCAACAAGGTGAGTGTGAGGTGGTGAGAGTGAAGCAAGGCAGGAGCTCCATTAAGGGTATAATCCCTTTGTAAACTACTTCTTGTTTTGAAGTACTAAAGCCATTGAGTGGCTGCTTTCCCGTGGACGTAGCCCACATTGGGTGAACCACGTATATCGTGTGTACTCTCTCTCTCTCTCTCTCTCTCTCTCTCTCTCTCTCTCTCTCTCTCTCTCTCTCTACTCTATAATCTCATGTATATAAATCTGTCTCTCTCCATTAAGTAATCTACTCAATTATCTATTTAGCTACGTCTTATTTCCTAACAATTGGTATCAGAGCAAGGTTTGCTCATAGCTAAATTATTTCAAGGAAAGGATTCCTTGAATTGAGTGGGAGTTATGGCGGAGGAAGGGAAGCTCAAGATTGAGAAGTTCAACGGCAAAAACTACCAACATTGGAAGATGCAGATTGAAGACTATCTCTACCAGAAGGACATCTATTTGCCACTAGGCGGTCTTGAGAAGAAGCCCGCAACAATGGCAGATGAAGCATGGATTGTCCTTGATCGAAAGGCACTGGGAACAATCCGATTAAGCTTGGTGTCAACGGTGGCCTTCAATGTTTCGGAGATGAAGACCACGGAGGACTTGATGAAGTCACTTGACGACTTCTACGAGAAACCATCGGCATCCAATAAGGTATTTCTTATGAAGTGCTTGTTGAATCTAAAGATGGCAGAGAATGGTTCAATTGCAGAACACCTAAATGACTTTAACACAAACATAAATCAACTTCGATCAGTGAAAATCAATTTCGATGACGAAGTGCGAGCTCTCCTTATACTATCATCTCTACCGGATAGTTGGGCCAGCCTTGTGATGGCTGTAAGTAATTCTATCTCTGGCACAAATACTCTTAAGTTTGATGATGTTGTGGGTGTTCTCCTAAGCGAGGAAATGCGAAGGAGAAGCACAGGAGAATCATCAAGTGCTACACTATCAGTGGAAACAAGAGGAAGGCTTAAGGAGAGGTTCAAAAACCAAAAGGGTCGTGATCGCTCAAGGCGGAGCAAGTCACGCACAAAGTCAGTTCTTGAATGTTGGAACTGCGGCAAGAAGGGCCACATCAAGAAGGATTGCTGGTCCAAGAAGAAGAAGGAGACAGAGTCTCAAGACAACAAGCCAACATTGGAGGCCAATGTGGCAGGTAAAGTAGAGCAAGATGCTCTAATTCTCTCATTAGACAATGTGTCTAATTCCTGGATAGTAGATTCCGGGGCTTCATTCCATGCGACACCACACAAGCAACATTTCCAAGACTACACCAAAGGTAATTTTGGGTATGTATACTTGGGAGATGATGAAGCTTGTGAGATTGTCGGCAAAGGTACAGTTTCTGTCAAAACTGCTAACGAAAATGAATGGAAGCTTATAGATGTTAGGCATGTTCCTTATCTTCGCAAAAATTTGATCTCTACAGGACAATTGGACGATGAAGGTCACAACATTGCATTCGGAAACAAACGGTGGAAGATCTCAAAGGGATCTTTGGTGATTGCCAAGGGTGAAAAAGTCGGTACACTTTACTTGTGTACTATTAACACGCAACCTTCAGCTTGTGCATCAACTACAGAAGTTGACAGTGCGGTGTGGCACTACCGACTTGGGCATATGAGAGCCAAAGGAATGCAAATCCTTCAAACAAAGAAGCTTCTACCAGGTTTGAAAGAAGTGGACTTAGAGTTCTCTGAAGATTGTGTTTATGGTAAACAAAAGAGGGTAAAATTTCAAAAATCAGGAAATGAAAGAAAAAATAAAAAACTTGAGTTGGTTCATTCTGATGTTTGGGGTCCTGCAAGTACACCATCACTTGGTGGCTCATTGTACTATGTAACATTCATAGACGATGCGACTAGAAAAACATGGGTTTATGTCATGAAGAATAAATCCGATGTATTTTCCATATTTCAAAGGTGGAAAGCCTTTGTGGAGAATGAAACAGGTACCAAGGTTAAATGCCTCAGATCCGACAATGGAGGCGAATATTGCAGCCAAGCTTTTGAAAGCTTTTGTGCTAGCAATGGCATTCGGAGGCAAAGGACAACCCCAAGGACACCTCAACAAAATGGGATTTCGGAAAGGATGAACAGGACAATCATGGAACGAGCACGAAGCATGCGGCTACATGCAGGCCTACCGCTTGAGCTTTGGGCGGAAGCTGTAAGTACGTCTGTGTACTTAATCAATCGGTCACCCTCAACGGCATTGGATGGGGGAGTTCCAGAGGAGGCATGGACAGGTAAACCGGTGAATTATGCATTTCTCAAAGTGTTTGGGTGTGAGGCTTTCATGCACATAGATAGAAGCCTAAGATCAAAGTTAGATGCAAAGTCCAAAAAGTGTTTCTTCATTGGCTATGGAGAAGGAGACTTTGGGTATCGCCTATGGAATCCTGAAGATGGTAAAATCTTAAGGAGTAGGGATGTAATTTTTAACGAACAAAATATGTACAAAGATTACTTGGAAAGAAAACAAACAAAAGAAACAGGTGATGAGTACATGGAGCTTGAGGATGGTGAAGACTCAAGGACTGCAAACGGTGACAATGTGCAACAACGTCAACCAAATGAGGAGCCTCAACCTATTCCCCGAAGATCTACAAGAGCAAGTAGACCTCCAGAAAGGTTTGTTCCTTCCTTCAACCATCTCTTGATCTCAGATTCTGGAGAGCCGGAATCATATGAAGAAGCAATGCAACATGAATCCAAAGAAGAATGGACGAAGAGCATGCAAGTGGAGATGGACTCACTACATCGCAACCAAACATGGGAGTTGGTTGAGTTGCCTAAAGGTAAGCGGGCACTTCAAAACAAATGGGTGTACAAGCTAAAGGAAGAAGAAGGTGAGAAGAAAAGGTACAAGTCTAGGCTTGTGGTAAAAGGTTTTTCTCAAAAGAAAGGTATTGACTTCAATGAAATATTTTCTCCTGTTGTAAAAATGAACTCAATTAGGCTTGTCTTAAGCCTTGTGGCTGCTCATTATCTAAATCTCGAGCAAATGGATGTAAATACGGCATTCCCTCACGGTGACTTAGAGGAGGAAATCTACATGCTTCAACCAAAGGGGTATGAAGTAAAAGGTAAGGAGAAAATGGTTTGTAGATTAAAGAAGAGCTTGTATGGTTTATAGCAAGCATCAAGACAATGGTACTTGAAGTTTGATCGATGGATGTTGGACCATGGATTCACAAGATGCAACTCGGATCACTGCATCTACACGGAGAATTTGGGAGATGGGAAATTCATCATCCTAATGTTGTATGTTGATGACATGTTGATTGCAAGTGCTAACATGCAGGACATCAAAGACCTAAAAGAGGAGCTGTCCAAATCTTTTTCAATGAAAGATTTAGGTGCTGCAAAGAGGATACTTGGTATGAAAATATCAAGGGAGAGGACGAAGAAGACAATAAATCTATCTCAAGAAGATTACATCAAGAAGGTACTAGAAAGGTTTGCAATGCAAAATGCAAAACCAGTTTCTACACCTTTGGCTGGTCATTTTAAACTAGCGAAGGATATGTGTCCAAAGACACAAGAGGAGATAGCCTATATGTCTAATGTTCCATATGCTGCAGCGGTAGGTTCTCTAATGTATGCTATGGTCTGGACAAGGCCAGACATTGCACATGCAGTGGGAGTTGTGAGTAGGTTCATGGACAACCCAGGTAAAGAGCATTGGCAAGCTGTGAAGTGGATACTTAGGTATCTAAAAGGGACAACAACAAATGCTTTGTATTTTGGAGGAACTGATTTTTTTCTAGAAGGGTATGCGGATGTAGATATGGCAGGTGACAAAGATACTCGAAGGAGCACTACTGGCTATGTGTTCACGGTTGGAGGCACAGCAGTAAGTTGGGCTTCAAAGCTGCAGAAAGTGGTTTCACTTTTTACCACGGAAGCAGAGTATGTAGCAATGACGGAGGCAAGCAAAGAAATTCTGTGGCTTCACAGATTCTTAGAAGAGCTTGGATTCAAACAAGACAATTGTGTCTTGTACAGTGATAGCCAAAGCGCTATCCATCTTGCAAAGAACTCAGCCTTTCATTCAAGGACAAAGCACATTGAGGTGAGATATCACTTCATACACACTCTTTTGGAAGAGGGACAACTAAAGCTAGGAAAGGTGCATACAAGTGAAAATCCTGCAGACATGTTTACAAAGGTGGTCAACAAAGAGAAGTTGAGCTTTTGCTCATCTTCAATCGGCATTCAAGGATAAGAAGCCAGAATGGAAAGCAGTCACAGGTTTGGTTTGGAGATCAGTCTCCAAGTGGGAGATTGTTAAGTATGGAGCCTGATTTACCCTTGTAATTTTCTGTGGTAAAAGCGCACATTTGTAAGGCCCCCATTATGAGGAGAAGCCATCGTGCGTGAAGGAAAATCACTCACCGGAAACCAAAATTTTCACGGACATGAATCAGGGGCAACTTTAAAGGCCTTGGGGGCAGAGGCCTTTTTTTTTCGCCGGAATATTATGGTCGGACGACGGCCGGAAAGTGGTCGGAAAACAACCGGTCGGTTGGCCGGTGGTCGATAGTCAATGGCCGATGGCCGGTGGTCGGAAGTCAATGGCCAATGGCCGGTGGTCGGAAGTCAATGGCCGGTGGCCGGTAGCCGAATTCAATGGCCGGTGGCCGAATTCAAAAGCGGACTTGTCTTCTCAGGGGTGGCCACACATGGGCGGATTGGTGGGTCCGATTTGGACTTATTCGCACAAGGGCGGCTACACATGGGTGTCTCTCATAAGAGAGGGCAACCCTTTTGGCCTATAAAAGGAGGCCATTTCTACACACATTTCATAGTGTGAAGTTGATGCAACAAGGTGAGTGTGAGGTGGTGAGAGTGAAGCAAGGCGGGAGCTCCATTAAGGGTATAATCCCTTTGTAAACTACTTCTTGTTTTGAAGTACTAAAGCCATTGAGTGGCTGCTTTCCCGTGGACGTAGCCCACATTGGGTGAACCACGTATATCATGTGTACTCTCTCTCTCTCTCTCTCTCTCTCTCTACTCTATAATCTCGTGTATATAAATCTGTCTCTCTCCATTAATTAATCTACTCAATTATCTATTTAGCTACGTCTTATTTCCTAACACCGAGAAGGCGCGGAGCCTCTGGCTCTGAGAGGTGTGAGGAAGAGAGTTGCAGCAGACACAATTAATGTAGACAAAGCTTAAAATTGACAGCTTGAATAAGATTCTGAAGCTTGATTACCCAAAGCGGACAACTAACACTATCGCTGCTTAAATTAAATGTTAAGTGTAGTATTTAAGCTCCGTACATCAGTTTAATCTGCCTTCATTGGCCTCTCAAGCTTGCCTTGATAATATTTCTCTCCTTCATTCTTCGTCTGCTGCTGAGAGAGAGAGAGAGAGAGAGAGAGAGAGAGAGAGAGAGAGAGAGAGAGAGAGAGAGAGAGAGAGAGAGATCCCAGGAAAATGATTAATTATGGCTTATTGAAGAGATTACGGCTTGGGTTATGGCTTCTTTGATTAGAGTGGCTATGGAAGGTTGGCTTAGGATTCGAATGCTCAAAGCTTATGGCTCCCCCCCCAATACAACAGAGAACAAAAGATTATATATCTCCTAATCAGTGCAGAATCAGCCCCTATGTGTGAGATGCAAAAATGCTCAAAACGGCGTTTTCCTTGGCTATGGCGACCCGGTTAACAAAAAACCTATTTTACAAAACATTTACACACTAAGACTTTTTCTGCCTGCGTCATGCAGAGGTGTGAAGTCTATCCCACACTTTCCTTTTTACACTGACCACATGTCTTCCTCTACCCAAGTTGCCTTGCATGTCCTAAGATCCTTTTCACATGTAAAAACCTTTTCTTCAAGCATGAAATCTCTATGATTAGGCCTTCATAACCACATAAAATATACACTTGGATTAACTTGCTTGTTCTCGAGCCCTGGTCACTGCTCAATAAATGTGTAAGCTTCAAATAGACTTTTTCTACTTCCTTTTTCTCCTTTTCCCATCATGGAAGAGGAGTTGCACAACATCCACCCCCTCTGAACGTGCACAGCCTCCGGTTTGTGCCAACGGTCTTCAATCTAAATCTGCTATACGCACTTAAAGCTCTTTTCCATCCTCAAGCTCACATAACAGGTAAGTACATGTAAAACAGAATAAAGCTTAAACCATATCATCAATGGTCTAGCTCAATTATTTGGTAGGTGCCCCATCACAAGTCTTTGAATCGTATTGGTTGTATCTCCAAAGCACTCAATTATGGAAAACATGTTTAGGAAACTGTATCAGACTCAAGTTCTCCATTTAATGATGCAAACGGCTTGACCATCAAGCTTGCTTTACGGAACCCTATCAAGTCAAGTATGCCTTACTTTGTCTGGACGGGAGGACTGGACGTCAAGTCCTTTACTTCAAGTTCTGGTAGCAGAACCAATTGAAAATATGTGAAGATACTTCATCAATTGTCCAAAGAAACCAACTGGAAGCTAGCCATGTAAGCTTATTGATTGCATAATAAAAAACTCTTCTCTTCATAGCATAAATCCAAAAACAAAACCTAGTGCCAAGTAACATGCTACAAGAAATAAACTGATATCCTTGAGTCTGCAAGTTGCACTTCAGTAGCCCTCAGGATCAAATGGGATAATAAGAAATTGCCCCAATAGTGGAGCAGCATAATATCCACATCAGCATGCATTTCCTATATCAATCAACTTTAAACATTTCTGGTGTAGATGTGCTATTCCTCGATCAAATAGGATGCAACCAAAATGCATATCCACAAGCAACCATCCGTATTGAACTTGTTGTTGAAGATCCTTAGAATCTCTTGGATCAAATACCATTGAGAGGACATAGCATTGATGGGCCCCACAATATACTAGAGCACCATCTAAAGCATAGTGCAACACCCACATCCCATAAACTTTTGGCAGCTTAAGCTGGTTACTAGAAAGCATAAAGAATTCTGACTCCCTTTTATTGGCAACCAAGACATCACTAACATAAATAACTAGAAAAAATAGCATCCACATCATACTATAATTGACATAATGTACAAGGAAATGAAGAAACATGTACACCTTTTTCAGTACCCATGGTGATTTAGCATCATCACCCCCTCTAGCTTCATAGCCATCATGAAGTGTCATAAAATCTAATATCTGACCAACCCAAATGATTTTCTCATATTAAATTGATCATTTAATGTGGGAGAATAAACAGGAACAAGGATTAAGATATAGATGTTCTTATAGATCTATTTAAGCACGGGGCCAATGGTAAAGGGGCCCATATGAGAAAAGGTCTATCAAAGAGAAAGGTTAACTAATGGAGCAAAAGACCTTCGGGTTGTCTGCATTAAAGCCTCCAAAGGTAAGTGTTAAAAGCTTTAAGACATAGTCTTTAATTTTACTCTTTAGTCACTAAAGTCCAAGCAGGCAAGGGGGTAGCTTACTTAAGCTAGGGCTGTGCTTAAGCAGGGGGCTGCCTGCTTACCAAGTTCAAAGAACTTGCTACTAAAGAGGGGGCGAGCCCTACAAAGGGGGGATGTAGATAGTAAGTGAGCACCTCACCAAGGACCCATACCCTTATGAAAGGAAAGGGGCCACTTGTCAAGTGTAGAGACACACTACTCAAGCAAGTAGGGGTTGTGCTTAAGTAGGGGCTGTGCTTAAGCAAGGGGGGTGCTAGCTTTAGCCTCACAAAGGGAAAGAAGGACACTTGTCAAGAGGCTACACACCTTGCCCCAAAGGGAGCCCAGCTCTCATTGGCTAGAGGGCTACATGGCCCAATCAGCTTCAAAGGAACCCTAGGAAAGGGGGTCGACCTAGCTAGCTCTCTCTCTCTCTCTCTCTCTCTCTCTCTCTCTCTCTCTCTCTCTCTCTCTCTCATTTGAGCCTCCCACGAGCGCTCTCTCCTTCATTCTTCCCTTCACACACTCTTGTGAAGCAAGGATTCCATCTCCTTCTCCAAGCTTGAGAAGTTGAGTGCCTACTGCCACAAGCTCTTGGCTATGGATGCAAATCCACACAAGAGAATGCTTATGCTTGCTTATCAATCTCTCTAATCTCCATTACCTCTATGCTAAGTTATGCTACAAGAGCTATGAGTGATTATGTGCAAGGGGTTATTTATTTCTAGTAGAGCTACTTCTACTTCTCTCTTCTTCCTCACTCCCTGCTAGCTCTCCTCACCTTTCATGGTGTTTGAGGTCTTGGGATTGAGGCTGGGCATTTTTCAAGCTCATGCTAATCATGTTTATTGTTGTAGTTATGCTAATGCTTGGTGAGTGAAGCTTACAATCTTCATCTCATCAAGAAGGTCTCAAGGAACACAAACAGTTGTATTGTAAACAAGTCTTCCGTCATGGAAGAATCTATAATACAAATGCCTATTGGAGGGGGGACCGGCTCCAACTAATCCGGTCCTCTATTGGTGTCAATTTCTCTAAACTCTCACTCTCTTTTACAAGTATTGATCATGCCATGTTAATGAAGTAATGTGTTAAGTGTTGCTCTCCCTATCCAAGCACTTCCTTTCTCACTATACATCTACACACTAAAGAATACTCAAGGAAATGCTCAATATGTTATTTACTTTCCGCTCCAACTCAAGTTAAAAGGCTAATTTCATTACATTGGTATCAGAGCATTTGGTTTCTCTTTTCTTGCTTAAGAAGAGAGGTCCTTAAGTAGCCTATAAATGGTTGATGTTGTTAATTATATTAGGATAAGTGGAACTGGGATCTATTATCGATTTTGTTGAGCCCACTATGTGGGGGATGGTGCACACCTCGAGAGCTTTGGACTTAATAATGGAGTCTTTTTAGACTTGCCTATGGCTTTACCATTATTGAGCCATAAGAAGTCCGAAAGGAGCTAACCCTCGGGAACTCTGCTATGCTAGACCTACTCCTATACTCTCTATAATTAACCACTTTGAGCCGTGGGTGTAGATACTTAAGAGCCGATTTTCAAAGGCTAAGAGGAGTGGCAACTAAGGTTTTGAATTGCCAAAGCATACACTAAGTACATACATAAATTTTAACATGGCTGACAATAATCAAGAGAGTAGAATGAACATTGATAGCTTTGATTTTGCACATGAAGGTGCTAATGATGATGCTCCCATGTTCGTGAATTATCTCGTTACTAGGTTGCAGCAAGCTATGGGCAACCCTGCTTTGCAAGCCGAAGTTACTCAACAACTTCGTGCTTATGGAATTTCCTTTCCTCTCCAAGAGGAGAGAGAGCTTAGGAGGCCTCTTGAAGAGACCCCCAAAAGAAGACTCTCTCCCATTCGAGAGGAGGAATCTAAGGAGCAAGAAAGCAATGAAAGTTTAAGTTCCTCTGAAGATGTGGCTCCACGAAGACGGCGGTCTAGACGATCGTCCACTCCTCCCAAGAGGAAAAGATCAACACATAGTCCTTCTCCTCATCACTCTGAAAGGCAAGAGAGGAAACAAAGGAAGAAAAGGGCTAGGAAGAGGTCACCCTCTTCTCCTTCTTCTTCACCTTCCTCCTCTTCCGACGAAAGTTATGGCTATTCTCCTAGAGAATACAAGAGGGGAGGACATCGGAAATCATTTTCTGCATGGCGAAGGTCACAAAAGCTAAAGAAGTTCAAGGAGGGAGGAAAGAGTATCTCTTTTCTCACCTATGATGGTACCTTCGGTGCTACCAACAAAGTGTTGGCCTTCATCCAGCAATTTGATGCGGCCTTTGGAGATGAGGGCTTCACAGAGTCCTCTAAGCTACGCCATGTAGCTATGCACTTCCAAAAATCAGCTCGTCAATGGTGGGCTAGCCTTCGTAGAAATGGTGAAGCCCCAAAGACATGGAAAACTCTACGAGTTTCCATCATGAAGTAGTTCCTTGCAAGCGATGCAAAGGACAAAGTGCTTACCGAATGGCGCAGCTTGAAGCTCCTCTCCCATGAGTCTATCCACAAATATGTAGACAAGTTTTGGGATTTACATCTCAAGGCTATTGTCTTTCAAAAGATAGACTTTGCCGAGCAAAGACAACAATTTTGTGCAGGATTACCTGAAGAGATGGCCGAATACATTAACTCTCAATGGCCTGGTACTATTAGCGAAGTAATCCATCACACCATGGTTGCTTCAAGCATCAATTTCCATCAAGGGGCTAGATGTAATGTCAAGCCCATGGAAAACAAAGACAAAAATGATGCAAAGGGAAAAACCGATGTTCAAAATACTTCCCAAGCCAATTCCAACAACAACAACAACAATCGGTCCAAGGAGAAGGGAGTTTACAAAGGTAAAAAGAAACTCTCTCCTAAAGAGCTTGAAGCCTTTCGCAAGGAACATAAGTGTTTCAAGTGTGGGGAGCAAGGACATGGCTATCGTTCTTGCCCCAAGAAGAATGCTCGCAATGAGACTCCTAGGGCTTCTACCATCGAAGCTCCAAAAGAGGATGCTCATTGCAAAGGATCATCGCTTTCCTATGCTTGGGGAAAGGTAAGAGAGCATGATGCCTTCATCTTGTTTGACCCTGGCTCTACTCTCAACTTCATATCAATGGAGTTGGCCACCAAAATGGGCATTCAAGCTTTTGAGATGGGAGGTATAGTAGTGGCTGATGCAGCTTTCAAGGGACAACAAGCCTCCGTTACTCCCTTGATTGGGAAGTTGAGGCTTCATGTCCAAAGCTATGTCGACAAGGAAAACTTCTTCATCTCTCCTCTCCAACATGAGGATGTTATCCTAGGGGCACCATGGTTTGATCGCATGGCTGCCAACATGAAGTTCCCTGAAAGGAGAATCTACTTCACCTACACGGGAAAGAACATGTATATAGATGCTAGTGAGCATGGTCGCACTATTCCACTTGTAAATCCTCTTGCTTTTGATAAGTCAATGAAGAGCTCAGTTTCTGCGTACATGATTTTTGTCAAAGAGTCTCTAAAAGATACTAATGTTTCATCAAATGTAAATGTTAGGAATCAAGAAGAGTTAGATTTGTCTAATTTTCTAAAAGGATTCCAAGATGTGTTCACCGATGATATCATCATCTACTCCAAGTCTTTGGAGGAATATCTAGTCATGCCTTTTGGCTTGACTAATGCACCAGCTACGTTCAATCGTTTGATGGAGAAAATTTTTAGACCATACCGCAAATTCACTGGAGTGTTCTTTGATGATATCATCATCTACTCCAAGTCTTTGGAGGAACATAAGAAACATCTCCAAGTGATTTTTAAAGCATTGAGGGAGAACAAGCTTTTTCTCAATCAAAAGAAAAGCGAATTCTTCCTTCAAGAGATTCAATACCTAGGTCATATTATCTCTAAACATGGTATCCAAATGGATCCATCAAAGTTAGAGGTAATAAAAGCATGGCCTAACCCAAGAAATCTACATGAGCTAAGAAGCTTTGTTGGTATGTGTGCATACTATAGACGCTTCATAACAAAATTCTCTCAAGTAGCAGGACCACTATACGACTTAACTAAGAAGAACGTTAAGTTTGTATGGACTGCTAAGGAGCAAAATGCTTTTGAAAATCTCAAAGAGAAGCTTACTTCCCAACCAGTCCTCGTGCTTCCGGATCTCTCAAAGCCATTTGAGGTCCAATGTGATGCTTGTGGAGATTGCCTTGGAGCAGTTTTGCTTCAAGAAGGGCATGCCATAGCATATGAGAGCCGAAGGCTCAATACTGATGAACGAGTCTTGGGAATTTATGAGAAAGAGCTTTTAGCAGTTCTACATGCCCTAGACACATGGAAGCACTATCTATTGGGGACTCCATTTATCCTACGAACCGACCACCAAAGTCTCAAGTATTTCATGACGCAAACCAAGCTTTCCGACAAACAAATGAGGTGGGCAAATTTTCTTTCCCAATTTAATTTTCATATTGCTCACATAGCTGGTAAGCACAATCAAGTGGCCGATGCACTTTCACGACGACCCAAAGTTAATGCGGTGCCTATAGCTACTCACAATGATCTATCCTCTATGATAGATGAGTATGCTACTGACCCTGACTTTAGAGACATAATGTCAGCCCTTGCTTTGGGGAAGAAAGAGGAACCATTCACCTTACATGATGGTTATCTTCTCCACGGAAATAGACTATGTGTTACCCATTCCCTTCGTGAGAAAGTTATGTATGAATCCCATGCTCCTCCATATGTGGGGCATAGAGGTATTCAACCTACTCTCCGAGGAGTAGAGACGTACTTCTATTGGCCTACCATGAAAGTGGACATACAAGAGTATGTATCAAAATGTGTAGTATGCCAAAAGACCAAGTATGATAGAGGGAAGCAACCTGGATTACTCCAGCCATTGCCTATTCCAAATTCACCATGGGAGAGTATATCCATGGATTTCATCTTTGGATTACCCAAGTCTATCCATGGGAATACAGGAATATGGACAATAGTCAACAGGTTTAGCAAGCAAGCACATTTTATTCCTGTCAAAAAGACTATTAAGGCACATCAAATGGCAACTCTCTTCATATCTCAGATTTTCAAGCACCATGGATTACCCACATTCATCGTGTCAGATAGAGATCTTAGAATGACCAATAATTTCTGGAAAGATCTCTTTGAAAATCTAGGAACAAGATTGAATTTCTCTTCGGCCTATCACCCACAAACGGATGGCCAAAGTGAGATAGCCAATCTTACGATACTCGATCTACTCAAGACTTATGTTACCGAAGTAGATGAACGCTCACAATGGGAAAAGTGCTTACCCCTTGTAGAGTATGCTTACAATAATACTGTACATACTTCTACGGGAAAAGCACCTTTTGAGATCATTGAGGGAAGACCTAAAAGTCCCTTGCTACTCAAAGTACATGGGAAGATCTTCGCCGCCGATGAGTATAGCCGTGACCTACAAGAATATTTTCAAAAGATTAGGGAGGCTATAACCATCTCTCAATAAAGGCAAAAAGCTGCTACTGATAATCACAGAAGAGCCTTAATGTTCAAAGAAAATGATTGGGTCTTACTCAAGTTTCCTAAGGCTCGATTAAGACAAACGACGGGCAAAAATCCTACGGGCCATCAAAAGTATTATGCTAAACTAGCAAAAAGATACTATGGTCCTTTCCAAATCTTGAAGCCCATCAATGAGACAGCTTATCAACTCAAGTTTCCCAACCATTGGCTCATACACAATGCCTTTCATGTAAGCCTACTTAAGCCCTACAAAGGAGAGCCACCAACTGAACCAATTATTGAAGACCCTCCCGAAGTTGAAGACCAAGAAGAGGTGCTACAATCCGAAGCTGTCCTTCGGCATGAAGACAAGGTACTACGACATGGTAAGATTATCCGACGGTATCTTATTAAGTTCAAAAATTATCCTTTTGAAGATGCTAGATGGATGCAAGGAGTACAGCTTAAGGATAGTATGAACCTTGTCAATGCTTACAACGCTACATTAGAGTAAGCAAATGTACAAATTTCTTTTAAATGACTCATGTTTTTGTCTTATAAGACTAGTCCTCTTTTTAATTGTGCACAAAATTAACTAGTATGCATGCTTAGAATCATGTTTGTGATGACGACGTCTCTCAAACACCAAGTAGAATTTGTCACTCTACTTCGGGAGAATGAAATGGACTAAAGAGCAGACATGCTTGCGGCAGCTACATCTCCCAAGCACCAAATGGATTAGTCATCCATCTTGGAAAGATGTCGTAGGGTAAAAAGGGATCCTCCACCCGCTAAGTAAAATTGACTAATGACTAAGGCTTTATCTCTTCTACCTCATAGTCGAGGACGACTATGATTTCAAGAGAGAGGTAATGTCATAAAATCTAATATCTGACTAACCCAAATGATTTTCTCATATTAAAATGATCATTTAATGTGGGAGAATAAACGGGAACAAGGGTTAAGATATAGATGTTCTTATAGATCTATTTAAGCACGGGGCCAATGGTAAAGGGGCCCATATGAGAAAAGGTCTATCAAAGAGAAAGGTTAACTAATGGAGCAAAGGACCTTAGGGTTGTATTCATTAAAGCCTCCAAAGGTAAGTGTTAAAAGCTTTAAGACATAGTCTTTAAAATTTTACTCTTTAGTCACTAAAGTCCAAGCAGGCAAGGGGGTAGCTTGCTTAAGCTAGGGCTGTGCTTAAGCAGGGGGGCTGCCTGCTTACCAATTTCAAAGAACTTGCTACTAAAGAGGGGGCGAGTCCTACAAAGGGGGGAGGTAGATATTAAGTGAGCACCTCACCAAGGACCCATACCCTTATGAAAGGAAAGGGGCCACTTGTCAAGTGTAGAGACACAGTACTCAAGCAAGTAGGGGTTGTGCTTAAGCAGGGGCTGTGCTTAAGCAAGGGGGGTGCTAGCTTAGCCTCACAAAGGGAAAGAAGGACACTTGTCAAGAGGCTACACACCTTGCCCCAAAGGGAGCCCAGCTCTCATTGGCTAGAGGGCTACATGGCCCAATCAGCTTCAAAAGAACCCTAGGAAAGGGGGTCGACCTAGCTCTCTCTCTCTCTCTCTCTCTCTCTCTCATTTGAGCCTCCCACGAGCTCTTTCTCCTTCATTCTTCCCTTCACACACTCTTGTGAAGCAAGGATTCCATCTCCTTCTCCAAGCTTGAGAAGTTGAGTGCCTACTGCCACAAGCTCTTGGCTATGGATGCAAATCCACACAAGAGAATGCTTATGCTTGCTTATCAATCTCTCTAATCTCCATTACCTCTATGCTAAGTTATGCTACAAGAGATATGAGTGATTATGTGCAAGGAGTTATTTCTTTCTAGTAGAGCTACTTCTACTTCTCTCTTCTTCCTCACTCCCTGCTAGCTCTCCTCACCTTTCATGGTGTTTGAGGTCTTGGGATTGAGGCTGGGCATTTTTCAAGCTCATGCTAATCATGTTTATTGTTGTAGTTATGCTAATGCTTGGTGAGTGAAGCTTACCATCTGCATCTCATCAAGAAGGTCTCAAGGAACACAAACAGTTGTATTGTAAATAAGTCTTCCGTCATGGAAGAATCTATAATACAAATTCCTATTGGAGGGGGGACCGTATTGGTGTCAATTTCTCTAAACTCTCACTCTCTTTTACAAGTATTGATCATGCCATGTTAATGAAGTAATGTGTTAAGTGTTGCTCTCCCTATCCAAGCACTTTCTTTCTCACTATACATCTACACACTAAAGAATGCTCAAGGAAATGCTCAATATGTTATTTACTTTCCGCTCCAGCTCAAGTTAAAAGGCTAATTTCATAACATGAAGAACCTTGGAACAATCTAAACCTATATTAGGAGAGGCATCTTTACTTGGGATTCGAGCTCGATCATGGAAATCAAATTTAGCTTGTAAATATTCACCCATAGAATCCTCGAAAAATTCACTCTTCAAAACATCAACATTCATCAAAATTGTAGGAGTTATCTCCTCATGCAGCCCATGTACAAGCATAGATGTAGAATCCCTGTCAATAAACTGTTCCCAATCAGCATGATCAAGGCAATCTTCATACTCTGCATCAATATCATCCTCTACTTCCTCATCTGCATCCATGTTACTTAGCAATCCATCACAGCACTGCAAAGGTTCATCTGGCACCCCCTCTAAAGGGGTACATGCATCACAAAGCTCTTCTATATTGTCATGATCATCTCCTTCAGATATAGCCAAGAAATCATCGATTATGGCATCTTCTTCCATGATAACAACACCTGCAAACATATTGTTAGTAGCAATCATAGGTTCATTGACATTCTCAGTCTCATCCTGTGTTGGGTCCACAATCTCGATCACTTCATCAGATCCTGTGTTTATAATAGCTTTATTGATGCAATCATTTGCAGCAAACATGTTGTCCTGCTCAGCTATAGTGCTAATAGTTTCATTAGTATCCCATAGAGGCTCCTCTGCTTGATGAACTCCTTCAGAACAACCCATGTCAAGGTCAGGAACTTGTGAACCACTTGTTGTACAATCTAGCTCTTCACTGGAACCATTATCGGAGTTAACTTCCGTGCAAGAAATCTTTGAAAAAAAATCCTATATTTCTATTCTAGCATTAAGTTCATTGTTTACCTTTCCTAGGTTGCTCAAAATATGGTCCTCTAAGATTGAAGCTGCTACTTCCAAAGCTCTATTTGCCTTGGCTTTACCTCGTGCATAAATGTGTTCCCAAAACTCATCATAGTTGAGAAACTGCATCTGATCCCCTTCTCCTTTACAGAAGACAATCTGGCTTCGTTCTGTAATCTCTTGCATTGTCAATTCGATAATCCATGAGCTTTCATGAACAAATCCATCTGCAAAATAGTCCCACTGTGTGGGATATGTTTCTGCTAGTTCTCGAATCTTATCGTTAAATTCAAAGGTTACAACTTCTTCAAAACTCGAAATCATCTGATCTTCTGGATCTCCTGGGCTCTTCATCTCCGCTTTATAGCATGCAAGGAGTCCATCTGGATCATAATACCACAATGTTCATGTACGGCATCAAGTGCCATCTCCACTGCATCATTAATCGACCTTTTCATCTTCATAGCTTTTACTTCTTGCAAACATCCGTGAACCAATTGCGACATCTTTGACAAATCTGGAATTGCTTGAGTCCCATCAAATCCATTTGAATTGAAATCTTCTATAAACTGCATCAGTTGTTCAGGAATCTCCATCTTCACCTCCCACCTCGACTCGTTTTGCGTCGAGTTCACCAAAGATATCGAGGGATCTGTGTTCAAAAGGTGAGACGGGAAGGCGCGGAGCCTCTGGCTGTGAGAGGTGTGAGGAAGAGAGTTCTAGCAGACACAATTAATGTAGTTAAAGCTTAAAACCGACAGCTTGAACAAGATTTTGAAGCTTGATTACCCAAAGCAGATAATTAACAGTATCGCTGCTTAAATTAAATGTTAATTGTGGAGTTTAAGCTCCTTACGTCAGTTTAATCTGCCTTCATTGGCCTCTCAAGCTTGCCTTGATAATATTTCTCTCCTTCATTCTTCCTCTGCTACTTTGAGAGAGAGAGAGAGAGAGAGAGAGAGAGAGAGAGAGAGAGAGAGAGAGAGATCCCAGGAAAATGATTAATTATGGCTTATTGAAGAGATTACGACTTGAGTTATGGCTTCTTTGATTAGAGTGGCTATGGAAGATTTGATTAGAGTGGCTATGGAAGGTTGGCTTAGGATTCGAATACTCAAAGCTTATGGCTCCCCCCCTAATACAGCAGAGAACAAAAGCTTAAATATCTCCTAATCAGTGCAGAATTAGCCCCTGTGCGTGAGACACAAAAATGCTCAAAATGCTGTTTATACAAAAAACTTGTTTTACAAAAAATTTGCAAACTAAAACTTTTTCGGCCTGCCTCATGCAGAGGTGTGAAGTCTATCACACACTTTCCTTTTTACCACTGACCACATGTCTTCCTCTACCCAAGTTGCCTTGCATGTCCGAAGAGCCTTTTCACATGTAAAAACCTTTTCTTCAAGCATGAAATCTCTATGCTTAGGCCTTCATAACCACATAAAACATACACTTCTTGGATCTCCTTGCTTATTCTCGAGCCCTCGTCACTACTCAATAAATGCGTAAGCTTCAAATTGACTTTTTCTACTTCCCTTTGCTCTTTTTCACATCATGGAAAAGGAAGCGGAGTCACACGGCAACGCGGAAAAGAATTGGTGTGAATTTTGAGAATTAGACATGGGGACCTTCTGCATATCATTTCCATGAACATTGAAGGATGGTCGAGGGCACATGGTTGTTGAATCTGCATCAGATTATATACTTGGAGTGGCATAATGCTGTCCATAACTAGTTGCGCCTGCAGAAACGAGCTGAGTAAGGTAGTTGAAGCTGGACATATTGTTCAACTAGCCACTGGGTCTTGTTGCACACAAAACCGTTATGATCTTCAAGGCTTATAATTAGGTATCGAGGCTAATTCACTGCAAAAGAAGGTCGATTCGAATATGCCGTTGGGGACAAACCTGCAGACAAAGCTCCGAGCTGCTTCTGGGGAACCTGCGAACTGCTTGTGGAGAAGATCGAACTGCTTCTGTACGAGAGTAATTAAGCCTTATTCACTTGGTAGCTTTTCACACAGAGTTTTTGTTAGAGCTTTTCATGGCAGTGATGTTTTTTTTAAAAATGTAAATCTAATGCCACTGGTGGCTTCTGCGTTCAGATAGTATGATTAGGTATTGAGGCTAATTCACTGCAAAAGAAGGTCGATTCGAATTGTCGTCGGGGACAAACCTGCAGCAGCAGACAAAGCTCCGAGCTGCTTCTGGGGAACCTGCGAACTGCTTGTGGAGAAGATCGAACTGCTTCTGTACGAGAGTAATTAAGCCTTATTCACTTGGTAGCTTTTCACACAGAGTTTTTGTTAGAGCTTTTCATGGCAGTGATGTTTTTTTTTAAAAATGTAAATCTAATGCCACTGGTGGCTTCTGCATTCAGATAGTGCAAAAAGAACCTTGGGCTCACCAAGTAAAAATAGAAACTACTCTCAACCAATCTCCTTTTTCCCTTTCAATTTCCAATCGACTGTATCCCATAAAAAAACCCACACTCTTATGGTGCGCACATGCAAGCGGTCGTTGAAGCGTTCGGCGAAAAAGAGCAGCCGCCTCAGATTGGCCCCCCCACACCCCTGCACATAGGCAACGGATGCGACGTTGGTAGTACTGCAATGAAAGGCCCCCCCTTCATCATGTTCACTACGATGGGCGACGTTCGCAACGCGGGAAGAGCACTGAACTCATGGCTGCCCTGTAAAAGCTGCGAACTGCTTGCGTGGAGATGGCTGAGCTCTTCCCTCCATGCATCAAGCCTGTCAGTGCCAACTGGAGTGAACGGTCGTTGACCAACGCCTATCGGAAACTCGAGATCGATGGTGACGGTGTCTGCTCTCACCGAACGTCGCCTTGAACGTGTCATGTGCGCTTCACATCTATGATGTGGCTGCCCTATTTTGATGTCTGGGTTTTACGCACCTGCGTAGAGGGGTTCCAGGCTTCCAGCCCACATGCCTACTCTCCGCCAAGTGGGTGGGAGTTCGAATCCAAGCCCCCGATGGCATAGAGGGGCGTGATTTGGAACTCCGCGGCGGAGAACTCAAGTCAGGAGGTATTGGCAGCGTCTGCAAGAAGAGAATGAAGCAGGGGCCTGCAGGAGATCCCCTCATGGCAAGCAGTTTCTTCTTACACTGCCATGAACAGCCCAACAGAACGTTAAAATGCAAGAGAAGAGTACATTACTCGTTTTCTCGCTCCTCTACCTTCTGCATCACTCCCCTTCATCCTGCGCTCAATTTGCCTCCCCTGCTGACTGCGTCAGTCAGAAATGTGGAGAGATCGCGGTCCGATACCCATTTGCGATCCTCGAATTGCAAGAGTGCCCGTCCTTTTCACCTTACTTTCGACTGCATTGCGATGCTTCCTCAAACAAGCTCTTCATTAACACCTCCCACGTTCATGTCCAGGTGACCCATATTACCTCTGACAGCCTCATTGTGGATGCAAGCACCTTCAGAGCGACCTTCAATACTACCTTCGCCCCCAACACCTGCAATGGCACAGGCAGCTCCAGCATCTATCTCGAACCCTACCCCAGCCCCTTTGTCATATCTAATGACAATCTCTTTGCGGGTTTTGGTTGCAGCCTCGCCTTACTCATCTCAGCGAAAGTGTCGCGGCAAGAGAGCACCCTTGCACCCACACCTGCGGAACCCCAACTCTTAGCAGAAGAGGATGAAGATGGCACAGGCTATAACGGTGCTCACCTTGACAACATCAGAGTTACTGGTTGCATCTCACCCTGCGTTGGTAGCAACCCTGATTGTGGTAATCGCACCTGCTGCACCTCATCATTACCCCTCCAATCTACTCCGCGGTATGCATCTCTTGGCATTCAAACCTTTCCATATCTCTCCGGCACATGTGACCCTAAGGTCTCCTTCAGCACTTTCTTTCACCCCAACTACACAGAGTTCAAGGATGACTCATTTCAGCTAAAGCTGAATTGGGCACTGCCGAGTAGAAAAACTGATGAAGATGCAATTGCTGAAAGCCCGGATTTTGCCTGTGCTTCCAAGGCTTTGATAACATTTGTAAATGGAGTCCCTGGTTATCTGTGTTCTTGCCCCCTTGGTTACTCTGGTGATGGCTATTTGAAAGGATCTGGCTGCATTGGTAAAGAAAAAATCACTCTCTCTTTCTTGTGCATGAACCTTCTGTGTTTTGCTTGTGCAAATACGGAGTGAACATTTTGCACACAGATCATTGTTCAGTATCACAAGTATGCTTATTAATTACCCCTTACAAATGGCAAACATGCTTCTATTTTGCAGATGTTAATGAGTGCATTTTGGAAAATGACTGTGTCACCAAAAGTACATGCCATAACGAGGAGGGGAGCTACACATGTAGGTGCAATGGTTGGTTTTATGGTGGGGATGGACGCAATAATGGCTCTGGCTGTCATTTGACACATTCTTTAAAGCTTGCAATTAATGTTGGCAGTGGTGAGTCGCTTAAAGATTGACACTAACAGTCTTTGACTTTGATCATTTGATACACGGCCTGATGATTGACTACATCATGTGTAAGAAGTTTACTTGAAGTGGATATGTAGGCTATCATATAGATGTGCATGTGCATCGTATGGATGTCATGTTTTTCATGTGAAGGTCCTTGTGGATATTTGAAAGTGTGTTATGTTTATCATGAATATCGCGTCATCCTAAGCACTATATTGTCTGATCTGAACAGTGGGTGTGAGCATTCTTTTCATGATTAGCTGTTGTGTCTACTTCATGGTATGGTGGAAACGGAGGACAAAGAGGATCTACTTCGTGCAAAATGGCGGGGTGCAATTTCAAGCATTTTTGAACGAGAGGATGGGAAGTAAAGCGACACGGCTGTTTACAGCAGAGGAGTTAGAGGCAGCAACAAACAACTATGCGGAGGGTATGAAGCTGGGAACAGGAGGGTCTGGGGTGGTTTTCAAGGGGGTACTGAAGGATGGGAAGTGGGTGGCCATCAAGAGGGCCAAGAGCATGGGGTACAAAGATGCAAGCAACAGCGAGTTGTTTTTGAACGAGATTGCCATCTTGATACAGATTAACCATAGGCACATAGTGCGACTTCTCGGTTGTTGTTTGGAGATGGAGGTTCCGTTGCTTGTGTATGAGTTTGTTTCCAATGGAAATGTGGCAGAAAATTTGGCAGCTAAGAGGGAAATAGAAGTCGGGATGAGCTGGGAACAGAGGGTAAAAGTCGCTCGTCAGGTGGCAGAAGCACTGGCGTACTTACATGCAGCTGCCTCTCCGCCTATTTTACACCGGGATGTCAAGTCAGAGAATGTGCTTTTGGATGAGAATTTGGATGCCAAAGTTGCTGACTTTGGTCTTTCACGCCTTCTTCCTGAGGATACCGAGCAGGTTGCGACTGCCATACAGGGGACCGTTGGCTACCTTGACCCTGAGTACTTTGTAACATTGCACCTTTCCGACAAGAGTGATGTCTATAGCTTCGGTGTGATACTTGCGGAGCTCATCACAGGGCTCAAACCTGTCGACAGACAGGAGCGAGATCCCTGCTTTGCCAACCTTGCCCTCCTTTTTGTTGCAGCATTGCAAACAGATAGCCTTGATAAGCTCATCGACTCTCGCCTCAGTAATGCCTCAGTATATACTCAATCGTACATTCACCCTTCGGTTATGGCTGTAGCAGCCCTTGCTCGTCGTTGTCTTGCACTTGAGGGGTCTCAACGTCCCTCTATGAACCAAGTTGCACATGAGCTGCGTTGTTTATCTGATGCTTTGGAAACTTTTGTAGAGGGATACGAGGATGAAACTTCTCCACTTCTTGACTCTAGGAAAGGAATATGTATTCCAGATTTGGAGCGTGGTGTTGCCAATCAAGTCGAAGGGTCTCAGAGCTATGGTTCACTTTCTGGCTCCGTTCAGAGAGAGCTTCTGGATGGCACCATTCTGCTTCGTTGATGGAGTTCTTTGGCACCGATGCAAGGCCAAGGTAACAAGCCTGCCATCCATCAGTGTCTTTGAGGGACATTGGCCGAATGAGATTACTATGTTTCGTTCTCGGGTATTATGTGTCTGAATCTGAAGGACGAAGTCGCAAGTAAGCTGATGTCTCTTGTTCCTTATTGGATCAGTTGTTGTCAGGATGGAAACAACCTAAACTATGATGAGAACTCAATTTCCATGAACCAGAAGATGAGCCCCTTTGCGCCGAAAAACACCCACAATGTTATTTTGTGGAGGGTAAGATATATGCTTCTCAAGCACCTATAATGTACATATAGTTTAGTTAGTTTGTCTCTCTCATGATAGATAACAGGATTGGCAAATTCCATCACCAGCTGTGTTCGGTCAATACCATATTCTAGTAAATAAGCTTATTTTGTGTCTTTTATAAGAGGAATTCTAGAAATTTATGCAATTTTTTCACACTTTTCTTACTATTTTTCTCATATTTAAGAAAGTGGTCTCTCTCTCTCTCTCTCTCTCTCTCTCTCTCTCTCTCTCTCTCTCTCTCTCTGTGTGTGTGTGTGTGTGTGTGTTTGTGTGGACGATATCCTTTTGTAGAAATAGGCTTTGGATGATACCAGGATACACACACGACTATAGGCAAGCGGAACATATATATAGTGTATTTTTTTAAAAGATTCAAGGCAAAATACATAAGTGTGTAAGGGATTGTTATAGAGCGTATAGAAAAAGCTTAACAAAAACCGTATACAAAAACCTTTAACAAGAAAGTGGACACGACTAGAGATGGATTACAATGAAGTGTAGCCTTGTTTGGTATCCCTTTACAAAGTGGATGAGGCCAAAGGTGTTGGTGTAAGGAGAATTGTGTTGCACACGTTTTTTTCTCGTCACAAAGTGCTAGCACATTCATGGTGTATGATGTAAGTGATTATGTCTTTGAGATTCTCATGCTTTGCTAGGTGATGATGTTATTTTAGCTTCTAGAACGAGATGGCTTAATATGTTTGCTAAGCCATTCTTAGAACCTTTTACATGTTCGTATTTGTATTTTTGCTAAGCAAGCTTAGAAGTAAAAAACCGAGAAAAATTGTGAAGATCCATTTGAAGAATGACAGTTCTTCGTATTAAAAAGAACCAAAATGTTTTAACACTGAAGTTGGCCGCCAGTATTTCATGTTGAGCACAAGGATAATTTTGTTTTGCTTTCAAGAAAGAACCACTAGCAAATTTGCACACCATTAATTCTTTGTTCTCATTGTCCTCGAAGAGAAGAGCTCCCATGCTTTGTGAGAAGCATCAGTTTGAGGATGAGTTGTCCATTGCCAGGCAACTTTAGTGGAGAAAACTAATTACAAATCATCTTGATTAGCTGTATAATTTTAATGTGAGATGCATCCCATTTCTTTGACTTATCTTTATATAGACGTTATTAGT
This sequence comes from Adiantum capillus-veneris, assembly GCF_014529385.1. Taxonomy (NCBI): domain Eukaryota; kingdom Viridiplantae; phylum Streptophyta; class Polypodiopsida; order Polypodiales; family Pteridaceae; genus Adiantum; species Adiantum capillus-veneris. The sequence continues at coordinate 99,662,018 of NC_140949.1, read as the reverse complement.
TTTTCTTTGTAAGAGTGGCTCTTGCTAAGCGAAGCTGCATTTAGCATATGACAAAACTAATCCTGTTTTTATCAACAATCGCATGAATTTTTTAACGATGTTTAATATGAAATTCCATACTCTTAGAGTATATTAAAATATCACCAAAATATAATACACATAATTCTATGATAGGGCCAAATATTGACGTCTCGACCCCTAGCTATCATTCCAAAGGAGCATTCTTTAGATCCATAGGCATGGATATCCACTGGAACATGCCTTGAGGTACAATGTCATAAAAACTAATATCTAATACTCCCAAATGATTTTCTCATGTTAAAATGATCATTTAATACTGGGAAGTACCAGGAAAGTAAAAGCTAGAATATTGGTAAGGCCGTCAGACCGGTCTCTGTCAGGGATCCAAAGGAGAAAAAATAGGGATTCAAAGGGGGACATTCTGCAAAAGAGCAATGTGCTTTAATGGGACATAAAAGACCTAAGGTTCAACTCCATAAGACTTCCATAGCTAAGGTTCCAAAAATTAACTCATAAATCCAATGGCCAAATCAAGGGAAAATTTGGATGGTCATAGGAAGACTAAAAAGTCTTCTCACATCCCTAGGAAGGAGGGGGGGAGCCTTGTTAGTAGGGGATAAGAGAGAAACACACACACACACACACACACACACACACACTCTCTCTCTCTCTCTCTCTCTCTCTCTCTCTCTCTCTCTCTCTCTCCAAGGCTCCCCCTTTACACAAAGGGAATATTGGACACATGTCAGGTTCCTAGGCTAGTTTCCCCCAACCTCCCCTCAAATCCTATTGGATGGTCATAGAGGTGGATGAGAATTAGGCTAGAGTAAAATTAGTCTAATCAATTTAAAAATGCTTGATAAAAGAACCAATAGAAATTAAGCTCCCTAGAAGACTATTGGACAGTCTACCCGGTCAGCAACCCAATGACTTGCCTGATTCCCATTGGCCAGAAGACTAAGAGGTCCAATGAGAGTTTAATTGAATCAATTAATTACCTAAAGCTCTCACAAAAGGGGAAAGGGGGACACATGTCACAAGGCTAGCAATTATGCTTCTAATTTGTGATTGGCTAAGCTTTACAGGGACCAATGGGATGCCAACATGAGCAAATAGCAAGAGGGGTCGACCAAGATGAGAGAGAAGGTTGCATTTTACTCTAACTCATTGCTTCACACACAGACAACTCATTTGTGCAAGAAAAACTCCATCTCCTTCCCCAAGCATTGAGAAGTAGAGGCCTATACCAACAACTCTTGGCTATGGAATGCAAATCCAACCAAGAGCCAAGCTTCAATGGCATGCTCATTTCCTCCACCGTGCTAATTACTAAGCTAAGCTATGCTATTAGAGTGATTATGTGAGGAGAATACTTCTTTCTTGTAAGATACCTCTTCTTCCTCTCAATCTATCCTTATTCCCTGCTAGCTCCCACCATTTTTAAAGGTGTGTGAGGTCTTGGACTGAGGCTAGGGACACTAGGTGTGTTTTTCAAGAATAATTTGGTGCACGAAGCTTCCATCTTCATTGCACCAATGAGTTTTGTTAAGGAACACAAGAATTGTATTGTACAAAAGTCTACTTTGATGGGAGAAGCTATAATAAAACTCCTTTATGGAGGAGGGACCGGCTCCATGTAAATCGGGTCCTCAACTGTGTCACTTGTTCTATTTCTCTCTCTTTTCAAGTATTGTCAATGCCAAATTAACTAGGTGTAAATTGCTAGGTTGCTTTCTCAAATTAAGTACTCTCTCTATGCTCATTAGGAACTTGTTTTTAATGAAATGCTCACTATGTTATCAATTTCCGCTACACAAAAGTTACTAGTGCATTAAATGTTACGTTGGTGTCAGAGCTATTGGTTTCCCTTTTCTTGCTCAAGAAGAGAGGTCCTCAAGGTTGCTACAAATGGTTGGTGTTATTAATTGCAAAAGAGTAAGTAGAATAAAGATTTTTCATCCTTGAAGCATGCCTATTTTATGCAGTTAACGGGGATACCGTCAAGAGCTATGGTCTTAATAATAGAGTCCTATGGGGCTTGCCTATGGCTTAACCATTATTGAGCTATTAGAAGCTTGACAGGAACCGGTGTTGTCTTGGCTTTGTTGAACCCTCTCTTCTATTCCTTGCAATTAATAATATTCGAGCCACGGGTATAGATGCTTGAGTGCTTATCCTTGAAGGTAAAGAGAAGTAGCAACTAGGGCTTGAAGTGCCAAAGTACAAGTAAAAGTTTACATCTAGAATTTACTAGTATGGTTGACAAAGGAAAAGAGATTGAAATGAATGTTGCTAGCTTTGATTTTACTAATGAAAGAGAAACTAATGATGCCTCTATGCTTGTAAACTATCTTGTTTCTAGGTTTCAAAAAGCCATGGGCAACCCATCCCTCCAAGGTGAAGTGCTACAACAATTGCGCACCCATGGTATTTTCCAAACTCCCCACCAAGAAGAGAGAGTACCTAGGAGGCCTCCTTGTGAGACTTTCAAAAGAGGACTCTCTCCGATAAGGGAAGAAGAAGAGGATCCGTACGAAGGGCTCAAAAATCTACTACTCGATGACGCATCTCCTTCCCAAAGGAGAACCCAAGTTTCAACGGTAGAGCCCCCACCAAAAGAATGAGAAAGAAGTGAGTCTCCCACCACCTCGACGGAGATGGCTCCACAAAGACGGCGGGCAAAACACTCTCCAACACCCCCTAAACGAAGAAGACCATCGCATACTTCTCTACACCATAATTCAAAGAGGGATGAGAGAAAGCAAGAGAAGAAAAAGGCGAGAAAGAGGTCACCCTCTTCTCCATCTTCTTCATCCTCTTCCTCTTCTGAAGAAAGTGATGGTGTAGACAAGGAGGAACAAGGGAATAAAAATGCGATAAAGAGGTCACCCTCTTCTCCATTCTCCTCATACTCTTCCTCTTCTGAAGAAAGTGATGGTGCAGCTCTTGAACCACCTAAAAGAAGAGGCCATAGAAAATTTTATGCCACCTGGAAGAGGTCGTCCAATCTCAAAAAGTGTAAAGAGGGAGGAAAGAACATCTCTTTCCTTACCTACGATGGCACTTTTGGTGCTACTGACAAAGTCTTGGCCTTTATCCAACAATTTGATGTGGCGTTTGGAGATGAGGGCTTCACGAAGTCCTCTAAGCTACGTCATGTAGCCATGCATTTTCAAAAGTCCGCCAGGCAATGGTGGTATAGCCTACAGGCAAATGGTGAAGCTCCACGAACATCGAAAGCTTTAAGAGCTTCCATCATGAAGCAGTTTTTGGCTACCGATGCCAAAGAAAAAGTACTCACTCAATGGCGAAGCTTGAAGCTCTCTCCCTACAAATCTCTTCACAAATATGTAGACAAGTCTTGGGATTTACATTGCAAAGCCACTGCCTTCAAAAAGATGGATTTTGGAGAGCAAAAACAACAATTTTGTGCGGGTTTAATTGAGGATATGGCAGAGTATGTTAATTCCCAAAGGCCACGTATCATATCTACGGTCATACACCATACCATGGTGGCGTCACAAATCAACTTTCAACAAGGGGCTAAGAGAAATCTTAAGCCCACGGAAAACAAGGACCGTAACGAACCGAAGGGGAAGGACAACGTCCAAAAGTCTCCCAAAGGCAACGCCAACAACAACAAAGCTAAGGAGAAGGGAGTTTATAAGGGCAAAAATAAACTCTCCTGAAGAGCTAGAGTGTTATCCGAAAGATAACCGTTGTTTCAAGTGCGGGGAGCAAGGGCATGCCTATCGTGCTTGCCCCCACAAGAATACATGTAATGAGCCTCCTAGAGATACCTTGGTTGAAATTCAAGGAGAGGATGCTCATCACAAAGGATCTCCTCTATGTCATGTGTTAGGCAATAAGACATAGCTAAATAGATAATTGAGTAGATTACTTAATGGAGAGAGACAGATTTACATACACGAGATTATAGAGTAGAGAGAGAGAGAGAGAGAGAGAGAGAGAGAGAGAGAGAGAGAGAGAGTACACACGATATACGTGGTTCACCCAATGTGGGCTACGTCCACGGGAAAGCAGCCACTCAATGGCTTTAGTACTTCAAAACAAGAAGTAGTTTACAAAGGGATTATACCCTTAATGGAGCTCCCGCCTTGCTTCACTCTCACCACCTCACACTCACCTTGTTGCATCAACTTCACACTATATGAAATGTGTGTAGACATGGCCTCCTTTTATAGGCCAAAAGGGCTTCCCTCTCTCATGAGAGGCAGCCACGTGTAGCCGCCCTTGTGTAGATAAGTCCAAATCGGACCCTTCAATCTGCCCATGTGTGGCCGCCCTTGAAAAAACAAGTCTGCTTTTGAATTTGGCCACCGGCCACCGGCCATTGACTACCGGCCACCGGCCAATCGATGGTTGTTTTCCGACCACTTTCCGGCCGCCGTCCGGCCATAATATTCCGACGAAAAGAAATATTCCGGCGAGGAAAAAAAAGTCTTGGGGGAGGCCCCTAAAGTTGCCCCCTGATTTTTTACTGTGAAAATTTTGGTTTCCAACGAGTGATTTTCCTTCATGCACGATGGCTTCTCCTCATAATGGGGGCCTTACAAATGTGCGCTTTTACCACAGAAAATTATAAGGGTAAATCAGGCTCCATACTTAACAATCTCCCACTTGGAGACTGATCTCCAAACCAAACCTGTGACTGCTTTCCATTCTGGCTTCTTATCCTTGAATGCCGATTAAAGATGAGAAAAAGCTCAACTTCTCCTTGTTGACCACCTTTGTAAACATGTCTGCAGGATTTTCACTTGTATGCACCTTTCCTAGCTTTAGCTGTCCCTCTTCCAAAAGAGTGCGTATGAAGTGATATCTCACCTCAATGTGCTTTGTCCTTGAATGAAAGGCTGAGTTCTTTGCAAGATGGATAGCGCTTTGGCTATCACTGTACAAGACACAATTGTCTTGTTTGAATCCAAGCTCTTCTAAGAATCTGTGAAGCCACAAAATTTCTTTGCTTGCCTCCGTCATTGCTACATACTCTGCTTCCGTGGTAGAAAGTGAAACCACTTTCTGCAGCTTTGAAGCCCAGCTTACTGCTGTGCCTTCAACCATGAACACATAGCCAGTAGTGCTCCTTCGAGTATCTTTGTCACCTACCATATCTGCATCAGCATACCCTTCTAGAAAAATATCAGTTCCTCCAAAATACAAAGCATTTGTTGTTGTCCCTTTTAGATACCTAAGTATCCACTTCACAGCTTGCGAATTCTCTTTACCTGGGTTGTCCATGAACCTACTCACAACTCCCACTGCATGTGCAATGTGTGGCCTTGTCCAGACCATAGCATACATTAGAGAACCTACCGCTGCAGCATATGGAACTTTAGACATATAGGCTATCTCCTCTTGTGTCTTTGGACACATATCCTTCGTTAGTTTAAAATGACCAGCCAAAGGTGTAGAAACTGGTTTTGCATTTTGCATTCTTTCTAGTACCTTCTTGATGTAATCTTTTTGAGATAGCTTTATTGTCTTCTTCGTCGTGTCCCTTGATATTTTCATACCAAGTATCCTCTTTGCAGCACCTAAATCTTTCATTGAAAAAGAGTTAGACAGCTCCTCTTTTAGGTCTTTGATGTCCTGCATGTTAGCACTTGCAATCAACATGTCATCAACATACAACATTAGGATGATGAATTTCCCATCTCCCAAATTCTTCGTGTAGACGCAGTGATCCGAGTTGCATCTTGTGAATCCATGATCCAACATCCATCGATCAAACTTCAAGTACCATTGTCTTGATGCTTGCTTTAAACCATACAGGCTCTTCTTTAATCTGCAAACCATTTTCTCCTTACCTTTTACTTCATACCCCTTTGGTTGAAGCATGTAGATTTCCTCCTCTAAGTCACCGTGAGGGAATGCCGTATTTACATCCATTTTCTCGAGATTTAGATCATGAGCAGCCACAAGGCTTAAGACAAGCCTACTTGAGTTCATTTTTACAACATGAGAAAATATTTCATTGAAGTCAATACCTTTCTTTTGAGAAAAACCTTTTACCATAAGCCTAGACTTGTACCTTTTCTTCCCACCTTCTTCTTCCTTCAGCTTGTACACCCATTTGTTTTGAAGTGCCCGCATGCCTTTAGGAAACTCAACCAACTCCCATGTTTGGTTGCGATGTAGTGAGTCCATCTCCACTTGCATGCTCTTCGTCCATTCTTCGTTGGATTCATGTTGCATAGCTTCTTCGTATGATTCTGGCTCTCCAAAATCTGAGATCAAGAGATGGTTGAAGGAAGGAACAAACCTTTTTGGAGGTCTACTTGCTCTTGTAGATCTTCGGGGAATAGGTTGAGGCTCCTCATTTGGTTGACGTTGTTGCACATTGTCACCGTTTGCAGTCCTTGAGTCTTCACCGTCCTCAAGCTCCATGTACTCATCACCTGTTTCTTTTGTTTGTTTTCTTTCCAAGTAATCTTTGTACATATTTTGTTCGTTAAAAATTACATCCCTACTCCTTAAGATTTTACCATCTTCAGGATTCCATAGGCGATACCCAAAGTCACCTTCTCCATAGCCAATGAAGAAACATTTTTTGGACTTTGCATCTAGCTTTGATCTTAGGCTTCTATCTATGTGCATGAAAGCCTCACACCCAAACACTTTGAGAAATGCATAATTCACCGGTTTACCTGTCCATGCCTCTTCTGGAACTCCCCCATCCAATGCCGTTGAGGGTGACCGATATATTAAGTACACAGACGTACTTACAGCTTCCGCCCAAAGCTCAAGCGGTAGGCCTGCATGTAGCCGCATGCTTCGTGCTCGCTCCATGATTGTCCTGTTCATCCTTTTCGAAATACCATTTTGCTGAGGTGTCCTTGGGGTTGTCCTTTGCCTCCGAATGCCATTGCTAGCACGAAAGCTTTCAAAAGCTTGGCTGCAATATTCGCCTCCATTGTCGGATCTGAGGCATTTAACCTTGGTACCTGTTTCATTCTCCACAAAGGCTTTCCACCTTTGAAATATGGAAAATACATCGGATTTATTCTTCATGACATAAACCCATGTTTTTCTAGTCGCATCAGCTATGAATGTTACATAGTACAATGAGCCACCAAGTGATGGTGTACTTGCAGGACCCCAAACATCAGAATGAACCAACTCAAGTTTTTTTATTTTTTCTTTCATTTCCTGATTTTTGAAATTTTACCCTCTTTTGTTTACCATAAACACAATCTTCAAAGAACTCTAAGTCCACTTCTTTCAAACCTGGTAGAAGCTTCTTTGTTTGAAGGATTTGCATTCCTTTGGCACTCATATTCCCAAGTCGGTAGTGCCACACCGCACTGTCAACTTCTGTAGTTGCTGCACAAGCTGAAGGTTGCGTGCTAACAGTACACAAGTAAAGTGTACCGACTTTTTCTCCCTTGGCAACCACCAAAGATCCCTTTGAGATCTTCCACCGTTTGTTTCCGAATGCAATGTTGTGACCTTCATCGTCCAATTGTCCTGTAGAGATCAAATTTTTGCGAAGAGAAGGAACATGCCTAACATCTATAAGCTTCCATTCATTTCCGTTAGCAGTTTTGACAGAAACTGTACCTTTGCCGACAATCTCACAAGCTTCATCATCTCCCAAGTATACATACCCAAAATTACCTTTGGTGTAATCTTGGAAATGTTGCTTGTGTGGTGTCGCATGGAATGAAGCCCCGGAATCTACTATCCAGGAATTAGACACATTGTCTAGTGAGAGAATTAGAGCATCTTGCTCTACTTTACTTGCCACATTGGCCTCTGATGTTGGCTTGTTGTCTTGAGACTTTGTCTCCTTCTTCTTCTTGGACCAGCAATCCTTCTTGACGTGGCCCTTCTTGCCGCAGTTCCAACATTTAAGAACCGACTTTGTGTGTGACTTGCTTCGTCTTAAGCGATCACGACCCTTTTGGTTTTTGAACCTCTCCTTAGGCCTTCCTCTTGTTTCCACTAACAATGCAACACTTGATGATTCTCCTGTGCTTCTCCTTCGTATTTCCTCGCTTAGGAGAACACCCACAACATCATCAAACTTAAGAGTATTTGTACCAGAGATAGATTTACTTACAGCCATCACAAGGCTGTCCCAACTATCCGGTAGAGATGATAGTATAAGGAGAGCTCGCACTTCGTCATCGAAATTGATTTTCACCGATCGAAGTTGACTTATGTTTGTGTTAAAGTCATTTAGGTGTTCTACAACTGAACCATTCTCTGCCATCTTTAGATTGAACAAGCGCTTCATAAGAAATACCTTATTGGATGCCGATGGTTTCTTGTAGAAGTCGTCAAGTGACTTCATCATGTCCTCCGTGGTCTTCATCTCCGAAACATTGAAGGCCACCGTTGACGCCAAGCTTAACCGGATTGTTCCTAGTGCCTTTCGATCAAGGACAATCCATGCTTCATCTACCATTAGTGCGGGCTTCTTCGCAAGACCGCCTAGTGGCAAATAGAGGTCCTTCTGGTAGAGCTAGTCTTCAATCTGCATCTTCCAATGTTGGTAGTTTTTGCCGTTGAACTTTTCAATCTTGAGCTTCCCTTCCTCCGCCATAACTCCCACTCAATTCAAGGAATCCTTTCCTTGAGATAATTTAGCTACAAGCAAACCTTGCTTTGATACCAATTGTTAGGCAATAAGATGTAGCTAAATAGATAATTGAGTAGATTACTTAATGGAGAGAGACAGATTTACATACATGAGATTATAGAGTAGAGAGAGAGAGAGAGAGAGAGAGAGAGAGAGAAGAGAGAGAGAGAGAGAGAGAGAGAGAGAGAGAGAGAGAGAGAGAGAGAGAGAGAGAGTACACACGATATACGTGGTTCACTCGATGTGGGCTACGTCCAGCCACTCAATGGCTTTAGTACTTCAAAACAAAAAGTAGTTTACAAAGGGATTATACCCTTAATGGAGCTCCCGCATTGCTTCACTCTCACCACCTCACACTCACCTTGTTGCATCAACTTCACACTATATGAAATGTGTGTAGACATGGACTCCTTTTATAGGCCAAAAGGGCTGCCCTCTCTCATGAGAGGCAGCCACGTGTAGCCGCCCTTGTGTAGATAAGTCCAAATCGGACCCTTCAATCCGCCCATGTGTGGCCGCCCTTGAGAAGACAAGTCCGCTTTTGAATTCGGCCACTGGCCACCGGCCATTGACTTCTGACCACCGGCCCTCGTCCATTGACTACCGACCACCGCGGCCATCGGCCATTTACTACCGGCCACTGGCCAATCGACGGTTGTTTTCTGACCACTTTCTGGCCGCCGTCCGACCATAATATTCCGACGAGGAAAAAAAAAAGTATCGGGGGCTTCCGCCCCTGAGGCCCATAAAGTTGCCGTTGATTTTTGACTGTGAAAATTTTGGTTTCCGGCGAGTGATTTTCCTTCACGCACGATGGCTTCTCCTCATAATGGGGGCCTTACAAATGTGCGCTTTTACCACAGAAAATTACAAGGGTAAATCAGGCTCCATACTTAACATCATGCTTGGGGAAAGGTAATAGAACATGATTCTTTTATTCTCTTCGACCTTGGTTCTACTCACAATTTCGTATCCACAGAGTTGGCCACCAAGCTAGACATCCAAGTTTATGAGATGGGAGATTTCCTACCTGCCGATGGTGCTTTTAAGGGGCAAGAATCCTCAGTCACTCCCTTAAATGGGAAATTGAGGCTCTATGTCCAAAGCTATGTGGACAAGGAGGATTTCTTTATCTCCCCTCTCAAGCACGAGGATGTAATCCTTGCGGCACCATGGTTTGATTGAATGGCTGCAAATGTTAAATTCCTTGAAAGGCAAACCTACTTTAGGTTCAGGGAAAAAGATATGTACATAGATGCTAAGGAGTTGGGTAGTACCATACCTCTTGTACATAAGCAAGCTTTCAATAAGTCAATAAAGAGCTCTATTTCCGTGTACATGATTTTTGTTAAAGATTCTCAAAATGAACCTAATGCTTTAGCAAAAGAAAATATAAATATTCAAAAGGAATTAGAGTTATCCAATTTTCTCAAGGGGTTCCAAGATGTTTTTATTGATAATATCCCTTGTGAACTACCTCCTAAACGAGCCAATGACGACCATGCAATTGAACTTCTTCCAAGAAGTTCACCGCCTAATAAACCTCCTTATCAAGTTTCTCAAGCTCAACAAGAGGAGATTATGTGGCAAGTGCTTGAGTTAGTTGAGAAAGGCATGGTTAGGCCTAGCTCATCTTCATTTTGTTCACCAGCGTTATTCGTGCAAAAGAAAGACGTCACATATCGTATGTGTGTCGACTATAGAGCAATAAATAGGATCACTATCAAAAAAAGGTTTCTGGCTCCATGGGTAGAAGACCTATTTGATAAGCTACAAGGGTTGACCTACTTCAGTAGGATTGACCTAAAAAGTGGCTACCATCAAATAAGGATAGTTGATCAAGACATTGTAAAGACCGCATTTCGCACTAAATTTGGTCTTTATGAGTACATTGTCATGCCTTTTGGCTTGACCAACGCACCAACCACATTTAACTGCTTGATGGAGATGCTATTCAGCCTCACTGAACCTTTACTGGAGGTTCTTTGATGATATAATCATCTATTCTAATTCATTAGATGAACACAAGCAACACCTCCAGGTAATATTTCAAGTTTTACGAGAGGATAAGCTTTATATAAATCAAAAGAAAAGTGAATGTTCTTACAAGAAATTCTGTATTTAGGTCACATTATCTCTCACGATGGCATCCAAATGGATCCATCAAAGCTAGAGGTAATAAAAGGATGGCCTAATCCAAGGAATCTGCATGAACTAAGAAGCTTTATAGGTATGTGTGCATACTATAGACACTTCATAGAAAAATTATCACAAATCGCAGGACCATTACATGACCTAACCAAGAAAAACGTTAGGTATATATGGTCTACCAAGGAGAAAAATGCTTTTAAAAAGCTTATCTCTCAACCTGTGCTTATACTACCGGCTCTCTCAAAGCCATTTGAGATGCGATGCCTGTGGTGATTGCCTTGGAGCTGTTTTACTCCAAGAAGGGCACACCATAGCCTATGAAACTCGAAGGATAGACCCTGTTGAGCAAGCTCTAGGCATATATGAGAAGGAACTCTTAGCAGTTCTACAGTTACTGGAAAATCCTTTCATTCTATGATGATCACCAAAGCCTTAAGTAGTTCATGACGCAGACCAATCTCTGTGACAAACAACTGAGGTGGAAAAATTTCTTTTTGCAATTTTATTTTCATATTGCTCACATTGCTGGCAAGCATAATCAAATAGCCGATGCACTCTCAAGACAACCGAGAGTGAATGCGGTATCCATAGCAACTCACAAGATCTATCTTCTATGATAGATGAGTATGCTATTGATCCCAATTTTAGAGATGTGATTTCAGCCCTTGCACTAGGGAAGAATGAAGAACCATTTACCCTACAAGATGGTTATCTTCTTTATGGCAATAGACTATGCGTTACTAACTCACTACGTGAGAAATCAATGTATGAATCTCATGCTCCTCCTTATGCGGGGCATAGAGGGATTCACTCTACCATAAAAGGGATAGAAACATATTTCTATTGGCCTGCCATGAAAGCAAACGTGCAAGAGTATGTTTCAAAATGTTGGTATGCCAAAAGAAAAAGTTTGATAGAGCGAAGCAACTTGGATTGCTTCAAACTTTTCCAATCCCTAATTCACCGTGGGAGAGCATATCCATGGATTTTATCTTTGGATTGCCCAAGCCTATCCATGGGAATACATGAATATGGATGATAGTAGACAAGTTTAGCAAACAAGCACACTTCATACCTGTCAAAAATACTATCAAAGCCCATCAAATGGCAACCCTCTTTATATCACAAATCTTCAAGTACCACGGCTTGCCAATGTCCATAGTGTCAGATAGAGATCATAGAATGATCAGTAATTTTTGGAAGTGTCTCTTTGAGAATTTAGGTACAAGGCTAAACTTCTCTTTGGCCTATTATCCCCAAATGGATGGCCAAATTGAAATGTCTAACCTAACAATTCTTGATCTACTAAAAGCCTATGTAACGGAAGTAGATCAAAGGTACCAATGGGAGAAGTACTTACCCTTAGTGGAGAAGTACCATTGGACGACATAAACACAAGGTATTACAAGGCGATAAGACTATCCGATGATATCTTATCAAGTTTAAAAATTATCCTTTTGAAGATGCTAGATGGATGCAAGGCATACAATTAAAGGATAACCTAAACCTTGTCAATGCTTACAATGATTCCCTAGAGTAAGCAAATGTAAATATGTATAAATGAACAAAGTTTTTGTCTTATAAGACTCTCTTTTTCTTTATTGTGCGCACATGCTAATGAGTATGCATGCTTAGGATCATTTTTGTGGAGACAACGCCTCCCGAACACCAAGTAGAGTTTGTCACTCTACTATGAAGATTGATACGGACTAATGTGCAAACATGCTTGCGGCAGATAACGCTCTCAAGCACCACATGGACTAGTCATTCATTCTGGGACGATGTCATAGGGTAAAATAGGGATCCTCTACCCACTAGCAAACGTACTAATCACTACGCGTTATCTTCTCTACCTCATAGTCTAGGACGACTATGATTTCAAGAGAGAGGTAATGTCATAAAAACTAATATCTAATACTCCCAAATAATTTTCTCATGTTAAACTGACCATTTAATATTGAAAAGTACTAGGGGAGTAAAAGCTAGAATATTGGTAAGGCTGCCAAGCCGGTCTCTGTCCGGGATCCAAAGGAGGGAAAATAGGGATCCTAAGGGGGACAATCTGCAAAGAGAAATGTGCTTCAATGGGGCTTAAAAGACCTAAGGTTCAGCTCCATTAATACTTCCATAGTCTAAGGTTCCAAAAATTAACTCATAAATCTAAGACTAGACAACGTACAATTGAACAGGCTTTTATTGCTTCTCAAAGAAAGGGTGGTAACAGCAATGCAGCCACTTCTTATGGTTCTACTGCGAGTGGCAACACTTCTGTTCCTAATACTTCTGCTGGCAGCACTTTGTCTGAAAATTCTGGTGATAAGGGCAAAAAGAAGATGCATTGCCATTATTGTAAAGCTAATAATCACTTGATCAAAGATGAAGGCCAAAGAGGCAAAGAAGAAAGAGGGTGGTTCCACTGCAAATGCTGGCTCCACTACAAATGCAGCTATTGTTGAGTCTTCTACAAAAGGAGACTGTGATGCTGATGTTGATGAAGAATGGGCTTTTAGTGCAGAGTGCACTTACAATCCTGCTGTCCATGATGCATGCATGTCAGTTGCTACAGATTCACATGTGTTATATTTTGACAGGTGGTGCTACAAAGCACATTATCTCACATCATGATTTGTTTACCTCTCTTGAGTCTGTCCCTCATGGGAATTCAGTCACTTGTGCCAACAATGCCTCTCATCCGGTCCAGGGAGTTGGAAAGATGTGCTTACTGCTGCAAATGGCAGTTATTTTACACTTGTTGATGCACTTTATTATGTACATGGGATCAAGAATAATCTTTTGTCTGTATCTACACTTGCTAGACTTGGACTTGTAGTCAAGTTTGTGGATGACAAATGTACAATACATGATTTCACTTTTGGAGATAAAATTGTTGCATCTGGTGTATTACGTCGTGGGCTGTATAAGCTCACTTTATATGACAAGTGTGGGTAGAACTTTGCAAATGCATTTGTGGATTCGAAGGCTATTTCAGATGCAAAACTTTGGCATGCACATTTTGGGCATCTAAATTTTGCTAGTTTGCTGCATTTGCAAAAATCTGATATGGTTGCTTCTTTACCGCCTCTTAAAGCACCTGTCAAACATGTTTGTGAAGGCTGTATTTTGGGTAAAATGCAACGTTCTAAGTTTCCAAAGGATGGTTTAGTTAGGGCCACATGCAGGTTGCAGCTTGTGCATAGTGATGTTTGTGGGCCCATGCAAACTCCGTCCTTGGTGAATTACCTTTACTTTATGACTTTAATTGATGATTACTCCAACCATGCTTGGGTATTTTCGCTTAAAGAAAAGTCCGAAGTTTTTATGTGTTATTTTTGGCTACGGCTGAAAATGTCTCAAAATTTTACTATGGGCACCCTCCGTTCCGATCGAGGGGGGGGAGTATATGTCTCATGAATTTATACATTACTTGCTAGTCATGGGATAAAACACCAATGTACAGTGCCTTATACATCTCAACAACATGGTGTTGCTGAGAGGAAAAACATGTCACTTACAAAAATGGCAGGATGTATGGTCAAAAGTCAAGCTTTGCCGCATTCTTTTCGGCCATCATGTGTGCCACTTATGTACTAAACAGGTGTCCTACAAAAGCTTTACAGTCCATTACTTCATATGAAGCATGGCATGATAGAAATCCTTCTATTGAGCACATGCATGTTTTTGACTGTTTGGCATATGCTTTGGTGCCACCAACACAACGCAGAAAATTGGATGATAAGGATGTCAAATGTATTTTTGTTGGTTATAATGCTGAAAGCAAACGTTACAGGTTGTATCATCCACAAACAAAGCGTATTTTGGTTTCACGAGATGTTGTGTTTGTGGAAGATTCTGTTCAACCCTTGCTGTCATGTACTAGAGACAGTAATGTAAGCTCACAGGACATTTATGACACTTTGTTGCCTCTTTTCAGTGGTGGAATACGAATGTAAATTCCATTGATGCAATGTAAAACCTATGGGGGTTTCTGAAAATGTTACAGATCAGCCTATTACTGATGTAGATGTACATGATGTACTTGATGAGGAAAGGGTTGAAAATGAGTAGGCTAGAGGTATGCCAAAATGGTGGTGCATACATTGCATGACAGTAAATTGGATGCACCTTTGCCTAGTCATACTCGTTCAGGCTCTCGCCATGCATCTTATGCATCAGATTGTTATGCTTTGGTTGTGTCAGCTTACATGATGTTGAGGAACCTCTGTCTTTTGATGAAGCACATAATTCAAAAAATTGGATGGCTGCCATGCAATCAGAATATGATGCACTTATAGAAAATGACACATGGACTTTATGTGATTTGCCTCCTAGAAAAAAGGCCATTGGTACAAAGTGGGGTTACAAGTTGAAATGCAGGCCAAATGGTGAGGTTGATCGCCATAAGGCCCCACTTGTTGCAAAGGGTTACGCACAGTAAAAAGGCATAGATTATGAAGAGACTTTTGCTCCCACTTGTCGTATGACTACTGTGTGTTTTCTATGTGCATTGGCAGCTCATTTTGGTTAGGATATACATCAATCAAAAATTTTATTGCTTTCTTGAATGGTGACATATTTGAGAAAGTTTATGTAGCCTCGCAAATGTAAAAATTCTTTGTATGGGTTGAAGCAATCTCCTCGTGCTTGGTATGAGAGGGCTGGCACCCATTTTGTCAAACGAGGCTTTTGTAACAGTCCAATAGAAAGCACATTGTATGTAAAGCATGAGGGTGATGTACTTCTCATTGTGTTCTTTATGTAGATGACTTGCTGGACCACTGGACCAAATGAAAGACATATTGCTGAATTTAAGGCTGATTTGAATGAAACTTTCAAGATGAAAGATTTGGGACTGTTGCATAATTACGTTGGGATACAGTTTAAGCAGTGTGATGGTGGTATTGCCTTGTGTCAAAAAAGTTACATAGAGACATTGCTATGTAATTTTGGACTTGAGGATTGCAAACCTATTGCCACTCCCATGGAAACAAGTTTGAAATTGAGTCTTCATGATGCTGGTGATCCTGAAGATGTCACTCTTTACCAAACTGTTGTTGGATGCCTCATTTATGTATGCAACACGAGGCCGGATATTCAGTTTGCAGTCTCACAGGTTAGCTTATTTATTGTTACCATATACATGTGGTAGTGATGTGTGTGAACACACTAGGACCGCCGGGGCATTTTTTCCCTCTTTAGGAGGTTTTTCCCCCCGTGCATTGTATATACGCCCATCACTCTAGGGCTATCTATCTTTCCATTGCACACTAAGTAAGACACTCTCTATTGTGTGCCTTGAGCTTCCTTCGTCTTCTCCAAGCTGTGTGTGTTTCTTTGCAACCCTAATTCCAACAATTGGTATCAGAGCAGGTCACGTCCTCCCGGGCTTAGTCGCCAGCTGCTCCAGCACACGCCTGCTCACTTTCTCCGACTTCAGTGAGCTTTGGCGAGCGTTCACAGGTCGACAAAAATTTTGGGCAAGCTCGAAGAATTTGGTCTGCTCAGAATTTTGATTTGGGCTCATTTCGGCCTTCGTTTCCACTACAGGCAGTACTGCACAGGCTATTTCGTCATTTTGTGCAAAATTTCTGTCAGTGGCGTTTTCTGCATAACAGGTGCCTTATAGTCTTCTACGGTTTGTGCTATATAGCATAGGTTGTTCCCGCTCCGTTTCTCTTATTTTCGGGCAGTTTTCACATCAGGTGCAGCATTTACCATGGCTGACAACAACAACACAGATGTGTTCAAGATGTTTGCTGCTGAGGATAGGTTGGATGCGGATAACTACCCTATGTGGGCTTATATGATGCAACATGTTCTTGTGTCAAAGGGTGTCTGTAACATTGTGCACGGCATTGATGTACGTCCTGGTTTTGAGGATGTAGGCGATGTTGAGGATGTTGCAGGTCTTGCTACAAGGATTGCAGCTGTTAGAGTTGTTTTGCCTACGGCGGAACAAGCTCATTGGGATGTTAAGGATGCGCAGGCTCATGCATTGATTGCGTTGTCTGTGAAGCGCACCATTGTTCCTCACATTCGTTCAACAAAATGTGCAAAACAGGCTTGGGATATTTTAGCAGGTCTTTATGCAAGCCGCAATGAGGCTAAAATTGCTTTGCTGCGTAAAGAGCTGGAGTCGAAGATTATGCATGAGGAAGATGATATGGACACTTTCCTTGCTAGTGTCAAGGATATCAATGAGCAGCTTATTTCTGCAGGTGAAGTCATTTCAGACAGTTCCCTTGTGCAGACTGTTCTTGATGCCTTACCAGATTCCTACCAGACTTTTGCTAGTACTTGGAGACTGATGACCCAAGGAAATCCTGAAGTTGTCAAGTTTGATGCATTATGCACATTGCTGTTGCAAGAGTCACTTTCTAGAAAAAACAGGACTAGGTAGCGTGCAGTTGAACAGGCTTTCATTGCTTTTCAAAGAAAGGGTGGTAACAGCAATGCAACCACTTCTTATGGTTCTGCTGCGAGTGGCAAAAATTATGTTCCTAATGCTTCTGCTGGCAGCACTTCGTCTGGCAATTTTGGTGATAAGGGCAAAAAGAAGATGCGTTGCCATTATTGTAAAGCCAATGATCACTTGATCAATTCGTGTCCTAAGTTGAAGGCCAAAGAGGCTAAGAAGAAAGAGGGTGGTTCCACTGCAAATGTTGGTTCCACTACAAATGCACCCATTGTTGAGTCTTCTGTGAAAGGAGACTGTGTTGCTAATGTTGATGCAGAATGGGCTTTTAGCGCAGAGTGCACTTACAATCCTGTTGTCCATGATGCATGCTTGTCAGTCGTTGCTGCAGATTCACATGTGTGGTATTTCGACAGTGGTGCTACAAAGCACATTACCTCATATCGTGAATTGTTTACCTCTCTTGAGTCTGTCCCTCATGGGAATTCAGTCACTTGTGCCAACAACGCCTCTTATCCAGTTCAGGGAGTTGAAAAGATTGTGCTCATTGCTGCTAATGGCAGTTCCTTCACACTTTTTGATGCACTTTATGTACCTGGGATCAAGAAGAATCTCTTGTCTGTATCCACACTTGCTAGACTCAGACTTGTAGTCAAATTTGTGGATGACAGATGTACAGTTCATGATCTCAGTTTTGGTGATGAAATTGTTGCATCTGGGCTTTTGTGCCGTGGGCTGTATAAGCTCACTTTGTATGACAAGTGTGGACAAAACTTTGCAAATGCTGTTGCAGATTCAAGGGCTATTTCAGATGCAAAACTTTGGCATGCACGTTTTGGTCATCTGAATTTTGCCAGTTTGCTGCGTTTGCAAAAATCTAATATGGTTGCTTCTTTGCCACCTCTTGAAGCACCTGTCAAACATGTTTGTGAAGGCTGTATTTTGGGTAAGATGCAGCGTTCTAAATTTCCAAAGGATGGTTCAGTTCGGGCCACATGCAGGTTGCAGCTTGTGCATAGTGATGTTTGTGGGCCCATGCAAACTCCGTCCTTGGGCAATTACCTGTACTTCGTGACTTTCATTGATGATTACTCTAGGCATGCATGGGTATTTCCGCTTAAAGCGAAGTCCGAAGTTTTTATGTGCTTCAAACAATTTCTGGCTATGGCTGAAAATGTCTCGAAATGTACTATGGGCACCCTCCGTTCCGATCGAGGGGGGGAGTACATGTCTCATGAATTTAATGCATTTCTGGCTAGTCGTGGGATAAAACACCAATGTACAATGCCTTATACACCTCAGCAAAATGGTGTTGCTGAGAGGAAAAACAGGTCACTGACGGAAATGGCACGATATATGGTCAAAAGTCAAGCTTTGCCAATTCTTTTTGGCTTGAGGCCATTATGTGTGCCACTTATGTACTTAACAGGTGTCCTACAAAAGCTTTGCAGTCTATTACTCCATATGAAGCATGGCATGATAGAAAACCTTCTATTGAGCACATGCGTGTTTTTGGCTATTTGGCATATGCTTTGGTGCCACAAGTGCAGCGCAGAAAATTGGATGATAAGGCTGTCAAATGTATTTTTGTTGGTTATAGTGCTGAAAGCAAAGGTTATAGGTTGTATCATCCGCAAACAAAACGTATTTTGGTTTCTCGGGATGTAGTGTTTGTGGAAGATTATGTTCAGCCCTTGCTCTCATGTACTAGAGACAGTAATGTAAGCTCACAGGACATTTATGACACTTTGTTGCCTCTTTTCAGTGGTGGAAATACGAATGTAAGTTCCAATGAGGCAAATGTATAGCCTATGGGGGTTTCTGAAAATGTTTTAGATCAGCCTATTACTGATGCAGATGTACATGATGTACTTGATGAGGAAAGGGCTGAAAATGAGCAAGCTAGAGGTATGCCAAAATGGCTGGTGCACACTTTGCGTGACAATAAATTGGATGCACCTTTGTCTAGTCGTACTCATTCAGGCTCTCGCCATGCATCTTATGCATTAGATTGTTATGCTTTGGCTGTGTCTAGTTTACATGATGTTGAGGAGCCTCTGTCTTTTGATGAAGCAAAGAATTCAGAAAATTGGATGGCTGCCATGCAATCAGAATATGATGCACTTATAGAAAATGACACATGGACTTTATGTGATTTGCCTCCTGGCAAAAACGCCATTGGTACGAAGTGGGTTTACAAGTTGAAACGCAAGCCGGATGGTGAGATTGATCGCCATAAGGCTCGACTTGTTGCAAAGGGTTATGCACAACAAAAAGGCATAGATTATGAAGAGACTTTTGCTCCCACTTGTCGTATGACTACTGTGCGTTTTCTATGTGCATTAGCAGCTCATTTTGGTTGGGATGTACATCAATCAGACATTGTTACTGCTTTCTTGAATGGTGTGTTGGACGGGAAGCTACTCACACACCCATGAAGTGCATGCAAACACTACCTAGATCAACATAATGTCAATCGAGGACACAGATGACACGATAGGCACACGGAGGAAATCTCTTAAGCTTGTCAGGCTGAGACCATCCTACACATACAACACTCTGGAAGGCCAACTAAACCACAATCAAGAACCTCACTGCTCTTAACTACACCACCTAGCCACATACACACATACGAAAGGTAACTCACCTAATCATGCCAGATTCCTACGAAACTTAAGGAACACCATCCCCTCACTAGGATACACCTGTCCCTAAGCTTCTACACTCAAAATCCTCACTCAAAACCCATCTGCGGAAAACGCGTAGGATGACAGAGCAAAATTTTGAAAGTGCCCGAAACTGAAATTTATGAATACCTATGCGTAGCTTATGCCGCCACGATTCTATAGACTACTAGCACGCAGAAAACAGACATCGTTTGATACACTTACGGCCACAAATAGCTCGTAGATGCATCGGCGTGTGCGCTTCGTCTCGTGGGGAATGCTTGGTGTTGTCGCGTAGCTCTCCTCGAGCCTACCGCAATGGTGCAGTCGGATCTCCAATGTGTTGAGCGAGCCGGGCGTAGCGAGAGGATGAAGCTCACGCTCACTCTCTTTCTCTCTCACACACAGTAGACGGCAGCGCTAAAACTTGATTATGATAAAAGTCTTTTTTTTACAAAATGACCTAGGTACCTTATATACTAAGGCTACCTTAGGTTTAACCAAAAATGGGGTTGAAAGGGTCAAATGGCTTTGTATTTACAATCTGGAAGTGCCATTGCACCCCGGATTTTGAAACTAGAATAACTACTCATTACAAATGATGTTTATAGCCATAATCCGCAGCATTTCATAACTCGCAAAAGATAAGACTTTGGTATGAAACTTGAGTTATGTTGTGTTGTTGACCTAGCGGTCAACATTCCCCCCTTCCGCGTTCATGTTGTCCACGACATGACCTGATTGTCGATGGTGATGTGGTCTTTGCTGTCGTTTTGTTGTTGGAAAGAAAGTATAGACTATAGCCTTTGCAATAGCTTGTCTTGTTTGTCCAATCCGATGTACATAGTCTTCACATGATTCAGGAAAATCATAATTGATGACGAACTTTATGTCTTTCACATCCACGCTCTGAGCTGCAGCATCTGTTTCTGTCATTATAGGTCTACTGCCAGATCTAAATTCAAAAAGAACCCAATGTCGTTTAACTTGACTCTTATCATCATGGATAGAGAAAGCTCCATCCATCACTTGCTCCAACAAATCTGTATATTCGGAGTATTTGTGATTCTCAGAAAAAACTTCTACAATCTGTAGAATTGAGTGATTGGCTTTCTGATCTTGCGAGCCAATGACAACTTTGTAAGGAGTTATGTTGTGTAGTAGCGGTCAACACTTTGCTGTTGTTTTGGCTTCATCTGTTGCACTGCATGTATCTTTGTCGAACCACAACAAGAATCATGATCCATTAGAGTGGACATCTATCATCATAACCATTCATCTTTTGAGATCCTCTGACTACTTTTATGTCTGCTCTTCTTCATTGGGGACTTCATTTTTCCTGTGCAATCATGTTGTTAGTGTTGTCTGTAGCTTTGTCATTGTAGGCCATTCTTCGACTCGCCATTGAGGAGAAGTATGCTATGATCTGAAATTGGTGCTCCAATTCATTTATCAATTGATTTGAGTAGAATTTCCTTATTTTTGATGTAGAAGGAATATGTACAAGAGGATGGTGATAGGTGTCTGTAGATTAGGGTCTAAAACCTGGATGACCAAAGGGAAAAAACCCAGTGGGAAAAAAATGCCTTTGGTATACGCTCTTATTGGAGTTGAACAGTTGAACGTGAAGTACATGTTCGTGAAAGGTGTGTGCTTGGGTGAAACACGGAAAGAGTGCCTGATGCAAGTGCCAATTATGGGACACTCTATATGCATATGAGAAATTTGTCAACAAAAGCATGCAATGTGAAAGAAGGAGATGATGGGTGTTTTGAGGAATAAATGTAGCACATGTGACATCAAAAGATGTCTCAATAGCTTCCACCTTTCCAAGAAGGGTTTTCGATGTAGAAGTTTCTCCACTCGTATCTCACTGTGCTCAGTACGTGAGTGTCTTTTGGACCTTCTCCTTCACTTCACCAGACTTAAGTACTTAGACTTTGACTCTTTTGCTCACCTATACCAGCATGAGCGACACAACGTAAATATGCTCAACTCTTCCAGCTTGAGCAGTACCTAGAATAGCTAAGACGCTTAGACCACAAAGAATATTACTTAAAGCTTTGGGACTAACACCTCACTCATTTTGTGGCGTAGCTACTCGACTCTGACTTGTATGACTTGTCGGTTGCATGTTGACACTGCTTGTGACAAGTTCTTCGGCTGTTGTAGTGGCTGCTGAGACATACTTCGTGAAGTTTCATCGTTTTCCTATACCTTCTTATCTTTGTAGTTCTCAGGCCTCTCGTCAGTCTTTTCTTCATGTGGATTATGGATTTTTTTATTTTTTCTTAATAATAAACAAAGAAAATCTTAAAACAACTCAACAAAAGAAAAATCATTCAAATAGAAATCTAAATGCTATGTACACTATACACATGTCCCTAGGGGCTCATATATGGATTTTGTCCCCATACTCCGCTGTAACTCTACTATGAGGGCATATACTCTAAATTTCATAAAAAATTTATCACAATAAAACGCAAAAATTCAATGCATCTCACAAAACATTGCCCTCTAATAGTCATAATGTTAGGTCCCCATTCATAATGCCTCTCCCCTTCCTATTTGGAGTCATCCTTTACGACAGGGTATCGCAAAGGGTATGTGTTGTGCTTGGACAAAAAGTTGTGCCTATGCAGGCCTTGTAATGTAGCCCTATTATGCATACACAGTCAATGCATGGAAAAGATTTATGTTGTGCAAGATGTGGGTATAAGGAATTTGCTTATTGGTATTTGTTGGCGAGGCTTCCTATTCTAAGCAATGTAATGGTCCTTGGAGATCTTGTATCGTTGCTTGATTGAAGCGACTTGCTCTCTTATAACTGTACTGTAATCGTAGGAAGAATTGTAAGAATTCAAGCGGCGATGCACTGACAGCAGTTTTGTTGTTCTTCTTTGGGACCCATTTCTTTGCGATTATTGGCTGTTTTGTTGTTGGCTCTCGTTTGGGAACCCATACTTGCCCGTGCTTTGTTTGTGTTTGAAGAGACTCCTTTGGGATCCACCTTTTTGTTGTGTGAGTCAATAGTGGTCTTTGCTTCAGCCCTTGTATGCTTGGTTGGTGACGGGATTCAGGCTTTGAAAGTTGATACTATGGTTGTTTTGGAATCCAAATGAATTCCTGACTTTTTTGTGCTTGAATCAACTTCTTTGGAGCCCAAACCTGAGTTGTCAAAGCTTGCGACTTCCTTTTTTTTGTTTTGGTGTTGGATCTTGTGATTTGTCATTAGAGATCTTTGTCTTCTTGATCCATATCTGTTTTTGGCTGATCTGGCTTTTTGGTATCCAGATTTGTCGAGCTTTTTGGCCTTGACTTGTTGTCCTGTTCTTTTGACCTGTCATGGTTGTTGCTGAAGGGGTTGGTGATAGTGATGGTCTGAGTTGATGATAGGGGATGTCGTAAGATTCATCACTATCACTACTATCCTCAGCAAGGTTGACTTCTTGTACTTTCCCTTGATTTTTTGGCTGGTAGTGGAAAGTTACTGTCTGTTTGCTCGTGGGTGGTAGTTTCTTGGAGGACTTTTCTAGCCCATTGATTAGAGCATTGTTAGCTCGTTGCTCTGGTCGTATTCCTCCTAGCTGAGTCTTTGCATCCTTATTAGGAGCCATGTATGAGGATGATTGTGGTGGCTGTGTCTTCACGGAGGACTTTGGAATCCACTTTTGATGCACTTTATTCGTGTAGTGATGACATTGATTCATGGGCCGTTGATCTTCTTGAAGCTCGAAGTGTTCTACAGAGTCATAGAACTCGTCGTCTTCTTCATCTTTTTCTCCACATTTCTTTGTTTGATCCTTATTTCCAGAGCTTGTTGATGTCTGGTTCTCTTCATTTTCCTGGATTACACTCACTGCAAAATAAGGAACGGCATCATAGCCATTTTCATCACAAAACTTTGTTGTGGGAGCATCCTCCACGGCGCACACATCCAGAGTAGCCAAGATGTGTTCCCATCCAAAAGGCTCTAACTCTTCTTCAAGAAATGGTTCTGGGATATAGTCCCTATCCTCCATAGCTCGCTCTAGGATACATTCCTCACGTTTCAAGCTACCACATTGTGAAGCTCCACACATCCACAGTTCTTTAGGCTTACCTAACCAAGCTGGAAGTTCTGATCCTCCAGCTGTGGCGGAATCAAACTCCTCAACCGGTGTTCTCGTCACATCCCTATAGCTATGGTCCCTCAAGTTTACCTTTGTTATGGTTTCCATATGTCTCAGGTATATATGGTCATAACCCCAATCTTGGACCATTTTCAACTGTCGCATGAATGGTCTTCCCAGAATGATTTCATAGTTGTTCTTTTTGCCAAAGTCAACAACAACAAAAGTGTGTTCATATTCAATGCCACAAGAAGTAACAATTACTTTTTCTAGCAGTCCTAGGGGCTTTTCCTTGTGTCCGTCTGCAAGCTGCAGGGTCATTCGTGTGGATCTCAAGGCAGGTTTTCCCCATTTTTTCCAAACCTCTTTGGTTGCAATGGCCACACCAGCTCCACTGTCAAGGATTGCCATGGTTTTGTCACCATTGAATTCCACAGGAAGGGTGGTGTTTCCATCTTCTCCCTCGTAATACTCGCCTACCTTGTTTAATGGCACTGGCCTAGTATTTAGTCGAGGCATTTCAAGCTCTTTGATGCCTTCCTCCATTCGAGTCATTGGGGTTTTTACACCAAATTTCTCTAGATATTTACCCACATTAGCCCACATGTTTGGTCTTATTCTGAGAAACTCGGCTAACATTATTGTACAGGTGACTGGGGTAGATAGAATATCTACTAGCCCCTTTGAATCGATGGCCTTGTTGGGAGACAGTCTCTGTGATGGGACTGCAACCACATCTGACTTGGTCTCGTACTCTCCCATGTAGGACGGTAGTGTTCTTAGCGAATGGGGTTGACTATCCATAGATTGTACAGATCCTTTGTCGCCCCAACACGACCTCACGTCTAGATTCATTTGAGATCCAGTTTCAAATTCCTCTATTGGTGGTAGAAACACTCCTCGTTCATCACCAGTCTTGTCTACTCGTCTTCTTAGGTCATCGGCTTCATTGGCCTCTCTAACTTGTTTCCACAATTCGTCAATACCATCTATCTCTTTACAATCCGCAGGAATAGCTTGGTGAAATCCCTCGGAAGAGTTATCCGTGGTATTCAGTACTATCCTTGGTTCTAATGCTGGGTCTTTGAGGTTTGGTCTGTGCTCATGACTAGAATTTGGCTCTTTTAGTTCCTAGTTTGGTGGGATTACTTGTTTAGGCATGACATGGCTCATATCCTCAGGTTTTGCAACTGGTGGTGATAGCCGTTTTTCGGCTCTCCATAATTGCCATAGTAAGTTACTCCACCCTACCAAATTCATCCAAACACTATGGCCATCCCTACCATTTCACTGTACATAGGCGTGTGTGAGTTAGGGGACTTTTTCCATATTTTCTTAAAAAACCCTAAATTAGCTAGTCACTGGGCTAGTTGAGTTAAAAATAAAAATAAAAATAAAAATAATAGATATTATGGCCCATTTGTGTGTAAATATTTCATTATATATGTGGCCTAAATATAGGGATTTTTATAATTATTTTGATATTTATTTAAATATTTATACCTAGGTGTGTGTTTTATTAAATTTACCTTCTTTCATCCTCTTGCACCATAAGTATATTTTTTGCCAATATGTACATACTCTAACCTCATATTTTTCCTTTATACAAATCACTCCCACATTTTCACCCTCACCCTCGTGAAAACAAAAAATTGATTTCTACTCATTGGTCACGTTTATTATATTATTTACTTGCATACCTTTTTCTTTTTCACCCAAAATAATTCAAGGAGGGACCATATCATATGATTCCAATATCTTTCCATATCCATAAATCCTCCATATTTTTATTATTATTTTTACTCATTATTCTAACACCATGTGCTCATTGAGCTAAAGTCCATGAATAGTCCATACACTAGTCCCACCATGTATATATTTCTTTATTCACCAATAATCCTCCTCCATGCATGGGTCAAGGGCAACTTGGATGCTTTGTATTATAATATGACAAAGGAGGGGCTCACTCTTGGATGCATTGTACAAATTCAACAAAGGAGGGGGCCACTAAAAGACTTTTGCAGGCATAAAAAACAGGCTTTTTGGTGAGAATTTTGGTACCTATCTCCACTCCGAATTTGGAGCGGTGGTCAAAAGAGAAAATGTAGCCCACTCTTTGAATAATCACCTCAAATGTTTTCATGATTTTTGGAGCTACCAGCGGTGAGCTATGATTTTTTGAGTGGACCCCATTCTGCCCACTTTTCTCACAAGTAGCCCTTAGTCTTCTCTCACCCTTCCACACACCTACTCACTCTTAAACATCCCTCCCTCTCCTTCCTTCACTCAAACCTGCAATTTCCATGGCTTCTCCCACCCTCTTCACCATTACCCTTCTCTCTCATCCCTATAGTTCTTTTATGAACCTCTACATACATACACCCTCTCCATGTCTCTCTCTATTGCTTCTATGTTACAATTTCATTTACCTCTCCTAAAAATATCTAAAATTCAGAATCTTAACCATGATAACTTCTGCAAATTGAGGATTTTTCATCAACAAATCCTCTTTTCATTGTGGTGGTCAACCGTGGCGGCGGCGTAAAGAAGCGAAGAAGAAGAAGAAGACCAGCGGTCATTTTTTTCCACAATCTACACAAGGGTGAGTTCAAGCTTCTTCAAAGCTTCACCATCTCAATGATTCTCTTTTAATTCACCCCTCTTCCTTCATCAAATCAACTCATCCTACCCATCGTAAATGTATCACTAACAATTCTAGTGATTATTACCACTAACAACTAACGTCTCTTGTAAAAATGCACCCACACTATCAACATATGGAGTAGGCAACCGCACAAGTAAACCATCTTCACTCACTCCCATGGAAGTTTCTCTCCTTTCACCACATCAATAATTCTCTTACCTGAGCCCACATCCATGTGACTCAAGAGAAAAGAGAGACCCCATTCTCATTTGAAATTCATAAAAATTCATAATCCTTGATCTTTCCTAATAAAATTGATTAGGCTTAATCCTAATCAAGGCTTCTAAAACCTATAAATAGAACCCATTCCTCCTTGTAAAAGACATCACTATACCATTGCACACTAGATTGAGCGTAGCACACGCCAGTTCTATCTTGGTTGTAAAGAGAGAGTAAGCTTTCTATACACCATCACTTTGGTGCATAGAAAAGCTTGAGCTAGTTTGAGTGAGTGTGAGTAGAAGATATTCTTCCTACCATTGTTGTATCTACTCCAACATCAATGAATTGGTAGTTTTGGGTGCAATTCATGTCCAAAGGCTCACGCTTCTCCCCCAATTTGGCTTGGCAAACTCATTTAGCTTCATAAGGTGACTTGTTTCATTGAAGGTTGTTGTTTTGTTGCTTGGGATTCATTGGCTATTGTTTGGCTACCATTGTAAGAGGGTGGATGGTGAGAGGGCTCCCATAACCCTAAGACAATGTGCTAATGATGCTATAACCAAATCTTGTCAGTTGATTCCGCAAGCTCTAAGTTCCTTTTTGTGCAAAATATAAAGTTGAAGCTAAGTTGTACACCATCTCTCTCTCTCTCTCTCTCTCTCTCTCTCTCTCTCTCTCTCTCTCTCTCTCTCTCTCGTGTTTTAGTGTGTGAGAGTGTTCCATTGGTGTTAGGGTTAGTGTAAATTCCTTCCTTGTTTGTGGGTTGCTCTAACAATTCTCCTCTTTTGCGTCCTAGTTCGCTCTTAAACTAGGTGGTGCCCCTTGTGTAGTTGGGATTTGGTTGTGGGTTTGTTGTTTTGTTGTGCTTGTGGTTGCCCCAGCCCCAATTGAGCAGCACGGGAGCCTTGAGGGGTGTTTAGAGGTCGCCTCTCTTGTTGCCTGCCTCGGACCGCCTCAGTGGTTCTTGTAAAGCTTGGGCTGTTTGAATCATTTTATGGCACATTTCAAACCTTTGCTTTTCTAGTTCCGTATTGGGATATGTCATCCACCTGTGTTCCTTGGTTTGGTTGTTTTTGAGTCTCGCATCATAGGCTTTCAAGAGGGCATCTAATGTCTCATTAACCTTATCTACCAACACAGATCCTCCTGAACTAGCACTTCTCGTTTTCTCATCCGTGGATGGTTCTTCTAGAGGTTTAACCATCTGTGTAACAGAAGGTGCCTCCTTTTCCTCATGTTGTTTTATCTTCTCCTCAACTAGGGATTTTTGCTCTCGTTCCCTGCGTGCTTTCATCCTAGTCTTTCTAGCTTTCTAACTATTTCGTTTGCTCTTGGTTTTCTGACTAGGTGCGTCTGTCTTTGGTCCTTCATCTGTCTTTGGACTCGTGTCACTTTCCATGCTCTTTGTCTCTGGATTATCATCAGCTTTCTTTTGAGCTTGTGCTCTCGTAACCACTTGAACTGGTACGACATTTTCATTTTGTGAGCTACTAGGTAGCTGAACAATCCCTGATACATTTGTCGTGATTTTCCTGATTTGGTTTGGTTTTTTCGGGCAATCGGAGATCAAGTGAGTGATGCCACACTCAAGACAATAGGCATTTACTTCAGTGATCTCCGTATGAGGACATTGTTTGACCAAGTGGTTGTCACAACTTTTGTGACAATCTGTCTCTGGTTGAGGAGATTCTTTTAGCATTTCCTCTTGGCTATAAGCACGCTTTGACCTAGATAAGCCGTTATTTGCAATGAATCGCAATGTCCTTTCGTCCATTTCATACCTTCTTTCTTTCGACTGAAACCCAGGAGGTGGAGGTTGTACCGGTCTCACCACTCCATGTGTTTCTCTCACATTTTGTTGCTCCGAAGGGTAGTACTCACTTTGGTTGCTATACCACATTGTAGCTGGTACTGGCGTTGGTTTATTTGATGCTTTCAGCACTGGCATGTATCTCATGTCTACCTGCATTCTAGCACCTGGCAGCGGAGGTTGTTGTCCTAAGACAAGCTGTGGCCTTAATACTCCTACTGGTCTTGGCGCATTCCCCATAATGTATCGTGAAGTAGGTGCTTCTGGAACAGGTTGTACATACCTCTCCCTAGCATTTTCCATGCTATAATAGCACTCTTCCTTCGTATGGTTCGTCCATTTTCTCTCAATTTCACACCACTTTGGCTCTCCCGAATCAGACCTTACAGAGGAATCAAACTCTTGACCAAGTCGTCGATAAGATTTTCTTGATCAATAGGTGCCGTTGGCTTGGCAATGGATTCACTTATCTGTGAAACACTGTGTTGAGAGGATGTGTCATCTCCTTGACTCTTTAATTTCTTTTCTTTGTATGCCTCACAGTTATCCACTAGATAAAGAGCTTCTTTGATCAACTCGTTTAGCGTCATCCTCCTTATCATATGCAGATTCTTCTGAAGGCCCGCAAGTCTCATTCCCTGGATAAAGATCAGCATCAGTCGTGCTTGCGTAGGTAATTCCTCAACTCGGACAGAGCTTAATATATCTCTTGAGCCGTAATGATGCTTTGCGTACTGATTCATTCTCTTTCTGTTTGAATCTATGGATTTGCGAGACCGTGTTGTGAGCAATGCCTTTTGGCAAGAATTCTTCAATAAACTCCTCAAACAGCTCATCTAGGGTCTCAAAATCCCATTTTTCCACCGAGTCGAACCATGTAGCTGCATCATCTTCTAGAGTCAATCCAAATCTCACAAACTGTGTCGCAAAATCTGAAACTTCCTCTGCTCTAATCACTCTTCTAAAAGCCGCTACGTGATCTCTCGGATCTTTATCTCCGGAGTATTTTCTGTTTACCCATTTCTGGACTTGGGATGGTCTAACTCGTCGATTGTCTACAAGTCTAACCACAGACTCTCCCAATCCTTCTCTCGTTATCGCTCTTGAAGGGAATCCTGGTGGCTCTCTTCTTGGAATTCCTATAGGTATTCTCGTGTTTGGTGGAGGCATTTGTGGTCCTTCATTGACCAAATATCCTCCTCTTTCTAGAACAGTGTGTGGATTTGTGCTTTCTACAACTCTGTATTCTCGTCCATACTTGTCGACAACTATAGATCTCCATTGACAGTCGACTCCGTATGTGTAGACATATAAGAGCTTGTAATCCGTTATCTCTTCTAGGTATGGATCTGAGCACCTATAAAGATTGACCTCATTGTCGTCAATGTATCTATATAGTCCTTCACTCTCATGACCAATCATCCAAACTCTCTCAACAAGATGGGTCTTTATCAATTGCAAGTTTGGAAGATCCATTGTGGGAGGATATTCCTCTATCGCAGGGATCTCCAAGCTTGTGTAAGCTGCGTTTGAATCTATGGTAGACATGATTTCTAGGCTTAAGAGCTTTTTCTTGGTTCAAGTAGACTTAGTCCACTGTGTTCAAGTTCTTTGGTTAGGGAAAAGTCGAAACTATGTCCAAAACCGCAACCGTTTCGTCACAATTCTCGCAAATTGTTGCTTTTAGACACCCCTGACTTCCGGATGAATTTTGAGGCCTTAAACGATGTTTTTTTCAAAATAGAACTAAATGGTTGCCGTTGGAATACATTTAGTTTATGTTTTGCTCTAAGATCTGTAGAGCCGCTCTGAGGCTACGTTTTGATATAAAAACTTTTCTGATCCGATACAGTTTGTGAAAGTTATGGCCAAAACAGTGAAATGCAGTTTAGAATGGAAGAAGACTTGCGATCTCTGTGACACTGTGAACACTTCTGTATGGTCAAAAGTACAGTTGGAACCTAAATCTGGCTTGGAGACATCCTACGCGTAGTATGTCTTTATGCTCAGAATTTAACAAAATTTGGTCCAGAGACTCCCCTTGAGTCCAGCAACACAATGGTATTCTCAGAATTTCAATTGGACCTAAAAATGGCCTTGAGACATCCTACGCGTAGGATGTCTTTTTGCTCAGAATGACTTGAAATTTTCACCCCAACTTCTCCTTGATGTGCTGATCACAGTGGTGTGCTCATAGGTTGGTTTGGAGTCCTAAATCAAGCTTGAGACTTGAAATTTTCACCCCAGCTTCTCCTTGATGTGCTGATCACAGTGGTGTGCTCATAGGTTGGTTTGGAGTCCTAAATCAAGCTTAAGACATCCTACGCGTAGGATGTCTTTTTGCTCTGTTTCAGCTCAAACTTGCACTGTAGCTTCCCCTTGATGTGCTTAATTCACAGCTATTTTTACTTTTTGATTCTGACACCTATAGGTTGGTCAAATGATCAAGAATCTGTTCCAAAAGCCTGATGTCTGTTCTGATGAATTCCTAAGTCAACTCAACTCCAAATTGGACCAAAATTGACTAGGAGGCTTGCCTAAGGCTATATGACAGCATGGTATGGTCAAAGTAGAATTTTGGTCTCAAAATCATGCAGGGGACATCCTACGCGTAGGATGTCTTTTTGGCCTGTTTGACCCCATACTTGTCCCACAGCTTCCCCTTGATGTCAGTAACCCAGTGGTATGCTTAGATTTTGGTTTGGATTTCAAAAGTCCCAATTTTTTGCTATTCTTGCCTTTTTCAGTCAAAAGTGCTAAAGTCTGTTCAATCTTCCTTTCAATGACCCAAATGAGATGAAATTGATCACATGCACTCAATACAACATTTAGAACATGCCTTTGGAGTCATCCTATGGCTTGGTTTCAAAAATTATGCCTTGGACACAATTTAGGTAGGATGTTTGGCAATTCTCGTCTTTTGGCTTTGATCTGTCAAAATTTGGTCAAATTTCCACTTTCCAGGTGAAAATAGGGTAAAACCTACCCTCTGAACCCACTGGTCAACTCAGAATTTCAAAATTTGGTCTCCAGAACCCTCTTGAGACATCCTACGCGTAGGATGTCTATGTTTAGAGAATTGCAAGTTTTCTTCACAGAACCCTTGCATATGCTCTTTTATATACACAGCATCAGTCAGTCATACAAAAATATCCACAAAAGCTTGTTTAATGCATTTTTACCCTCAAAAGCACACTTTTCCATGATTTCAAATGCAATCAAGCACTTTAGCAAATAATTCAGTGATGAATAGCTCTAGATCAGAATCGGATCACTTACCTAAAGCTACTCCTACAAATCATATGGGGTTTTGCATCTATGAGTAGAAAAACGCTTCACTGTCACACACGGACTAGTAAACGCTTTTATCACCTCACAAATTACTCGACCACCAACAACTACTCTAATCCACAGATCCTAACTAAACCTATCTAGTCGCAGACCCTCGGCAAGACACACGCTTCCTGGCTATCCACTTGATCATGGAATATCCTCTTCCGGATCCACTTAAGAAAAATGCTTTCTTTAGCCGAAACTAAATCAAGCAACCATCACACAAGTGTTAGTAGGAAACCTACTTAGGTCCTTGTGTCCCCGGCAACGGCGCCAATGTTGGACGGGAAGCTACTCACACACCCATGAAGTGGATGCAAACACTACCTAGATCAACATAATGTCAATCGAGGACACAGATGACACGATAGGCACACAGAGGAAATATCTTAAGCTTGTCAGGCTGAGACCATCCTACACATACAACACTCTGGAAGGCCAACTAAACCATAATCAAGAACCTCACTGCTCTTAACTACACCACCTAGCCACATACACACATACAAAAGGTAACTCACCTAATCATGCCAGATTCCTACGAAACTTAAGGAACACCATCCCCTCACTAGGATACACCTGTCCCTAAGCTTCTACACTCAAAATCCTCACTCAAAACCCATATGCGGAAAACGCGTAGGATGACAGAGGAGAATTTTGACAGTGCCCAAAACTGAAATTTATGAATACCTATGAGTAGCTTATGTCGCCACGATTCTATAGACTACTAGCACGCAAAAAACAGACATCGTTTGATACACTTACGGCCACAAATAGCTCGTAGATGCGTCGGCGTGTGCGCTTCGTCTTGCAGGGAATGCTTGGTGTTGTCGCATAGCTCTCCTCGAGCCTACCGCAATGGTGCAGTCGGATCTCCAATGTGTTGAGCGAGCCGGGTGTAGCGAGAGGATGAAGCTCACGCTCACTCTCTTTCTCTCTCACACATAGTAGACGGCAGCGCTAAAACTTGATTATGATAAATGTCTTTTTTTTACAAAATGACCTAGGTACCTTATATACTAAGGCTACCTTAGGTTTAACCAAAAATGGGGTTGAAAGAGTCAAATGGCTTTGTATTTACAATCTGGAAGTGCCATTGCACCCCGGATTTTGAAACTAGAATAACTACTCATTACAAATGACGTTTATAGCCATAATCCGCAGCATTTCATAACTCGCAAAAGCTAAGACTTTGGTATGAAACTTGAGTTATGTTGTGTTGTTGACCCAGCGGTCAACATGGTGACATATTTGAGGAAGTTTATGTAACGCAGCCTCGCGGTTTTGTCATAAAAGGACAAGAGGACAAAGTGTGCAAATGTAACAAGGCTTTGTATGGGTTGAAGCAATCTCCTCGTGCTTGGTATGAGAAAGCTGACACTCATTTGGTCAAACAAGGCTTTCGTAACAGTCCAACAGAAAGCACATTGTATGTAAAGCGTGAGGGTGATGTATTTCTCATCGTGGTTCTTTATGTTGATGATTTGCTGATCACTGGACCAAATGAGAGACATATTGCTGAATTTAAGGCTGATTTGAATGCTACTTTCAAGATGAAAGATTTGGGGCTGTTGCATCATTACTTGGGTATACAGTTTAAGCAGTGCGATGGTGGTATTGCCTTGTGTCAGAAAAGTTACATAGAGACATTGCTATGTAAGTTTGGACTTGAGGATTGCAAACCTATTGCCACTGCCATGGAAACAGGTTTGAAGTTGAGTCTACATGATGCTGGCAATCCTGCTGATGTCACTCTTTACCAAACTTCTGTTGGCTGCCTCATTAATGTATGCAACATGAGGCCGGATATTCAGTTTGTAGTCTCACAGGTCATCAGATTTATGCATAGCCCAGGGTCTAAGCATTGGTAGGCTGTCAAGAGGATTTGCCGCTACCTTAGTGGCACTTTACATCTTGGCTTGTTTTATCCCAAGGGGGGATCATTGCCGCCAGACTTACATGCTTTTTCGGACTCAGATTGGGCTGGTTGTTTTGACACGTGAGTGTCCACAAGTGGTTTTTGTTTCATGCTTGGCAGTTCATGTATATCATGGTTGAGGAAGAAGCAACCTACTCTGGCCACTTCGAGTTGTGAGGCTGAGTACAAGGCAGTCTTCACAGCTACGGTTGAGTGTGTATGGCTCAGACGCCTTATGGTTGATTTGGGTGTTGGACAGGACACTGCCAACACTATCTACACTGACAGTTAGAGCGCATTGGCAGTTGTGAGGAACCCAGTTTTTCATGCTTGCACAAAGCACATTGAGGTGCATTACCACTATGTCAGGGAGAGGCTCTCAACAGGAGAGATCAGCTTGGCTTATGTGCCAACACAGGACAACCTTGCAGATCTTTTCACAAAGGCATTGTCTCGTGAGAAGCTTGAAGCTTTCCGCAAATCTTTGGGCTTACTCCCCTTTGTGGACGGATCCTGTCCTCAGGGCATGGAACTTCCCTTTACTCATGTGCCAGCTCTCGTTCACCGCATCACTCTAGGGGGGATTTGTTACCATATACATGTGGTAGTGATGTGTGTGAACACACTAGGACCGCCGGGGCATTTTTTCCCTCTTTAGGAGGTTTTTTCCCCCGTGCATTGTATATACGCCCATCACTCTAGGGCTATCTATCTTTCCATTGCACACTAAGTAAGACACTCTCGATTTTGTGCCTTGAGCTTCCTTCGTCTTCTCCAAGCTGTGTGTGTTTCTCTGCAACCCTAATTCCAACATTTATGCATAGCCCAAGGTCTAAGCATTGGCAGGTTGTCAAGAGGATTTTTTTCTACTTGAGTGGCACTTTATATCTTGGCTTGTTTTATCCCATGGGGGGATCATTTCCACCAGATTAAATTCTTTTTTGGACTCAGAGGTGATTTTAACACACAAGTGTCCACAAGTGGTTTTTGTTTCATGCTTGGAAGTTCATGTATATCATGGTTGAGCAAGAAACAACCTACTATGGCCACTTCTAGTTGTAAAGATGAGTATACGGCAGTCTTCATAGCTACGGTTGAGTGTGCATGGCTTAGACGCCTTATGGATGATTTGGGTGTTGGACAGGACACTGCCAACACTATCCACTAACAGTTAGAGCGCATTGACAAGTGCGCGGAACACAATTTTTCATGCTCGCACAAAGCACATTGAGGTGCATTACCACTATGTAAGGGAGAGGCTCTCAATAGGAGAGGTCAGCTTGGCTTATGTGCTAACACAGGGCAACCTTGCAGATATTTTCACAAAGGCATTTCTTGTGAGAAGTTTGAAGCTTTTCCCAAAGCTTTGGGCTTACTCCCCTTTGTGGACTGATCATGTCCTCAGGTCATGGAACTTCCCTTTGCTCATGTGCCAGCTCTCGTTTATCGCATCACTCCAGGAGGGATTTGTTACCATATACATGTGGTAGTGATGTGTGTGAATAGACTAGGACCGCCGGGGCATTTTTCCCCTCTTTAGGAGGTTTTTTTTCCCCCATGCATTGTATATACACCCATTCATTCTAGGGCTATCTATCTTTCAATTGCACACTAAGTAATACACTCTCCATTGTGTGCCTTGAGCTTCCTTCGTCTTCTCCAAGCTGTGTGTGTTTTCTTGCAACCCTAATTCCAACAGTCCCACAAGCCCAATTTGACTAGAAGGCTTGATAATTCCCCTTTGCATGAGATCCTTGATTTATTTCCTACAAAGCTCCAGGGATGGTTGGAAGAGTAATCATACATTTTTCTTCATTTTAACAAGTAAGTTAATTGTCGTCGGAGATTTCAAGTAGAATCTCCTTTTTTATGGCATCAATTTGTGTTTTTTTTTAAAATATTCTATGAATTTGCTATCATAGTCATTAATAGATACTAAACAACTATTGCTGGCATAGCTAGCTCTCTTTTTATAGGGCTATTACATATTTTACCCGTATAAGAGAAAACAAAACTATTTTTAGTAAAGAGGCTAGGGGCCATTTTTGATACTAGACCAAACCTATTGCAAACTATAACAACTATTGGAATTATGTAAAGATAGTCTAATAGGTAACTTGGCAAAGCTTAAGTGTATCCAAACCTATTACAAACTATAACAACTATTGGAATTATGTAAAGATAGTCTAATAGGTAACTTGGCAAAGCTTAAGTGTATCCACACATATACAAAGTCTGTGATCAATGTTTTGGTGCCGATACCAAAGACCTTCTTGTTTGGGTTTAGGATAATGTTGGATCATTGTTGATGGAATAAAGGTTTTTTTGCAAAGTTACGACTTGCACCTATATCCACTAAGGCGTCTATTGAAATTTCCTAGAACCTTTTGACTTTATTAGAAGCCCAATAATAGGAATTGTGACATTTTTTCATTGTTGACAATTTTGAATTTCTAGCTCTTTAAGGCTTTAAATTTCTTCTTACCATAGATGATTACCTGTTGTAGTTAAAGTTGATGATGGGATTATTTCACCTCCTTGGAGAGATTGAAGAGCTTCATCTTTGCCCTTGAGGGTTTGCCTCCCATCAAAGTGACGCTTCTTGTTTCTCAAGAAGTTCTTCACGTTGCTTGAGCTTTTTCTCCTTTTGAAGGAATTGGTCGGAGAAGAACATGCACATCTTTTCTGAGGTGTAGGAAAAATCTATAGGATATTCCCATTCATCATTCTCAAAACTAGATGAAGAGTAAGAATGATGTCTTCCTCGTGGTAATTCATGTAGTGATATGGATTTTGTTTTTCCACTCACCAAGTTACCTATCAAAGAGAGGTTTGCTGTCTTTGATTTGTTTCATCTTCATTTTGTTGGCCAAAGCGAGTCTTACCATTTGTTTTAAAGCAAGTGCTTTAGATTTGTTACTTTTTTTTATAGAAGATTTTGGCTGCTTTTGATGAGTGTTAAAGTTAAAGCATCTCAAGTGAATAGCTCAATATGTTCCTAGCTACTTAATTCTTTAGGAATTTTACTTATTTGACATGTTTCTAGGTAGGGCAATTTGCTAAGGGGGGTACTTAAGGCACCTAGGATAATATATAAGTGCACCTTGATCCCCCAGTGTACTCACACACTAACTCATTGCCAATTTGGTTGGTTCAACAACTCCCCCCCCCCCTCTCTCTCTCTCTCTATCTCTCTCACTCACACACACACACACACACACACACACACACACAGTCTGCCATTGCTCCTCCCTTCCAAATTGGCAACTTTGACATGGTATTAGAGCCTCAGGTTCATTGATCTTGGGAGGATATCGTCACATGGAGAGGAGGAAATGAGCGTGTTGAAGAGGAGCAAAGCACCAGGAACAACGTTTTGAAAATGCTAGCATTTTGATGTGCTTTCATTTTTGGGCTGTGTTCTAGGTCTCCTATGACAAAATGCTTGCGAGATTTTTAGGGATGCTCTACGAAGGAAGCTTCTCAAAGTCGGTTTTGGTTTGCCTATGGAATGCATTTTGAGATGCCTAGGCAAGAGAGCTTTAGAGGGCTCTTGAAACATCTAGAAATAGTTACATCTTGAGTGCTGCAGTAATGCAACATTTTAGAACATTGAGAAAATGGGAAGAGAACAAGTAACTCTCTTTTCCTGTTATTTTTAATGAACCTTTTAAAATGCTTCTCCAGGTGGTCTCCTGGTAACCTTGGGGCCGCGGGGGGGGGGGGGGGGTGTTCACTTAATAATTATGTGACTATCACATGAGTGCAGGAGAAGAGGTTATTAAATTTCATTTTTCCCAACACTTTCACATATAGAAGGGTACCATAAAATGGAACGAGGAAATAAATTTACAAATTGAATACAAAAAGGGTGTATTTTATTTGTCAAATATTCATAGATAAGGAGTTCTAGAAATAGTCCTTCAACGCACGCAATATACACAATTTATACAAAGTGACCCCCCCCCCCCCCCCCCCCCCCCCCCACACACACACGAGCTAACAACAACAATTTTTGGAGCTTCTTGAAATGCAAGGAAAAAATGGATGACTTCAAGCTGCCATCTAGGAGGGTTAGCATTTTAAAAAACACTTCCCAAATGGGAGGGGTTTCTCTTGCTAAAGAGAGGCTTCCAGCTTCAACGACATTTGATATCAACATAGCTATCAAAAGTGCATTGATTGGTGCTTTGTTAGCAAGCTCAGCACTCGTGAAGCTCTCAAGAGATTTGGAAATCCATTTATCTTGGGATTGTAATGCTCAAGGCAAGAATTGAATCTTGCAAGAGGACAAAGGCCAAGGCAAGCTTGGCGAGGACAACTGATACAATGTTTTACTAAGGGAGGTTGGCATGGCTCATGTGGCAATGGTTGTGATGGCCTCGGTGCCAGATTTCTAGCTCGATGACCAACGTTGCAAAATGATTCAACCAAAGAGAGGCTTGTGAGTGGTAGAAAGGGGTAAAAGGAGCTCCCTATACTTGATTTGGAATTGTGTGGTGTTAGAGTTCAAATAATTGATGTTTGAATCATGAGTCAAATTTCAAGGCACATGCATCTGGTAAGGAACCAATGCAACGTATACAAAACACTCTGAATATGTGCACAATTGATTGTTCTTGGCCAAATTATGGACATGATATGCTCAAAAAGCACATTGTCTTGGAAAGTTTGGACGTGATGTGTTCACAATTCACGAGTGGGAATTCTTGTGGTCTACAAGTCAATTTCTATAAGGCAAATGATGCTCAATATGGCATTCATTTTAGGTAACAAAGTGGTAGTAACAAATCCCCCACATGCACCAAATAGAAGGTCTCTACTAGTGTGTCCATATTAGCTTCTGCATCAACTTGGTCTTCGTACATATGTCTACTATGAGCTGCAGAGAGGGTGTAAAGTTAAATCATCTCAAGTGAATAGCCCAATGTGTTCCGAGCTAATTAATT
The DNA here is from genome assembly GCF_014529385.1 of Adiantum capillus-veneris. Taxonomy (NCBI): domain Eukaryota; kingdom Viridiplantae; phylum Streptophyta; class Polypodiopsida; order Polypodiales; family Pteridaceae; genus Adiantum; species Adiantum capillus-veneris. The sequence continues at coordinate 99,623,178 of NC_140949.1, read as the reverse complement.
GTCTATAGATATTTTTTTACTTATTTGACATACTTTTGGATAGGGAAATTTGCTTAGGGGGATACTTAAGGTCCTCAAGCTAATATATAAATGCACCTTGAGCTTCCATTGTACTCACACATTAATTCATTGCCCAGTTGATTGGTTCAACAACAACTCTCTCTCTCTCTCTCTCTCTCACACACACACACACACACACACACACACACACACACAGACCCCAATCCTCACATTATCTATGATTTCGCATTGTCGACTTTGAAAATAAGCAAATACTTTAGCTTGGACCTTTTTAATGGATATTTTATATCCTGAGGTAGAATTTAAATCATTTGCTTTAGATTGTCTAGTCCTGTATTCGTATGAAGGATGCTTACTTGTGAGATTTTTCCCATCCTTGGGGATTGAAGAGTGTTGGCATGAAATATTCTAGGCTCATAACATTGAGAACTATGGGGCATTTTTCAAATTTTGAATCGGAGGTGTCTTTTTTTGATGAAGAAACTTTGCCCTCAAATTGAGTGATGTTGAACTCAAATTTAGGGATTTCATTGGATGATAGCTATATCCATCTTCCAAGATAATATGTAATAATTGATTTCTTCTTCTTAGGACATTCGGAGACCCAATGTCCTATTTTTCCACAAAGAAAGCATTTTATAATCATTTTTTGAGGAAGCAGACTCCATGTTTTATGAAGAATCGGTGTTTGGGTTTCTTTTTGAACTTCTTCTCCTTAGCGCTCCTCTTTTTATCTTAGTGCTTCTTGATACCTTCCCAACACTTTCAACACAACTTCAATTCATTAAAAATAAAAATAAATTTAAGAAAAAAATTAATTGGATGATCACAACATATAAAGAGAACAACATCAACAAGAACCAAAACACAAGACACTATACTGGGTGCCAATCATCCCCCTCAATCAATATGATTGATTATTTTCCTTTTGCCTCTTTATTTCTCTCATGGAGTATGAATTTCATTAAGGTAAATATATGAAAGAGAAGAGAGCATGAGCCACATAATCAAGAGAGTGTATGCCATGATTAAGAGAGAAATAAGCATCAAAGGGAAAAAAAGTGTATCTTCTACAGCTTAGCTCTAATGAAGATTCTGATAGCTTTGTTAGCTTCAAAAGGGGGAATAAATCATCAGGTCACCTAACCAAGATACTCCCAAAGAAATCTTCTTCCTTAAGGAGGGTCAAGAAGATGATTCCTGTTGAGAAAGTGTGGTGCACATGATGATACAGTTTTGAGATACTCTTTCTCTCTTTATCACTGTTGGAATTAGGGTTGTAGAGAAACGCACACAGCTTGGAGAAGATGAAGGAAGCTCAAGGCACACAATAGAGAGTGTGTTACTTAGTGTGCAATGGAAATATGGATAGCCCTAGAGTGATGGGCGTATATACAATGCTCGGGGGAAAAAGCCTCCTAAAGATGGAAAAAATGCCTTGGCAGTCCTAGTGTGTTCACACATATTACTGTTAGAGTTAGACCTTAGGAGGATTACTTTTGACAAAGGTGTGAACCGTAGTCTATTTTAAGTGACTTTTGGGATCTTGGAAGTTAAGGGTCATTTTTTCTCTTTCATGTGAGGAAAAACGCCATTCAGTTATGTAGCGTGATGGGATGGGCGGATTTTCTATGTAATGATGGATTTCTAGTTGTCAGATGCAGTATGTCAGATGCAGCAGTTTGTCGAATGCAAAATTCAGATTAGTTGTCGTATTTTTGTTTCATTCTCTCTGTGTATTCCATGTTCTGAGTACAATACAAGTGCAAAAATGTTCAGTTCAAAGTGTGTGTGTTGCTGAAATGATGTGTGTGCAGTAGGCTGAATTTGTATGGTTTTCAGAGTGAAATGTTGGATGAATTGTCAGAATCTGTGTACAAAACTACTCAAAAACAACCATTAAACACTGGCGATCACGGTGCTTATGAAGCGTCTTCATGGTCGGATTTACTCTCTCTTGTGGGATTGATGAGTGCCCAGAAGATTACCGAGTAGCAATTATGATGACAGTTACAAGAAGGTAAACAACAAAGCACAACGAAGAAGATGATCACAATACAAGGAGAAATCTTAATTGCAGAGATGGAATCTGATTTGCAACCACAAGAAGGTAACATTTTATCACAAGATTTTCGGGAAGAATGGAAGTAATGGGGGGTAAAAAGAAGAAGAAGAAGTGCAAGATTTGAATGAGTAGGAAGCATGAAGCGGATGACTGTCCATGTGCGGTTGATGAATATTCGATGAAAGATGCATGTAGGAAATGGTGTATGGTTGATTTATGCACAAAATTTTATAGAATAATACGTAAAGTGCATAAAGCATTAGATTTGGGGGAAATGAAGAATGCATTACAAAAGCTAACTGATTTTGAGGATGACTTGGAGAATGCATATGAATGGTTGGATACTCATAAAGGGGACAAGCGGAAGTCATGTTCAAGCAGGAAAAGCATTGGGCGATTACAAAAAGCATGTGAGAAGTTGAGAGAAACATTAGGATCCGTTTGAAGGGGCGTCCAGTGATGATAATGACATTTGGATGGGCATGGAGTTTGAAAGTCAGCAAGTGGGAGTAACAAAGATGGAGGAGAAGGAAGTGCAGAAGGAGCTTGGCCAAGAGAGCCTCAAAGAGCCCTTAGCTACTCCTAACCTACCACTAGAGTATGCTCACGCAGTGACTGTGGAACTTCTACCAAACATATTCACACAAGAGGATTTGCAGCCGGATGATGTTGTGGAATTGATACATGAACCCCATAAGCAGATTTTGAAATTAGGATCCCAGTGTGTTGAACAAACCATAAAGGAGTTTACATATGCTGATTGTGATGGTTTATAGATTCAAGCAAAAAGTCATTTTATTGTGTCTGATTTTACAGTTTGTTAGGAGAACTCTAAGAAGTCATCCGATTAGTAAGAGAATGCAGATGCAGATCAGAATTTAATTCAAAAGTCAGAGAATGCATATGCAGATCAGAATTTAATTCAAAAGACAGAAGTCAATCAGAGGTCAAATGTGAAGGAGGATTTCAACAAGTTGGATGGGGATATTGCAACAAAAGAAGAAAATACAAGAGTTTGAGCGCTTGTATGACAAGCTGTTGGAGATAGTTTCAAGGGTGAAGAAGGATGCTTTGCAAGAGCTGAATTTGGGATCTAAATTGAGTCCAAAAGTTGTCAAAATCAGTGTTATGATAGATTTATTTGACAAAAGTTGTTATGATTGCATTCAACTTGGAGGATGTCAAATGCAGATATTTGAAGGACCTGAAGCAGGTTTTACAAGTCCAATTATGTCAAAACAGGTGTGGAGGATCAAATTAGATTCAAGGAAGAAGTATGATGCGGAATATCAGAATACGCCACAGGCGAAATATCAAAAAAGGAAGCAGGTGGAAGATCAACAAAAACAAGAGGATATACAACCAAAGGATATTGCAGAAGTGATATCTCAATCCTATAAACAAAAGTTGGAATCAGCTTATCAATGGGAGGAATTTTCAACAATTGAATTTCTTCACGATGAATATGGAGGAACAAGAGGCAAATCCATTCTAGGTCGTCAAAGCATGTTTGTTGCAGATAATTGCTATGGTTACATTACAGGTGATACAAGAATACCAAAAACGTTTATGGAAGCTTATCTTGATGCTTGGAAGATTCAAGAGCATATTTTGATGTCAAAGATTGAGTATCTGAAAGGAGAAAATTCAGTTGCAAAGAATGTAGCTGAGCGGATTGTTTTATGGTCAGATTTCGATAAGAATGGATCAGATACAATCCTCACAGATGTGGATGGCGGATTGTCAGAATTCAGATTTTCATGTGTTCCAGATTTTGGAGTTGTTGATTTGTGGAAGAGGAATGTGTTACAAGTTTGTATGGATGCTCAAGAAGTTCAAGAGGAATCGACAGATGGATTCAGTGGAATGTGCTTTACTCAGGAGGATGATCCAATGGAGTTTATATGGACTTTCTTCATCAAGGCGGAAATTTTGAGTGTTGCAAAAGTGTTGTTTGATTTGACAGTCAAGTTTCTTTCATTCAATTTGACAAGGGAGTATGGTCCAATTTTCAAAATGTGGAGGAAGAATTTATTCAATGACAAGGCAAGAAGTCAGAGAAGCAAAAAGTCAACAGTGTGGCATATTCATCAAAAATTATTGGAGGATTATATTGCAGAAGAAAAGTCAGAGCATTTGCAAAATTTCAAAGAGGAGGATATTCAGATGGCTGTTATGCTGATTTTGTTTTATCTTTGCAAGTTTCTTCTTTTATCTAGTTTATGGATCAAGGGATTGTGGGTCCGAGGTCAGCCTATGGCTCAAGCTACCGGGATGTGCCAAGTGTCAGAGTTAGACCTTAGGAGGATTACTTTTGACAAAGGTGTGAATCGTAGTCTATTTTAAGTGACTTTTGGGATCTTGGAAGTTAAGGGTTGTTTTTTCTCTTTTGTGAGGAAGAAAGCCATTCAGTTATGTAGTGTGATGGGATGGGCGGATTTTTTGTGTAATGGTGGATTTCTAGTTGTCAGATGCAGTATGTCAGCTGTAGTAGTTTGTCAAATGCAGAATTCAGATTAGTTGTCGTATTTCTGTTTCATTCTCTCTGTATATTCCATGTTCTGAGTACAATACAAGTGCAAAAATATTCAGTTCGAAGTGTGTGTGTTGTTGAAATGATGCGTGTGCAATAGGGTGAATTTGTATGGTTTTCAAAGTGAAATGTCAGATGAATTGTCAGAATCTGTGTACAAAAATACTCGACTTAACCAACAATTAAACAATCACTACCACATGTATATGGTAACAAATCCCCCTTGGAGTGATGCGGTGAACGAGAGACGGCACATGAGTAAAGGGAAGTGCCATGCCCTGAGGACATGATCAGTTCACAAAGGGGGAGTAAGCCCAAAGCTTTGCGGAAAGCTTCAAGCTTCTCACGAGACAATGCCTTTGTGAAAAGATTTGCAAGGTTGTCTTGTGTTGGCGCATAAGCCAAGCTGATCTCTCCTGTTGAGAGCCTCTCCCTGACATAGTGGTAATGCACTCAATGTGCTTTGTGCGAGCATGAGAAACTGGGTTCCTTGCAACTGCCAATGCGCTCTGACTGTCAGTGTAGATAGTGTTGGGAGTGTCTTGTCCAACACCCAAATCAACCATAAGGCGTCTGAGCCATACACACTGAACCGTAGCTGTGAAGACTGCCATGTACTCAGCCTCACAACTGGAAGTGGCCAGAGTAGGTTGCTTCTTGCTCAACCATGATATACATGAACTGCCAAGCATGAAACAAAAACCACTTGTGGACACTCGCGTGTCAAAACAACCAGCCCAATTTGAGTCCTCAAAAGCATGTAAGTCTGGCGGCAATGATCCCCCCTTGGGATAAAACAAGACAAGATGTAAAGTGCCACTAAGGTAGCCGAAAATCCTCTTGACAGCCTGCCAATGCTTAGACACTGGGCTATGCATAAATCTGCCGACCTGTGAGACTGCAAACTGAATATCTGGCCTCATGTTGCATACATAAATGAGGCAACCAATAGCAGTTTGATAAAGAGTGACATCATCAGGATTAGTAGCATCATGTAGACTCAACTTTAAACCTGTTTCCATGGGAGTGGAAATAGGTTTGCAATCCTCAAGTCCAAACTTACATTGCAATGTCTCTATGTAACTTTTCTGACACAAGGTAATACCACCATCACACTGCTTAAACTGTATACCCAAGTAATGATGCAACAGCCCCAAATCTTTCATCTTGAAAGTAGCATTCAAATCAGCCTTAAATTCAGCAATATGTCTCTCATTTGGTCCAGTGATCAGCAAATCATCGACATAAAGAACCACAATGAGAAGTACATCACCCTCATGCTTTACATATAATGTGCTTTCTGTTGGACTATTACTAAAGCCTTGTTTGACCAATGAGTGTCAGATTTCTCATACCAAGCACGAGGAGATTGCTTCAACCCATAAAAAGCCTTCTTACCTTTACACATTTTGTCCTCTTGTCCTTTTATGACAAAACCGCGAGGCTGCGTTACATAAACTTCCTCAAATATGTCACCATTCAAGAAAGCAATAACAATGTCTGATTGATGTACATCCCAACCAAAATGAGTTTACAATGCACATAGAAAATGCACATTAGTCATACGACAAGTGGGAGCAAAAGTCTCTTCATAATCTATGCCTTTTTGTTGTGCATAACCCTTTGCAACAAGTCGAGCCTTATGGCGATTGATCTCACCATCTGGCTTGCGTTTCAACTTGTAAACCCACTTTGTAGCAATGGCATTTTTTCCAAGAGATAAAGTCCATGTGTCATTTTCTATAAGTGCATCATATTCTAATTGCATGGCAGCCATCCATTTTTTTGAATTCTGTGCTTCATCAAAAGACAGAGGCTCCTCAACATCATGTAAGCTAGACACAACAAAATCATAACAATTTGATGCATAAGATGCATGGTGAGAGCCTGCAGGAGTACGACTAGACAAAGGTGCATCCAACTTACTGTCACGCAAAGTGTGCACCGGCCATTTTGGCATACCTCTAGCCTGCTCATTTTCAGCCCTTTCCTCATCAAGTACATCATGTACATCTGCATCAGTAATAGGATGATCTGTAGCATTTTTTGAAACCCCCATAGGCTGTATATTTGCCTCATTGGAACTTACATTCGTATTTTCACCACTAAAAAGAGGCAACAAAGTGTCATAAATGTCTTGTGAGCTTACATTACTGTCTCTAGTACATGACAGCAAGTGTTGAACATAATCTTCCACAAACACTACATCCCGTGAAACCAGAATACGTTTTTTTGCGGATGATACAACCTGTAACCTTTGCTTTCAACACTATAACCAACAAAAATACATTTGACACCCTTATCATCCAATTTTCTGCGTTGTGTTTGTGGCACCAAAGCATATTCCAAACAGCCAAAAACATGCATGTGCTCAATAGAAGGCTTTCTATCATGACATGCTTCATATGCAGTAATGGACTGCAAAGCATTTGTAGGACACCTGTTTAGGAAATAAGTGGTACACATGATGGGCTCAAGCCAAAAAGAATGTGGCAAAGCTTGGCTTTTGACCATACATCATGCCGTTTTCGTAAGTGACCTGTTTTTCCTCTTAGCAACACCATTTTTCCGAGGTGTATAAGGCACTGTACATTGGTGTTTTATCCCATGACTAGCTAGAAATGCATTAAATTCATGAGACATATACTCCCCCATCGATCGGAATGGAGGGTGCCCATACTACATTTCGATACATTTTCAGCCATAGCCAAAAATTGTTTGAAGCAAATAAAGACTTTGGATTTTGCTTTAAGTGGAAATACCCATGCATTCCTGGAGTAATCATCAATGAAAGTCACAAAGTAAAGGTAATTGCCCAAGGACGGAGTTTGCATGGGCCCACAAACATCACTATGCACAAGCTGCAACCTGCATGTGGCCCGAACTAAAACATCCTTTGGAAACTTAGAACGCTACATCTTACCCAAAACATAGCCTTCACAAACATGTTTGACAGGTGCTTCAAGAGGCGGCAAAGAAGCAACCATATCAGATTTTTGCAAATGCAGCAAAGTGGCAAAATTCAGATGACCAAAACGTGCATGCCAAACTTTTGCATCTGAAATAGCCCTTGAATCTGCAAACAGCATTTGCAAAATTTTTTCCACACTTGTCATACGAAGTGAGCTTATACAGCCCACAACACAAAAGGCCAAATGCAACAATTTCATCACCAAAACTGAGATCATGAACTGTACATCTGTCATCCACAAATTTGACTACAAGTCCAAGTCTAGAAAGTGCGGATACAGATAAGAGATTCTTCTTGATCCCAGGTACATAAAGTGCATCAACAAGTGTGAAAGAACTGCCATTAGCAACGGTAAGCACAATCTTTCCAACTCCCTGAACCGGATAAGAGGCATTGTTGGCACGAGTGACTGAATTCCCATGAGGGACAGACTCGAGAGAGGTGAACAATTCACGATGTGAGGTAATGTGCTTTGTAGCACCATTGTCGAAATACCACAGATGTGAATCTGCAGCAAGTGAAAGGCATACATCATGGACAGCAGGATTGTAAGTGCACTCTGCGCTAAAAGCCCATTCTACATCAACATCAGCATTACAGTCTCCTTTCATAGAAGACTCAACAATGGATGCATTTGTAGTGGAACTAGCATTTGTAGTGGAACCACCCTCTTTCTTCTTAGCCTCCTTGGCCTTCAACTTAGGACACGACTTGATCAAGTGATCATTAGCTCTATAATAATGGCAATGCATTTTCTTTTTTCCCTTATCACCAGAATTGCCAGACAAAGTGCTTCCAGTAGAATCATTAGGAATAGAAGTTTTTCCACTCGCAGTAGAACCATAAGAAGTGGCTGCATTGCTGTTACCACCCTTTCTTTGAGAAGCATAAAAGCATGTTCAACTGCACGCTGCCTAGTCCTGTTTTTTCTGGAAAGTGACTCTTGTAACAGGAATGTGCATAATTCATCAAACTTGACAACTTCAAGATTTCCTTGGGTCATCATTCTTCAAGTACTAGCAAAAGTCTGGTAGGAATCTGATAAGGCATCAAGAACAGTCTGCACAAGGGAACTGTCTGAAATGACTTGACCTATAGAAATAAGTTGCTCATTGATATCCTTGACACCAGCAAGGAAAGTGTCCATATCATCTTCCTCATGCATAATCTTCGACTCCAGCTCTTTACGCAGCAAAGCAATTTTAGCCTCATTGCGACTTGCATAAGACCAACCAAAATATCCCAAGCCTGTTTTGTAGATTTTGTTGAACGGATGTGAGGAACAATGGTGCGCTTCACAGACAACGCAGTCAATGCATGAGCCTGTGCATCCTTTACATCCCAACGAGATTGTTCTACTGTAGGAAAAACAACTCTAATAGCAGCAATCCTTGCAGCAAGACCTGCAACATCGTCAACATCGCCTACATCCTTAGAACCAGGCCCTGCACAATATTCTAGACGCCCTTTGACACAAGAACGTGTTGCATCATATAAGCCCACAATGTAATTGTCCCCATCCAACCTGTCCTCAGCACAACAAACATCTTGAACACATCTGTGTTGTTGTTGTCAGCCATGGTAAATGCTGCACCTGATGTGAAAACTGCTCGAAAATAGGAGAAACGGAGCGGGAACAACACGTGCTATATAACACAAACCGTAGAAGACTGTAAGGCACCTATTATGCAGAAAACAGAACTGACTAAATTTCTGCACAAAATGACAAAATTGCCTGTGCAGACCTACCTGTAGTGGAAACGGAGGCCGAAATGAGCCCGAATCAAAAATCTGAGCAGACTGAGCTCTACGAGCATGCCCGAAATATTTGTTGACCTGTAACGCTCGCCAAACCTCAGTGTAATTGAAGAAAGTGAGCAGGCGTGTGTTGGAGAAGCTGGTGACTAAGCCCGGGAGGACATAACCTGCTATGATACAAATTGTTGGAATTAGGTTGCAGAGAAACGCACACATCTTGGAGAAGATGAAGGAAGATCAAGGAACACAATAAAGGGTGTGTTACTTAGTGTGCAATGGAAAGATGGATAGCCTGGGCGTATATACAATGCTCGGGGAAAAAAACCTCCAAAAGAGGGAAAAAATGCCCCGACGGTCCTAGTGTGTTCACACACATCACTACCACATGTATATGGTAACAATCACTTGCATGCATGCACCCAAAATATAAGTAGTTGTTTTTCTCACTTAAAATCTTCAAATAGTAGGGAGTTCTGATTACATTGATTCTTTTGAATGGGTTCTGAGAATAAAACATAAGCAAAATTGATAAAATTTCTTAAAGTAGTAATAGTGATAACATCACTTGTAAAGCTCGTATAATATCTCCTAATGTTGCTGACTAGAGGCCTAAATTATGATTATCCAATTGTTCTAAAAGAAGTTTTGTGATAGCCTTTGGAAGCTTATGATATTTTTTATTTTAAAAATTTCTTGCTTTATAAATTAAATTTTTGTATCAAATATAAAGATCCCACATAGAAGAGAAGTTGCAGATTTGTACTCTGTGAAATGCTTGCAATGTTAGACTTGCTTGATCTTCTTGATGTACTATAAATTCTCTATAGATGCTTTTGCTCAAGACAAGAAGGGGAGATCTATCTTCAAGAGGCCTCAAGATAGAAATCTTCATTTGATTGGGAAGGATTTCCCACCAATGTTTAAAAATACTTGTAAATCCATTAAAATTGCAGCTTTTACTGTGGTTTGTTTCCTCATTCTACCAAAAGCATTTGTTGGTAGATCGAGTTGTACATGTATTCAAGAACAAAAATAATGTCTTCTTATTCCATATTATCAGTGTTTTTGAAGGTAATATTGCCAATATTCTTTATACCTTGCACAAACTAAGGAACCTGTGAAGGCCTAGTAGAACTGGTTGTTGCATCTTTTGATTGGTTCATCTTTCTCCATGTGTAAAGGGATTTGAGGTTTTCATCTATTACAAATTCACATGGATCATCATTAATTCCACAATTATAGGAAAGAAAATAGAGTTCATTGTAAGAACGCATTCTTCTTGGAGACCATTATAGATTGCTTCTTCATAAAAATAGTCATATTCTTGCCAATTTCCATAAGATTCAAAATAATCTTTTGATCCTGATACAATTTTTGCATTTTTCATATCCCATTTGGATTTATCTAAATCTTATTCCCATTTATAGTCAATATTATTGACACACCTTCAAGGAATTTTAATGGAGCTTTGCCTGCATTATCAATGAGCATGTTGTAATTTTGTCCCAATGAGCAATGGTATACAAATCTCTCTCCTACTCAAAGGATAGAAAGTTTCTTTGCAGATTGGTAGAAAGCTGCTCCATGTCTTCCTAGTGTTCCAACCCCGGTTCTTCATCGGAAGAACTAGAGAACAGTTCATTAGATTTTACCGCATTCAAAAGAGATCTTTACTCTAAGTGAACCTGTTTTGTATGCAATAGGGGTTTGATGAATGAGAAGTAGGATAAATGTGTGGAGGAAGAGGAAGAAAGAATCAAGTTAGTATGCAAAGAGGAGGGAAGGGCTTCAATCAGATTTTGAATTTGCTTGTTAAGCTAGTTAGCCTTTGAGAATATCAAAAACTAACATATGCAATTCAATCAATTTTTTTTCAAGAGAGTTCAAGTTCATAGTATGATAATTACTTTGAAGCACTTCAAGATTGGGTTTTTCTTGATCATGCATTGTTACATATAAGGATCAATAAAGATTTTATTACTTTTTGAGATAATGGAATCTTTACCTTCGATCATATAAAACTAAATAGTGCTTGCTACTAGCTTTTCAATGTAAGGTTGCTACCAAAAATATTTTCAAGGTGATGCGAATTTGAAGTGCCACGTGGTGTGCTCAGTAATAAAAATTTCCAAAATGAATGTAGTGCTTCTCGTGAAAATATGATTTTGAGAGTGATGTTTATGCAAAAAAATGGCAATGCCTACACAAAGTTTTCTCATCTAATTCAAATGTTTCTAATTGTTGACAATATTTTATTCTGAGTGCTCCAAGCTTAACAAAAGACTTATGCATAGAAGAAAATACAAATGGCTTCTGAAGAGATCACATAATTGAAAGAATATAAATTGTCTATATTTAGGGCTCTATTTACTAACTTTGATTGAAGACTAGGCTGTATTCAATTGCTCAATTTTTTGGCAATTTAACATTGGACCAAAAAATTTGATCACAACTGACATATTAGAATTGATAATCTAAGTTAATAATAATGTTTTTCCCTTTATGATCTTTATTCTCACTAGATGTTATCTTACCTTCATAGATTGGTGGTAAACTAAAGTTCACTGCTCTACCTAAGACAGAGAAAACAATTTCTACATAAGGAGTGAGATGCTTTAGGTCACAACCAGCAATTTTTATTGCAAACATTAAGGTTTCACCAAGTATGGGTACTCTAGTGACACATTTTAGTTTGGCCAAACTTTCAGATAGACTAGATCGTCTCCAAGGTTACGTTCAATCCCACCAAGAAATTGATCTTGCATGTTTCTATGGAGTTTCTCTATCTTGTATCCAAAATCATTCTAAGACATGAAATAACTAATCCTACTATAAAGAGAGTATTTAATCCTATCAATACATAACCAATATGTAAAAAGTGGTAGTCTGGAGACACCTAGCCTATCTCATCCTCCTGGGAAGGAATGTCCCTTCTACACCCCCCCGGCACCTGAGTGGGCCAAAAGGCTAGCACATGCCTACCAACAGAAATCTCTATCTATTGTCAATAATGATGGGGCATAGAATATCCAAAACGCTCTATGGATGTTTCTGTACCCTCCTCAAGTCACTCCCAATGGGCCATCCATTCCACCCCCCAAAGACCTCAACAAAGAAGCCTTGAGGCCTGCTGAGCCTGGGCATGCACCATGTACTCAAGGTAAGCCTTTTTTCACCTTTCTTTATGTTCATATTAAAAGATACAAGAACCACTTTTAGAACTTGTTAAGCCCATTAGAATTAGTTACAAAGTCCTCTAGAAAGAGTAGAGACACCATCTAAGAGTTGAGAATCCAAGTCATCTCCCCTAACTTTGTGAAACAACTAGACCTCCCTCTGCCTGAGACTAAGCTGGTAGCACGCTGGTAGTGGCTATTGAAGGGTTGAAAACTAAGAAAACCACATGCTTAGATGTACTTCTTGCTAAAATTTTCCAAGCCTTCAAAGCCATGCTATGGTCATTTCTTTTGGCTATTATGGGAGGAATCTCAGAAGCACAGAGTTGTGCCTTACTCTATTAAAACGGGAGTCATCAAGCTACTGCACAAAAGAGGTCCTAAGGAAGACCTTGCTAATGGTGCCCTCTACCCATGTTGAACACTACCCACAAAATATTTGGATGGACCATATCCAATAGATTATCACTACATCTCATGAAGTGGATCTCAAAGGAACAAAAAGACTTCATCAATGGTCGTAGGCTAAAACAATAATTGCGATTTGGGAGGGAATTGAATATGCCCAAGACTCAATACAAGACTTACTCATTTGAAAAATTTGACAAAGCCTATGACTACCTTGAATAATATTTTCTATAGGAAATCTTGGAAAGGATGAGATTTGGACCTCGATTCACAAGATTTGTGCTGACTCTATTTGGTAATGGCCACCCAAGGTTGGCACCCTTATTGTTTGTAGTAGTGCAAGATGGATTGAATTGACAAGCTCTCTTGAGGATTGATGAAAGGAATCTCCCTCCCTAGATCAATTAGGTGTTTCAATGCCTATCCCAGTTTGAAGACGACATGAATGGTCTCTTGGCTAATGATGGTAACTCTTTAAGATTATGGAACAATGTCAACACATGCTACCAAGCCTTTGGTTCTAGAATCAACCACCACAAGAGTGATCTCAACACATTTTGCCAAGACCCTGGATCTAGAATCAACCACCACCACATCACCTTCTTCCAAGCCCTTGGTTCTAGAATCAACCACCACAAGACTGATGTGTATGCCAATAACAATGTACATAATAATGACCCATATAGGAGATGGATGGTCATCCAATGTATTGTTAATGGGGAAGTCTTTGAATTTGGTGGATTATATGCACTCATCACCATTGGCTGAGTAATGAAGACTATGAGGCTATTTGGGAAGGCCAAGTCTTCAAGAAATTGGGGATCCCCATGGGCTTCCAAGTGTCCTGAAATAAAGGTGGGAATGGGTATGTGACAACTTCAAAAGGAAATTGAAGAGGTGAATTGGGTTCCAAGGCTCACTGCAAGGATGAGTCCTCATCATTTATCATTTCATAATGGCTTATGTGATATTCTTTCTTTTGTGTTGGAGGCACCCATATTTCCATCTACAAAAAATCATCGAAACCTATAGGAATTTTCTATGGTCAAGAGACCCTTTTTTAGCCAAGTTTGACAAGGTTAAGCAGAGTCCCAAGGTGGTGCAATGTCGGTTCTTCAATAGAGGACTTTCCAATCATGAGCCGGGACTAGTGCTTGAAAACACTTTATTCCATAAAAACCTACATTGACAAATTTTAGAGGTAAATTGAGTAAATTTGAAGGTGGGACTACACTAGACCTAGGTTTTCTTAAAGAATTTGGAGGTAAATCTCAAATTTATAGGTGGGATTACACTAGAACTAGGTTTTCTTAAAGCATTGGCTTGGATTGTTTCCCCCCACTTGACATATTACACTAAAAAATGACTAAAAGAGACCTATGCAAATTATGAATCCTTATTCGTATATCTTATGTAGGTAGTGGCCCAAGTTTCACCTATCTAATTCCTTGACTTGATTTACTATCAATGTGTGGGCTGTATTAAAAGAATAAATATACAATTATCATAAGCGAAAGGGAAATATATTATGAGATACAAAATGCTACAACCAATCTTTCTTCTGTAGCACACAGAAGGCTATTTCAACACTAAAAGGTCCTGATAAGTTACTTTTTTTTGCAAAAATAACAATGGTGAGTGAATTATATTAACATGACCAATCACAAATTCTAATCATTCTAGTGCCGAGCCATAACATCTCCCAACAACCATAGATACATCGGTTGAAAGGTGAATATAGCAACCTATACGTGTTGCAATTCGGGTTGCAGGAAAACACACAGCTTGGAGAAGACAAAGGAAGCTCAAGGCACACAATAGAGAGTGTTTTACTTAGTGTGAAATGGAAAGATAGATAGCCCTAGAGTGATGGGTGTTTATACATGCACGGGGGAAAAACCTCCTAAAGAGGGAAAAAATGCCCCGGCGGTCCTAGTGTGTTCACACACATCACTACCACATGTATATGGTAACAAATCCCCCCTGGAGTGATGCGGTGAATGAGAGATGTCACATGAGTAAAGGGAAGTGCCATGCCCTGAGGACATGATCAGTTCACAAAGAGGAGTAAGACCAAAGCTTTGCAGAAAGCTTCAAGCTTCTCACGAGACAATGCCCTTGTGAAAAGATCTGCAAGGTTGTCCTGTGTTGGTGCATAAGCCAAGGTGATCTCTCCTGCTGAAAGCCTCTCCCTGACATAGTGGTAATGCACCTCAATGTACTTTGTGAGAGCATGAAAAACTAGGTTCCTTGCAACTGCCAATGCGCTCTGACTCTCAGTGTAGATAGTGTTGGGAGTGTCCTGTCCAACACCCAAATCAACCATAAGGCATCTGAGCCTTACATACTCAACCGTAGCTGTGAAGACTGCCTTGTACTCAGCCTCACAACTAGAAGTGGCCACAATAGGTTGCTTCTTGCTCAACCTGTTAGGAAATAAGGCGTAGCTAAATAGATAATTGAGTAGATTAATTAATGGAGAGAGACAGATTTACATACACGAGATTATAGAGTAGAGAGAGAGAGAGAGAGTACACACGATATACGTGGTTCACCCAATGTGGGCTACGTCCACGGGAAAGCAGCCACTCAATGGCTTTAGTACTTCAAAACAAGAAGTAATTTACAAAGGGATTATACCCTTAATGGAGCTCCCGCCTTGCTTCACTCTCACCACCTCACACTCACCTTATTGCATCAACTTCATACTTTGAAATGTGTGTAGAAATGGCGTCCTTTTATAGGCCAAAAGGGCTGCTCTCTCTTATGAGAGACAGCCATGTGTAGCCGCCCTTGTGGGAATAAGTCCAAATCGGACCCTCCAATCCGCCCATGTGTGGCCGCCCTTGAGAAGACAAGTCCGCTTTTGAATTCGGCCACCGGCCATTGAATTCGGCCACCGGCCACCGGCCATTGACTTCCGACCACCGGCCATCGGCCATTGACTACCGGCCACCAGCCAACCGACCGGTTGTTTTCCGACCACTTTCCGGCTGCCGTCCGGCCATAATATTCCGGCGAAAAAGAATATTCCGGCGAAAAAAAAAGTCTTTAAAGTTGCCCCTGATTCTTGTCCGTGAAAATTTTTGGTTTCCGGTGAGTGATTTTCCTTCACGCACGATGGCTTCTCCTCATAATGGGGGCCTTACAAATGTGCGCTTTTACCACAGAAAATTACAAGGGTAAATCAGGCTCCATACTTAACACAACCATGATATACATGAACTGCCAAGCATGAAACAAAAACCACTTGTGGACATTCGCGTGTCAAAACAACCAGCCCAATTTGAGTCCGCAAAAGCATGTAAGTCTGGCGACAATGATCCCCCCTTCTTGGGACAAAAGAAGCCAAGATGTAAAGTGCCACTAAGGTAGCAGAAATACTCTTAACATCCTGCCAATGCTTAGACCCTGGGCTATGCATAACTTTGCTGATTTGCGAGATTGCAAACTAAATATCCGGCCTCGTGTTGGATACATAAATGAGGCAGCCGGAAACAGTTTGATAAAGAGTGACATAGCAGGATTAGTAGCATCATGTAGACTCAAATTCAATCCTGTTTCCATGGGAGTGGCAATAGGTTTGCAATCCTCAAGTCCAAACTTACATAGTAATATCTCTATGTAACTTTTCTGACACAAGATAATACCACCATCACACTGCTTAAACTGTACACCCAAGTAATGATGCAACAACCCCAAATATTTCATCTTGAAAATAGCATTCAAATCAGTCTTAAACTCAGAAATATGTCTTTCATTTGGTCCAGTGATCCACAAATCATCTACATAAAGAAACACTATGAGAAGTGCATCACCCTCACGCTTTACATACAATGTGCTTTCTGTTGGACTATTACGAAAGCCTTGTTTGACCAAATGAGTGTCAGCTTTCTCATACCAAGCACGAGGAGATTGCTTCAATCGATACAAAAGGCCTTCTTACATTTTCACATTTTGTCCTCTTTTCCTTTCTTGACAAAACCGCGAGGATGTGTTACATAAACTTCCTCAAATATGTCATCATTCAAGAAAGCAGTAACAATGTCTAATTGATGTACATCCCAACCAAAATGAGCTGCTAATGCACATAGGAAATTCATAGTAGTCATACGACAAGTAGGAGCAACAATTTCTTCATAATCTATGCCTTTTTGCTATGCATAACCCTTTGCAACAAGTCGAGCCTTATGGCGGTCGATCTCACCATCTGGGTTGCGTTTCAACTTATAAACCCACTTTGTACCAATGGCCATTTTGCCAGGAGTCAAATCACATAAAGTCTATGTATCATTTTCTATAAGTGGATCATATTCTGATTGCATGGCAACCATCCAATTTTGCTTCATCAAAAGACAGAGGTTCCTCAACATCATGTAAGCTAGACACAACCAAAGCATAACAATCTGATACATAAGATGCATGGTGAGAGATTGAATGAGTACGACTAGACAAAGGTGCATCCAATTTATTGTCACGCAATGTATGCAGCAACCATTTTGGCATACCTCTAGCTTGCTCATTTTCAGCCCTTTCCTCATCACGTACATCATGTACATTTGCATCAGTAATAGGCTGATCTGTAACATTTTCCGAAACCCCAATAGGCTGTAAATTTGCCTCATTTTGGATTTTACATTCAAACTTCCACCATTGAAAAGAGGCAACAATGTGTCATAAATGTCTTGTGAGATTACATTATTGTCTGTAGTACATGACAACAAGGGCTGAACAGAATCTTCCACAATTACATCCTGTGAAACCAGAATACACTTTGTTTGTGGATGATACAACCTGTAACCTTTTCTTTCAGCACTATAACCAACAAAAATACATTTGACAACCTTATCATCCAATTTTTTTGCAATGTGTTTGTGGCACCAATGCATATGCCAAACAACCAAAAACATGCATGTGCTCAATAGAAGGCTTTCTATCATGCCATGCTTCATATGGAGTAATAGACTGCAACGCTTTCATAGGACACCTGTTAAGTATATAAGTGGCACACATGATGGTCTCAAGACAAAAAGAATGCAACAAAGATTTACTTTTGACCATAAATCGTGCCATTTCTGTAAGTGACCTGTTTTTCCTCTCAGCAACACCATTTTGGTGAGGTGTATAAGACACTGTACATTGGTGTTTTATCTCACGACTAGCCAAAAATGCATTAATTTCATGAGACATGTACTCCCCTCCTCAATCGGAATGGAGGATTCCCATAGTACATTTCGAGACATTTTCAGACATATCATCAATAAAAGTCACGAAGTAAAGGTAATTGCCCAAGGATGGAGTTTGCATGGATGGGCCCACAAACATCACTATGCACAAGCTGCAACCTTCATGTGGCCCTAACGGAACCATCCTTTGGAAACTTTGAACACTGTATTTTACCCAAAATACAACTTCCACAAACATGTTTGATAGGTGCTTCAAGAGGCGGCAAAGGTGCAACCATATCAGATTTCTACAAACGCAGCAAACTGGCAAAATTCAAGTGACCAAAACGTGCATGCCAAAGTTTTACATCTAAAATAGCCCTTGAATCTGCAACTGCTTTTGCAAAATTTTGTCCACACTTGTCATACAAAGTGAGCTTATACAGCCCACGGCACAAAAGTCCAGATGCAACAATTTCATCACCAAAAGTGAGATCACGAAGTGTACATCTGTTATCCACAAATTTGATTACAAGACCAAGTCTAGCAAGTGCAGATACAAACAAAAGATTCTTCTTGATCCCAAGTACATAAAGTGCATCAACACGTGTAAAAGAACTGCCAGTTTGCAACAGTAAGCACAGTCTTTCCAACTCCCTGAACCGGATAAGAGGCATTGTTGGCACAAGTGATTGAATTTCCATGAGGGATAGACTTGAGAGAGGTGAACAATCCACGATGTGAGGTAATGTGCTTTGTAGCACCACTATCGAAATACCACACATGTGAATCTATAGCAAACTAACATGCATGCATCAGGAACAACAGGATTGTAAGTGCAGTCTACACCAAAAGCCCATTCTGCATCAACATCAGTATCATAGTCTTTTTCACAGAAGACTCAACAATGGCTGCATTCATAGTGGAACCAGCATTTGCAGTGGAGCCACCCTCTTTCTTCTTAGCCTCTTTGGCCTTCAACTTAGGACACTACTTGATCAAGTGATCATTAGCTTTACAATAATGGCAATGCATCTTCTTTTTGCCCTTATCACCAGAATTGCCAGAAGAAGTGTTGCCAGCAGAAGCATTGGGAAATTTTTTTTTGCCACTTGAAGCAGAACCATAAGAAGTGGCTGCATAACTGTTACCACCCTTTCTTTGAGAAGCAATAAAAACCTATTCAACTGCATGCTGTCTAGTCTTGTTCTTTCTGGAAAGTGACTCTTGCAACAACAATGTGCACAATGCATCAAACTTGACAACTTCAGGATTTCTTGGGTCATAAGTCTCCAACTACTAGCAAACGTTTGGTAAGAATCTGGTAAGGCATCAAGAACAGTCTGCACAAGGGAACTATTAGAAATGACTTCTCTTGCAAAAATAAGTTTCTCATTGATATCCTTGACACCAGCAAGGAAATTTTCCATATCATCTTCCTCGTGCATAATCTTTGACTCCATCTCTTTATGTAGCAATGCAATTTTTGCCTCATTGCAGCTTGCATAAAGACCAGCCAGAATATTCCAAGCCTGTTTTGCAGATTTTGCTAAACGAATGTGGGTAGTAATGGTGCGCTTCACAGAAAAACAAATCAATGCATGAGCTTGCACATCCTTTACATCCCAACGAGCTTGTTCTGCTATAAGAAAAACAACTATACTAGCGGCAATCCTTGCAGCAAGACCTGCCACATCCTCAACATCGCCTACATCCTCAGAACCAAGACGTACATCAATGCCCTGCACAATATTCTAGACACCCTTTGACACAAGAACATGTTGCATCATGTAAGTCTACATAGGGTAATTGTCCCCATCTAACCTATCCTCAGAAGCAAACATCTTGAACACATCTGTGTTGTTGTCAGCCATGAAAAATGTTTGCACCTAATGTGAAAATTGTTCGAAATGAGGAGAAATTGAGTGAGACTAGCACGTGCTATATAGCACAACCCACAATAGACTGTATGGGACCTGTTATGCAGAAAACGGCACTGAAATTTTTTTACACTAAATGACAAAATTGCCTGTGCAGACCTGCTTGTAGTGGAAATGGAGGCCGAAATGAGCTCGAATAAAAAATTATAAATTTTTGTCGACCTGCAAATGCTCGCCAAAGCTCATTGAAGTCGAAGAAAATGAGTAGGCGTCTGTTGGAGCTATTGGCGACTAAGCCCGGGAGGACGCAACCTGCTTTGATACCAATTGTTGAAATTAGGGTTGCAGGAAAACACACACAGCTTGGAGAAGATCAAGGAAGCTCGAGGCACACAATAGAGAGTGTTTTACTTAGTGTGCAATGGAAAGATACATAGCCCTAGAGTGATGGGCGTATATACAATGCACGGGGAAAAAACCTCCTAAAGAGGGAAAAAATGCCCCGGTAATCCTAGTGTGTTCACACACATCACAACCACATGTATATGGTAACCTTGGAGAAGGGTTAGCAAGTCGTAGTAGGTTGCCAAATTCACTTTTCAATCGTGCCTTTATTTTTTAAAAGACACGGATGTGGATTTTAAAAAATTAAAGCATATAGACTAAGGTTTTGGGCACATGCAATAAAAGAGAAACACCTTCCTTCACCTGATCTCCCTCCTATGTCTCTTCTACTTGCACCCTCATCTCCCTGTAATCTAGCCCACCAATGCCCAAATCTCATAGGGACTTGCAAGAGATTCATTTATGAATAGCATAGTCTCACATGTGACACCAACCTTTCCAAGGATGCAATCTACAGTGCTTTGTTGAGCCATTTTCCTTATATGGACCCCTACATCACCTATCGTCAATATACTCTCAAGATACCATATTCCAATAATACATGAATAGCTTCTAGCCTTCTAGTATGGAGCTAAGTTGCATTACATGTTATATGAAAAACGTATAATATGCCATATACGAGTGTATTTTACCTGAAACCATATTATATGGGCGTTTTATACGATGACACGTCATAAAAAAGGGCAACGTATTTTTTTTCCGAGATTTTCGATCAAAAGATACTTCGATCAAAACATCTTTCGATTGAAAGATGTTTAGTACAAATTATCTTTCGATCGAAAGATGTATTGTTCGAAAAAAAACTATATATATCGGCAACGCGCCTATTGAGACTAGTGTTCCTCTCAAAAGGTATTCCTTGTCAACAGAAGACAATCTTTTTTGGATAATTTAAAAAATGAAAACTCAATATTTTTTTAATTTTTTATAAAATGAAATTTTACGCTTTGCTTATATAACTTTATAGCTATTTATTCTAAAATCAAATTATTTAAGCTTTGTATGTTGTGTAGAGCTCAAACTCTCACTCATACAAGGTTTTTGTTTTTTAAGAATCACTTGCTACGTGCTCAGTTTACTGACATGTGGAAGTGAATTAGGGTATAGTTTAGAGATTACCATTGTGTGTAGGGTGTACTCTCAGATGAGGTTATATGTTAGCAAAATATAATAGAATAGAGGTCAATTTTATTTACATAAGTTTAATTTTGACATGCAGATGCTTTCTCACCTCAAAGTGAACATAGATAGAAATTTTGTTGTCCTATGTAGAGCCATCACACTATGCTCTCACTGGAATCAAAATTTAAGAATCTCATGTCCAAATACATTGATATTACATTATCTTTATTTGGATTGCTACGTCTATCATACTGTGTGATTGTACACATGTATCAAATGCAGATAGATAAGCTTTCAAAGATCTACCGTGGAGTGTGAGAACTTTATGTTCGCACTTCAGATAGATATGACAATTGTCAAAGATTGCAAATAATCCCATTTTCAATGAGACGCAATTGCAAGATTTGATCAATATTATCGATTGTCTTAATGCGTGAAAGCTTTAAGCTTCACTTTAGATAAATCGATATATTGCAACGGATTATAAAATTGATTATCGTAATGTGTGAAAGCCAAAATCTTGCACTTTAGATGAATCGATATAGTGCAATGTGATTGAAATGTTTTGTTTGAAGTGATGAAGTTATTTAGTGCATCAAAATATAATTTGATCGACATGAGTTTATTGAAGAATGCAAAGATTATTATTGTCTATTGTTACTTGATAATGCAGCGCAATACTAATTGATAATGTGGACAGATTTTGATCACTATATTGATAGATAGAGCATTGCTTGTGCAGTTTGCTGCTTTGAATTAATTTTGACTTCAAAATTAACAGGTGGATTTGTTGATCTGGCAGCTTAAATTTATCTATCACCATGGTGAAAGGACATGAGTGGAATTACGTCCATGAGCTGCGTGCTGGAAAGAATAAATCTTGATTGAAATGCAAGACATGCGGCCATGAGTTCAGTGGTAATGCGATCAGAATCAAAGAGCATTTGTTTAAAGTCCCTGGTAATGTGTGCGAGTGTACAGTGCCACCAAGAGATATTCATGCTAGATTGCCAAGGTACGCTTGCATTGCAAAGTAAATTCTTGCAGCTAAAAAGAAAAACTGTGAATGCCAAACAAGCTGCAATGGATGTTGAAATGTCAATGAGAGGACAAAGCATGTGCCTATGGAAGCAAATGTTCAGACTCCCCAGACAACTCCTTTTCACGAACGTGCTTCGACGTCAACAACAACAAATCCTAGCTTAACTAAAGCTAGTAAAACATCATCTAAAGCCAAACGTTGTATGAAGTGATAGATAAGCAGAAGTTTCTTGAGTTGCACTTGAAATGGACGCAAGCTTTTGTGGCATGTGGTATACCATTCAATGCTATGCGCAACCCCATATTTCAAGATGCTTTAATGAGCACAACCAAAAAGGGGTTTGTGCTTCTTGATTATAATAAGATGCACACAGAGTATCTAGATAAAGTGCAAGATAGTACTGAAGCCATCCTCAAGCGCACGGTGGTGGACTTTGTTCCTGCATATGGTTTCACTATAGCGTTGGATGAACGGACCAACTGTCAGAAGAAGCCACTCATCAATGTGATGCTTATCAATCCTAGAGGGTCTATGTTCGTGGAAGCCATTGACACCTCTTTAAAAGAGAAGACTGGTGATTATCTACCAAGGATATATGAGCGTGCTATAGCAAAGGCAGGTGGACCAAAGAATGTGACTGCAATTGTCACAGATAATGCATCCAATTACAAGGCTGCAAGATCCAAGTTAAGTACCCAAAAATTACTTGGGTGCCATGTGCGGTGCATACTCTTAATTTGCTATTAAAAGATATTGGAAAAATGGCCATCATAAAGCAAACACTACTAGATGCTAATCATATGGTGAAATTTACTAGAGAGCATCAATTTTCACATTCTCTTTTTTGATTAAAATCACCCAACAAAACTTTGCAGATAATTTGTGCAACAAGGTTTGCAGCTGTATATTATGTTCTTGCCACCTTGCAAGAAGTGAAGCTTGGATTGATTGAAACAGTAGCTGATAGACGCTGGGATGCATGGCTCAGCAAGTATCCTAGATACCAAGAGGCAGCTGCAAGATGTGTACAGCTTGTGACTCGCAAGTTTTTTGGCGCAATGTAGAGAGAATTGTCACCATGGCCAAACCATTTGTAGATCTTTTACGAATAGTCAACAAACACTCTTTTGTCTTTGGTTGAGTCTATTGGTATATGTCAGAGGCATTGCACAAAGTAAGAGAGCATGTTGGCTTTGGTGCAAAGAACAAAGATTCCATGATCACAGCTACCAACAAGCGATGGGTGCAATTGCATACACCGTTGCATGGTGCTGCATTTGTATTAGATCCTAAATTTCAAATGCACCAACAATTGGCCAATAAAGAAGTCATGAGTGACTTCAAAACAGTGTGCTCGCAACTTTTAGGACAAGACGATGGAAAGACTGCTTTTCATCAGCGAGTTGATTATGCTAATAGAACTGGCATATTCCAGGATCCATGGCATATAGATGCCATTGCACACACAAGTGCGCCTCTATGGTGGAAGGTGTAAGGTTTCCAGTTTCTAAAACCTTAAAGATTGTATAAAGCTTAGTTCAACTGATATGATTATTGAAAAAGCAATGTAGAATTGTCCGACCGTGGCAAATATTGGTATTTTTGAAATCTTAAGCATTGCAAACCCCGGGCTAGAAATTTTCAGAATCAGATTTCGATAAAATCTGGAAGAGTTACGGCCCCTGAAAGGTTACACTAGGAATTCAATTAGTTAAGTAAAATTGGATGGTTTCAATATTATTATTAACAAAGACTTTCTTATCCTAAGGTTCTAGAAATTACTGATATTTCCAATTTTCATAATTAAAAATCAGTGAAAATAGTAAAAATCGATTCTGAAAGCTGAGCGGGGTTGTGTGGGGTACTGATGAACTTTTCCGGACTAGATTTAGCAGCAGGGGACGTTTTTTGACGTGTAGGGATGCTTGGGATGCAAGTTATTGCTATTTTCCAGCCTGTGAGTGCTTAGAAACCTATAAATATGACCCTTGCTTCACAATTTCGAACAGACTCGGAGCCTTGATACACTCTCTCTCATCTAGAGAGACCGCTACACAGAAATTACTAGAGATTAAGCTCTAGTTGATTAACTTAAACGGTAATTAACCTAATCCTTCTTAATTAGCAAGGCTAGATTAATCTATTTTCTTAATAAATTAAAGATTTGGCCTATATATACTCATAAATCCTCTCTTAATTAAATATTCTCTGTTGATTGTTGTAATTAAAGCTTGAGAATGTTAAGCTACTTAATTATCCTATCATATTAGGGCTGAAATTATCCAAATTAACCATAAATAAATGAGAAATATATTATTAAATTTAGATTAAGTTCAAGTAATTACCAAAGCTGCATTAGACAATCATTAAGCTAGGAAAATTATCTTATAATTTTTTGAGTAATTTTAATAATTAATTAAGAAGAATTACACTATTTTTTTTTGAGAAAATTAAAGGGGAAAATAATCAAATTGATTCAAAATGTATTGAGTTATTTATTAGAGGTTAATTACATGTTAGGAAACCCATGATAATTATGTCAAGATCAGATAATTAATTAACCTAATTACTTTAGAAGAAATACTCTATTTTAAGGACAAATTAAAAGGGAGAAATTAGTAAATTGATTCAAATTGCTTTGAGTTATTTATCAGAGGTTAATTATATGTTAGAAAACTCGTGATAATTATGTCAAGCTTAAATAATTAATTTGTTTGATTACTTTAGCAAAAATACTCTATTTTTAGGACAAATAAAAAAGGTGAAATTAGTAAATTGATTCAAATTGCTTTGCATTATTTGTAAGAGGTTAACTACATGCTAAAAAGCCCGTGATAATTATATCAAGCTCAAATTATTAATTTACCTAATTACTTTAGTAGAATTACTGTGTTTTTAGGAAAAATTAAAAGGGGAAAATTAATAAATTGATTCAAATTGCTTTAAGTTATTTATGAGAGGGTAAGTACATGTTACAAAATCCGTGATAATTATGTCACGCTCAGATAGTCATTTTACCGAATTACTTGAGCAAAATTACTCTATTTTTAGGAGAAATTAAATAGGGGAAATTAACAAATAGATTTAAATTTCTTTGATTTATTTATTAGAAGTTAATTACATGTTAGGAAACCCGTAATTACTTAATTACTTTAGTAGAATTACTCTATTTTTTTTAAAAAATTAAATGAGGGAAATTAGTAAATTGTTTCAAATTGCTTTGAGTTATTTATTAGAGGTTAATTACATGTTAGGAAACCCGTGATAATTATTTCAAGTTCAGATAATTAATTTACCTATTTATGTTAGCAGAATTACTCTATTTTTTGGACAAATTAAAAGAGGAAAATTAGCAAATTGATTCAAAATGCTTTGAGTTATTTATCAAAGGTTAATTACTTGTTAGATAACCCGTGATAATTATATGAAACTCATATAATTAATTTACCTACTTACTTTAGCAGATATACTCTGTTTTAAGGACAAATTAAAAGGGGAAAATTAGTAAACTGATTGAAAATGCTTTAAATTATTTATCCAAGGTTAATCACACTTTAGGAAACTCATGATAATTATGTTATCCTCAGATAATTAGTTTACCTAATTATCTCTGTAAAATTACAGTATTTTTAGGGGAAAATAAAAGAGAACATATAGTAAATTAATCCAAAAACCTTTGATATAAATATCAAAGATAGAATAAACCTTGAGGAATCCGTGAAAAATATCCCAATCTTAGATAAATAGTTTAGGTATTTATCTTCAATAAAAGTAACCAATTTTGCATATAAAATACAGAGAGGAAATTAGTAAATGAATTTATCTAAGTACCAAATAAATACCCGAGGTCTAAAATCACTATTGAAGGGTGGGAAAATTACCTCAGCATAAATGGTTGGTATAACAAATTACTATCAGTAAAATTTTGCCTAAATTAGACCATAAGTATAGGAGGGAAAGGTTATAAATCAAATTTATGAAAATTCCTAAAGATATACCATATTCAATTACAATTTAGGGTGAGTAATCCATTAACCGATAGAAATTTATAATTTACTAAAGCTAAAATGGAATATAGACTAAAGATAAACCTAATTAGAGGGTTGCCCAAATTAAAAGGTAATTATGGGAAATTACTTATAGCATAAACAAGTTAAAAGAGGAATATCTCATCAAATTGACTATCAAGGATACCTACTTACTTCAAAAACCCTTAATTTTGGGTAAAAAAGAAAAAAGAAGATTATTCAATTAAACTTCTAATCGATTAAGTCTTTTTATAAGGCTGCCGACATGACTCCAAAGAGAACCAGGGGCAAGAGGATGTTAGCAGCAAAAGAAACAAGGCCACTAATGACCATGAGACTGGGCCTAGCCATCGACCGACAGAGGAAGGTTTGCAAGCTCCAGCCCAGCAGCACATGGATGATCAGTTCGCAGGTGGATTTTTATTT
Organism: Adiantum capillus-veneris; assembly: GCF_014529385.1. NCBI lineage: Eukaryota > Viridiplantae > Streptophyta > Polypodiopsida > Polypodiales > Pteridaceae > Adiantum > Adiantum capillus-veneris. Next base: position 99,596,178 of record NC_140949.1, on the reverse strand, counting down.
TGTTTAATTAATATTTTAAAGTTCATTTTCAAGTTAGCATTGCATACGTAAGGAGTGAGTACGAATAAGAAAAGAAATAATTGACCAAAAACGGAGGGTAACTTCCAACGTGCATTGTTTATAATGTAGGAAAGAATTATTTGGGTTAAAATTGGTTGAATTAGGAAAGATATGATTGATCATCCTTAAGACAGCTTGTCTCAAGACATCTCCAACTCTGTGGTATATTTTGATGATAATGATTGGATTTTCAGCCACGGATAAGTCGATTACCCCCATGAATGATGAGTTTCTACTCCGTGTCATGTTTTGATGTTTCTACATAAGTTAGGATATCCTTTTTTAAGGCTAGGGGAGCCGCCCGATTGTATGTGCAACTGGTTTGGTGTATGGGCACCCGGAACCTTGGGTGGGGGTTTATCCACTCCGGATTATGAATAAGGAATGGGTGCCGTTTTTTTTCACCCTTAGGTGGTCTTGAGACAAGACGAGTACTGGTCATGGTTGTTATGGACAATGTGTTGATTGACAGTACCCTGTCTTAAGTTTAAAGATGTTTGTTTTCTAAAAGAATTCTTTTAATGCTATCTTTAATAATTGATCGAAGGAATTACTGTGACAGAAAGGTAAAAGAAATCATTATTTTAAGTGTTAAAACAATGTGATAGTAACTAGAAAATAATTGAATCATGTGTGAGTGCAGGGTGGTAAGTGGGGATTGACTAAGGTTGTCAATCATGGACGGGTGGACTTGATTAGTCAGGTAACTATCCATCCCTGCGCACTAAAACGTTTAGAAAACTTCTTCACTTGGAAGAGGAGTCCACCAGCGGCTGTGCCCTCACATCTATTAGGGGAAAAAAAGTGTTTCGGTTGAGGATACCTTAGCCCAATTATGGCAGTTATAGGGCCGAAATAGTTTTTTGGACTTTTAATACGTTGTCCCGTTTTCGCTGCGAGACAGGACTAGGTCTTCTTCTAAGGCTATGGACCCAAACCATTGTCAATGGTAAAGGTCTATTCCTTGGATTTTTCTTGTTTAGAGACTCTGATTTTTATCAGACTTAGAGACATGTCAAGGATCCCATCCCGATCTTGGTATTGGCGGGTTGGGGATCTCACAAGTGGTATCAGAGTGTGTGTTAATTAAAGTCTTGGACCTAGAGAAAAGTTTATTACATTGAAATAAGTGATCTCTAAAAAATTCAAATTAAAGACATATTTAATTGAAAAGAGGGAGAGAAAGAAAGAGAGAGAATTATCCCCATCTTTGCAGGAAGATTTCCATCAGGCCTACTACAAATCCACGGATTTTACCACTAGGTTTATGAAAGCTTGCCTATCCCGACACTATTGAATGCGAAAAAGCGTGATGAAATGGCTAGATAAGAGATTTTCTCCTTCCACTTGGAGGATCAGCTGGTCAGGATCAGGTGGAATTTTCTTCATTGATGCGGGAGAATTAGAAGGTTTAGAACTAAATATGAAGAAACTCAAATCGGCCGAAGATCTTCAAGTGATTGAAGTATACTTTTTCATTGGGACGGAGAATTCAGAAGAAACCCTTGTAATAGATGATGTCCAAGTATCACAAAATCAGTGGATGTTTGATCAGGTGTCTAAAGTAATCTACCCAGGTAGAATTAGGCCCATAGGAGTAGGCCCTAGTTTAAGTGGACCAAAAGATGTTGTATATTTTGATCCTATATCTGATCCACCCAAAGTCCTCAAGATTTTAGTATAGGACTATCGTCATCTTTGTACATAGTAGGATCTTCATGAACTGTATTAACTTTTGTACATACTATGGTTCTCATGGGTATGCTATAAGTAGTTTGTTTATGGTTTGGCAATTGTCTCCATCCTATGTGCAAAAGTCTTGAGTAGGAGATAAGTTAAAATTATAAGTAAGAAAGATTTCATCTGGTACTAAATTCCACTAATTCAATCTCACGGAAATACTCGCGTAAATAGCCTTTACACTGTTAGTCAAGAGAAAAAATTACTACTAAAGCAAGTTCAACTCCCTACTTTCAAAGGAGAGGGACCTAATTTAGAGCGAGATGCCGAAGCGTGGTTAGATGCTATGGATGACTATTTCAAAGCTGCAGGAACTGCTCTAGAAACCAAACAATGTTGGGTATGTTCCGCCTCAGTGGAATGCCAAACTTTGGTGGAAGCAACACTGTAGAGATAATCCCACGAGTAGTCCATCTTGGGAGAAAATGAAGCAGGCAATCAAAGAACGTTATCTCCCTCCTGCAAATCATGCTATCAAGATGAATGAGTTCTTTGGTCTACGCCAGCTAGGACTTTCATTAGAGGAGTACTACACCAAGTTTGTGTCTTTACGACGCTATGTTCCCCAGATGACCACGGAGCAACAAATTGCCCGTTTCTGTCAAGGCCTCAACAAACCCGTGAGTAAACGTCTCGAAGCCATGAGGCCTACATCAATACACGATGCCCTTCTCAGGGCTAAGCCTCTTGCAGCCGAAGGAACCAACTCCATAAGGAACTATAATGGATTTAATAACTTTAGGGGAAGAGCCAGGGGAACTTTCAACCAAGGATACCAACAACGTGGACAACTGCAGTAGTAAACCTGGAGTAGACCTTCCCAAACGTTAGGTGTTGTGGATGCAATCAAATGGGGCACTATAGAAATAACTGTCTTGAAGAGCAAAACCCTCGAACTACTGCTAGAGTGGTTCCTCAAAATCAAGGAGATAATGTAAGAGGAGGTAGAAATGGAGGACGAGGTAGAGGAAGAGCAAGAGGAGCCAGATCTTATGCAACCATAGGAGAAACAACCTTATGAATAAAAAAGATAAAAGAGCTACTCGCTTGGCCATAGTTAGCAATCTTAGAGCTTTGTAAACCACTATAAATCAATAATGTAAAAACTTGAGTTACTTATATATTATAAGGGTATACATGATTTTCTTTTTCAAATTTACTTAATGAATCTAAAGTTAAGTTAGTATTCAATCAAGAAATTAAGGGTAGATCTAGCAAATGATAAAGAGGTTCTCATTAGGAAGGAAAAATTCGAATCTCAGAAATGAAGTAGTTATCAAGAAACCAACTCACATTCTTGTGAACACGATAACCTTCCTTGGAAAATGACCTAGATATGAAAGTATTAAGGTACGCGACTAATAGGAAGCCGAAAAGAACTCTTGGTATGATACTTCTTAAAACCCTTTACATATTGTTGGTCAATCAGGGTAGAGCACAGAGGGGGTACCTCTGGTGCAATGGTGGGAACTTGTGCTGAACGCAGATTGCTCAGAAAGGCAAGAACACGCCGAGCGTGTTCAGATTGGCAAAGCTGAAATAAATGATACTATCAAACGCTGATTGCTCTGAATGGTCAGCTAGACCGAGCGTGTTCATGTTGACAAGGTGGATATATGGATCTTTTATGGAATTGATTTAACCTGGTTTTTGATATGATACGAATGGTTTGTAAAGGTTTTTAAGATGGGCTCAACACTAAGAGTTTCTTGAGGAAAAATTGACTAGCAAGCAACTCCAACCAGAAACTAAAAAGAACTCTTAGAGTAATCAGTAACCTTTGGTAAAGTGGAAAGGTTATCCTTTCGAAGATGCCAATCGAGAGGATGAATTTCTTTTCTCAAAGATTTTCCCAATTTCGGTTGAGATGAGGGCATCTCAAATTCTTAAGTTGGGGTGATTGTAAGATTTCCAGTTTCTGAAACCTTAAAGATTGCATAAAGCTTAGTTCAACTAATATGATTATTGAAAAAGCAATGTAGAATTGTCCGACGGTGGCAATATTGGTATTTTTGAAATCTTAAGAACAACAAACTCCGGGCTAGAAATTTTCAGAATCAGATTCCGATAAAATCTGGAAGAGTTACGGCCCCTGAAAGGTTACACTAGGAATTCAATTAGTTAAGTAAAATTGAATGGTTTCTGTAATTATTATTAACAAAGACTTTCTTATCCTAAGGTTCTAGAAATTACTGATATTTCCAATTTTCATCATTAAAAATCAGTGAAAATAGTAAAAATCGATTCTGGAAGCTGAGGGGGGGCTCTGTGGGGTACTGATGAACTTTTTCGGACTAGATTGAGCATCAGGGGACGTTTTTTGACCTGCAAGGCTGCTTGGGATGCAAGTTACTGCCATTTTCCAGCCTGTGAGTGCCTAGAAACCTATAAATATGACCCTTGCTTCACAATTTCGAACAGACTCGGAGCCTTGACACACTCTCTCTCATCTAGAGAGACCTCTACACAGAAATTACTAGAGATTAAGCTCTAGTTGATTAACTTAAATGATAATTAATCTAATCTTTCTTAATTAGCAAGGCTAGATTAATCTATTTTCTTAATAAATTAAAGATTAGGCCTATGTATACTCATAAATCCTCTCTTAATTAAATATTCTCTTCTGATTGTTATAATTAAATCTTGAGAATATTAAGCTAATTAATTATCCTATCATATTAGGGCTCAAATTATCCAAATTAACCATAAATTAATGGAAAATATATTAATTAAGTTTAGATTTAGTTGAGGTAATTATCAAAGCTGAATTAGATAGTTATTTAGCTAGAAAAATTATCTTATATTTTTTGAGTAATTTTCATAATTAATTAGGCAGAATTACACTGTTTTTTAGAGAACATTAAAGGGGAAAATAATCAAATTGATTCAAAATGTCTTAAGTTATTTATCAAAGGTTAATTACATGTAAGGAAACCCGTGATAATTATGTCAAACTCAGATAATTAATTTACCTAATTACTTTAGCAAAAATATTATGTTTTTAGAAAAAATTAAAAGGGAAAAATTAGTAAATTGATTCAAATTGATTTGAGTTATTTATCAGAGGTTAATTATATGTTAAAGACCTTGTGATAATTATGTCAAGCTTAGATAATTAATTTACTTAATTACTTTAGCAAAAATACTCTATTTTTAGGACAGATAAAAATGGGAAAATTAGTAAATTGATTCAAATTGCTTTGAGTTTTTTATCAGAGATTAATTACATGCTAGAAAACCTGTGATAATTATGTCAAGCTCAGATAATTAATTTACCTAATTACTTTAGCAAATTTACTCTGTTTTTAGGCAAAACTAAAAGGGGAAAATTAGTAAATTAATTCAAATTTCTTGAATTTATTTATCAGAGGTTAACTACATGTTACAAAATCCGTGATAATTATATCAAGCTCAGATACTTAATTTACCTAATTACTTTAGTAGAATTACTCTGTTTCTAGGAGAAATTAAATAGGAAAAATTAACAAATGGATTCAAATTTCTTTGATTAAATTTATCAGAGGTTAATTACATGGTAGGAGACCCGTGATAATTATGTCAAGCTCAGATAATTAATTTACCTAATTACTTTAGCAGAATTACTTTATTTTTAAGAGAAATTAAAAGGGGAAAATTAGATTGTTTCAAATTGCTTTGAGTTATTTATTAGAGGTTAATTACATGTTAGGAAACCTATGATAATTATGTTAAGTTCATATAATTAATTTATCTAATTATGTTAGCAGAATTACTCTAGTTTTAGGACAAATTAAAAGGGGGAAATTAGCAAATTGATTCAAAATTCTTTGAGTTATTTATCAGAGTTTAATTACTTATTAGAAAACTTGTGATAATTATATTAAGCTCAAATAATTAATTTACCTAATTACTTTAGCAAAAATACTCTGTTTTAAGGACAAATTAAAAAGGGAAAATTAGTAAATTGATTCAAAATGCTTTGAATTATTTATCAAAGGTTAATCACACCTTAGTAAACCTGTGATAATTATGTTACCATCAGATAATTATTTTATCTAATTATCTCAGTAAAATTACATATTTTTAGGAGAAAATAAAAGGGAGAATATAGTAAATTAATCCAAAAACTTTTGATATAAATATCAGAGGTAGAAAACACCTTGAGGAATCTGTGATAAATACCCCCATCTCAGATAAATATTTTAGGTATTTATCTTCAATAAAAGTAACTGATTTTGCGTATAAAATAGAGAAAGGAAATTAGTAAATGAATTTATCTAAGTACCAAATATATCTGAGGTCCAAAATAACTATTGAAGGGTGGGAAAATTACCTCAGCATAAATGGTTGGTATAACAAATTACTATCAGTAAAATTCTGCCTAAATTAGACCGTAAGTATAGGAGGGAAAGGTTATAAATCAAATTTATGAAAATTTCTAAAGATAGAACATATTCAATTACAGTTTAGGGTGAGTAATCCATTAGCCAATAGAAATTTACAATTTACTAAGGCTAAAATGGAATATAGACTAAGGATAAACCTAGTTAAAGGGTTGCCCAAATTAAAAGGTAATTATGGGAAATTACTTATAGCATAAATAAGTTACACGAGGAATATCTCATCAAATTGACTATCAAGGATACCTACTTACTCCAAAAACCCTTAATTTTGGGCAAAAAAGGAAAAAGAAGATTATTCAATTAAACTTCTAATCGATTAAGTCTTTTTATAAGGCTGCCAACATGGCTCCAAAGAGAACGAGGGAAAATCCTCTTACCGAGGAAGAGGATGTTAGCAACAAAAGAAACAAGGCCACTAATGACCATGAGGCTGGGCCTAGCCATAGGCCGACGAAGGAAGGTTTGCAGCTCCAACCCAGCAGCACACGGACGATCAGTCCCAGGTGGATTTCTATTTTATTTAATTAATCTTTTAAAGTTCATTTTTAAGTTAGCATTGCATAGGTAAGGAGTGAGTATGAATAAGAAAAGAAATAATTGACCAAAAACGGAGGGTAACTTCCAACGTGAATTGTTTATAATGTAGGAAAGAATTGTTTGGGTTAAAATTGGTTGAATTAGGAAAGATATGATTGATCATCCTTAAGACAACTTGTCTCAAGACACCTCTGACTCCTTGGTATATTTTGATGATAATGATTGGCTTTCCAGCCACGGATAAGTCGGCTACCCCCATGGACGATGAGTTTCTACTCCGTGTCATGTCTTGATGTTTCTACATAAGTTAGGATACTGTTTTTTATCCTAGGGGAGCCGTCCGGTTGTATGAGCAACTGGTTTGGTGTATGGGCACCCGGAACCTTGGGTGGGGGTTTATCCACTCTGGATTATGAATAAGGAATGGGTGCCGTTTTTTCACCCTTAGGTGGTCTTGAGACAAGACGAGTACTAGTCATGGTTATTATGGACAATGTTTTGATTAACAGTACCTTATCTTAAGTTTAAAGATGTCTGTTGTCTAAAAGAATGCTTTCAATGCTGTCTTTAATAATTGATTGAAGGAATTACTGTGACCGAAAGTTAAAAGAAATCATTATTTTAAGTGTTAAAACAATGTGATAGTAACTAGAAAATAATTGAATTGTGTGTGAGTGCGGGGTGGTAAGTGGGGATTGACTAAGGTTGTCAATCAAGGACGGGTGGACCTGATTAGTCAGGTAACTATCTATCCCTGCGCACTAAAACGTTTAGAAAACTTCTTCACTTGGAAGAGGAGTCCACCAGCGACTGTGCCCTCACATCTGTTAGGGAGAAAAAAGCGTTGGTTGAGGATACCTTAGCCCAATTGTGGTAGTTATAGGGCCGAAATAGTTTTTTGGACTTTTAATACATTGTCTCATTTTCGCTGCGAGATAGGACTAGGTCTTCTTCTAAGGCTATGGACCCAAACCATTGTCAATGGTAAAGGTCTATTCCTTGGATTTTTCTTGTTTAGAGACTCTGATTTTTATCAGACCTAGAGACATGTCAAGGATCCCATCCCGATCTTGGTATTCGCAGGCTGGGGATCTCACAGAAGGAGTATAGTAGGGAGAAAGTGGAGCTGCAACACATTGCTGTCAAAGTTCTATCTATTGCATCATCAAGTGGAAGCTGTGAACATAACATTGCTGTATAAAGTAGAGTGCCATTTGATTGTTGTTTGGCATACCTCTCTCTCAATGTTACCAGCAAGCTGACTTGGATAACATTTTTTGGAGATCTTATTGTAAAAACACTTATTATTTTGATGAATCGGGAATGTTGTAAATTCTATTTTCTAGATAAATAGTATAATTGATGAGCTGGGGCTACAAGCTTCCAGATTGTATCAACCTGTCTTTAGTTAGAGCTCCCAGATTATTAGGTTTGACCACAAAAACCTAGGCTAAGCTATAAAAGCCAATTTTTATAAGGATTTTGTGAGTTTTGGATAATAGAAACACAACGTGAGCTAACAATGCTCACTTCTCTCCTTCTCGCGCTTCCTAATCCCTTCTCGGTTGTCACATTGCCGTGCCATCTATTGTGTTGCAACCACAGGTAAGAGCTCTTAAGCATTTCATGGTAATCCGTAGCTTTTGGCATCGTTGACCCGTGGTCTAATTTCATCATAAGTAGGAATTTGCACTTCAAAATCATAAATTAAGTATAGGCGGGGTATTGGGGCATCATTGCTAAGCATTTAGATGCATTCTGGGTCGAAAACGGCTAGGTCAAAAACTCACTGCTGTTAAAAATCGTGATTTTTATACTTGAGCTAAAGTGAGATTTGAGATCATAAGCATGTGTGCTTAGGTCTTATAAACATATCCTAGCAGTTTCGTAACGATTGGATATCATTTGATGCTATAACAATTATGATTTGTTTGCCGATGAGCGATTAGTTTTTGATGATTTTTGTCATTTGAGTGTAACTTGAGTTAGATGGTCGAGGCAACTTCGTCCCATGGATTGACAATTATATTTGTGGTTCTCACTATGTCTGCAATAAGATAGGAGTGAAGTTAGACACCTATCCCACATTTGGTGCCACTGTCGACGGGGAACAAAGAGACCTTAACTAGAAAAAACCATGAGTGTCTTGTGAAGTTATCCTTTAACTTCCTCTAGGATCACCTAGAGTCAAAACTTTCTCTTTAAGACTACATAGCTTAAGATTGTCGTCTTTTGCTGTGTAGAGGTAGCTTGGAAGTAGGTTGTACCTGCTAAGTACCTTTTAGGATTGTAGGAGTGTAGGATTAGATTAGGATTTTGAGAATGATTGATGGACGAAACAAGTCTTAAGATCAAGGCTCAAAAAACCATAAAAAACAAGAAAATAAATGTTTGTAGATACTTTCCACAACCCCATTGCAGTAGAATCTAGAAGTAGAGTAAGTAGAATCCGAGGTGGGATCTGTAAACAATTCTCTCTCCAAAAGAATCAATTGTGAGTTGTTTATGTGAAGTCGTAGAATTTTAGGTCTACGGCTAGAAATAGCACCAGAAGACTGTCCACCATTGAATCAACTGAGATTATGCTTTAAAAGTTGTATGAACTAGTGGGTAAGCTTAATGACGCATTTGAGGTAAAATTTTAAGAGTTTGCAAAAAATTAGATTATTTACTTTTTCTTGACATTTTAGGCCAAATTAAGTTTTGACTTGATTCAAAGGCTTAAAATAGCTCATAAAAAGACTATCCACCTGAAAAAGTTGAAAAAAGTGCTCATTTTAGGCCAAAAGTAAATAATTACGATTATTTACTTTCATCCCAAAAGTAACCAAGGTTGATACCAGAGACTCTATGCATGTGTACAAATATCTTTTGTAAAGGCCCATAGAATTTGGATCACCAAATTGACCAAAACCTTGGTAGAAGTTGAAATCTGTACTGATTGTCGAGAACTTAAGTGTAAATTGGGAGAATTTTATTCAAACTCAGTGAAACTTGACTCATAGGGTTTTATTGATGTGTTAAACGAGTGTACATGCTCAGTTGACACAAAAGATGCAAAAATTTTCAAGAAGTAAATAATCGCGATTATTTACTTTTGTCCCATTTTTTAACTTTTTTTATCAACCCAACATACCACTAGTTTTAGCATGTTATATTAAGCCCACAAATCAAATTTGTAAGATTTGGATCATTGAAGTGAAAATTGTGGCCAAAATTGCAAAGTTAGTCTGCAGACACAAAATTGTTGACCATTTGAACAAAGACTATCCAAACTTGATGAAACTTGTCTAGGGAGCTTAAGTTGAGCTACTTAACCAATCTATGTCAAGATTGTGGAAAAAAAATTGCATAAAAATAGCAGGAGTAAATAATCGTGATTATTCACATCTGCTACAAAACTAGACATTTTTGCACATTTGAGTATACCACCAGGTCAAGCATATCAAGTAGAGCACACAAATCAAATTTGGTGAACTTTGGATCACAAAAGTGAGACTTAAGCGAGATTCTTAAAAACTGAGTCTGCAAACACAAAACAGTTGATAACTTAAACAAATTTTGTTCGAACTTAGTGAAACTTGTCCAGAGACCTTAATAAGTTGAATACTTGGCAAAACAAGCCAAAAAGTGTAAAAAACTGAGAAAAGTAAATAATCACGATTATTTACTACTAATACACAAAGACATACTTTTTGACTTTTGAGCTTGTACAGTAATAGACCACTATAATACAAGGCCACCGGGCAATTTTGGGTTCAATCGGATCCAAATTAGTATATGTTCACTCAGTTTCTAGGTTGCAGATAGTCCTTTGGCTTTTTGCAAAAGTAGAATCTGAAAAAAGTCTCAAGTACTGACTCACTTAGCTCAAATTGAAGTGAAACACATAGACCAGTCACAATAGTAAGCAAAAATTGTATGGTCTTTGTGAAAGAATAAATAACTTGATTAAAATTGATACAGGAATCAGTTGCAGACAAGGAATTGAAAGTTTGATAGGAGTTGCAATCAAGTCAAGTGGAAGAAATTGATAACAAGTCAATTCGACGGTAAGTACTCTATCTAGGGCTTCACAAGTCTATATGAACCTTAGATCTAGTCGTATACTAGCAAACTAAGGCATATTTAGAGAGACCTCTAGTAGAGTATCCACCGAAGAGAGCATGAATTAAGGCGATTACTTGGACACAATCTTTGAAGAAGTCTCCGACACTTTTTCAGAATCAACATCTGAAATGTCTTCTTATTCGACTCATTCAGAAACCCGAACGACAATGCGTTATAAGCACATACTCGCCTTTTATAAGACTAATCGCCATGGAGCTCAGGTTTACTTGGATCCTAATGAAGAGTATGCCATTCGCATTGATGACCATGACATAGAGTTTGAAGAGAAAATCAGGACAAACAAACAAGGAAAAATGTATATGGACAAAAACGAAGCTCAGTATTTACAAGTTGAAAACCTTGATGTAATAGACAAATGGGGGTTAGAAATAAATACCATAATTCCAGATATGGCAGCAAAAGAAGGACCACCGATTTTAGAATTTGAGAGATACGATCAAGTTGATCTGAAGCCTTTGAAACGTCTTACTACGGATAATCCTAGGATCGGAGTCTATTGTTGGGAGGATAGAAACATCAAAGATCTTCTATGGACTTCTCATGCCAATTCAGAACAGTTAACACCCATGAAGATCATCTATATCTTCAAAATCAAAGACAAGGGTTCATCAAATCTACCAACCTACCTATTTAGGGATTATTATAACAATAATTGTGCTATGATGACTCCTGAGGAGGTGGGAAAAACCAAATACCAAGGGTACTCAATAAGGGATCGGATATTGGGCCAAGGACCAGAAACTAGTCCAAGAGATGGACTTCGAGAGAGATCTTTTGAGAGTAATGTTAAAAAACCCCAAAGTACCTCATCACGAAGAAAACCAGGTGACACTAAAGCCAGTCCAGGGCTACATGATTCACTATTTTCAACAGACTGGTTTAAAGGACTCGAAACAGAACCAACTGCCAAGAGATCGGGAGTTGAACCAAATAGGCATGTCAGACCAGCTGATTTTCAAAAATGGGTTAGAAAATACAGTGGCTCTGGGGATCCATATGACAACTTAGCAAGATTTAAACAAGTGCTAAGAGCAAAATTCATATTTGATTTCCATACTCAATTCGAGGGATTTGGAATGACATTAGAAGGAAAAGCACTAACATAGTTCCAAAACATTCCACCAAGGTCAATCATGGGCTCAAGGATTTGTAGCTGCATGTTCTAAAATGGGGATCAAACACAATATTGTAGCTCAAATCTATAGCTTCAAACAGAAACAAGGTGAGTCTGGTAGGGATTGTGCAACTAAAATGAAACAATACATTGCAAGATGCCCAGAACTAGAGATACATACAAAAGAAAGATTAGTATCATTGTTTCTAGAGGGAATGCTAAACAAAGAACTTCATGCTATATTCTATAACAAGAAACATATGACCCTAAAAGAGTGTGTGTCAAATGCTATTGACTTAGGAGACAATTGTGATATTTTCAATGAAGAAGATGTCCCTCAGGATAACCAAAGTGAGAAAATAGCATCCACCAAACCAGCACAAGAGGGAACTACTGCTGCATCACCGCTTACAACCATAGAAGACATACTCAAAAGGATGAATGATATGATAAATAACATGGAAAAAGCACCTATGAGGGGACCAAGGCAAGGTATGCTTCAATAGGGACAACCAATTAGGCCACATGAATGGTGCGCAATCAAGGAAAAATGGACCAATCATGAGACCAATGATTGCTATTATCAATCAAAGTATGAAGGGCATGTTCAATACGTGCCTATGAGGCCACAAGGACAACCCATGTACAGATATCAGCCTAATATGGCCCTAGCTCAAAGACCACCAATGGGTATGGAAAGACCTCAACCCGTGTTGGGTCAACAACCTCCATATCCTGGACATAATGCAGTGCTTGTAAAGTATATGCATTCAGAAGGAGTTGTAGATGAACAAGCACTAGTGCCTGTTACACCCTATGCTGAACCTAGTCCATCTACAGTAATGGTAGGAGGAGATTGGTATAATTCACATCCACCATCGATGAAAGAACCTGTGACTTATACTACACCAGATCTTGCACCGATGTAATATGTAGCTAATCAAGGTGTTAGACCTCCGATGGTAAGACCCATGATTAAGCCAAAAATTGGAAACTATCATAACTCTGGTGTAGATGATCATTGGAAAAATGAATGCCTAGAGCGTGACAAGAACATTAAGCCAGTCAAAGCTTTTTCTATACAATGTTGCAAAAAGGGAGGACACTTCCTTGAAGATTGTCCAAAAAATCCTTTAAACAAGGGTAAAACAGTAGTGAACGTAGTCCAAGTGATACCTACTAGCTCATCTAAGAGTGAACCTATTGTTCCAATCAAGGTAATCAGTAGAGACCAGACTAAGAAAAAGAAACATAACTCCTCTAATGATTTGGAGAATACTAAAATTTCCTCTCAAATGACCAAGAGAAGCAGAAGCAAAAGGTATGAGATGAGAAAACAAAAACGAAGGGCTGAAATCAAGGAGAAAGCCAAGAAACTATTCCAAGAAAAAGTGAAAGAAACTGGAAGTGAAATCAAGGAAACCATCGTGAAATCTGGAGGATTAATTGGTAGACAAATTTTTTGAGCCAACCATGCAACCTTGGAAGCTTACCAAGCGGGACTTAAAGCTGACCAAAACATGGAAAACAAATGGAAAAACTATCCTTCTCCAGATTTGGGAGAAGCTAAGCTTGAAGCTTATCGAAATTTGGTAAGAATTACTCAGGAGATGCTGGAAAAATGAAAACCCAAGCTTGAGAGTATAGCAAAACCTGAGGAGCTTGTGGTAGGAGCCAGCAAAGAGAAATCCAAAGTGGTAGTAGACCCCACCTTGAAACTAAACAGCCAGAACTCATAATGCCCGACATTGAAGGTGCCTTAGATGGAATTCCTTTTGTAGAAGAAGACTGGCCAGGACACTTATGGGAAAAAGTTAGAGAGATTAATGATGGGAGCCTAACTCTGAAGTCAACTCCTATAGAGGAAGTTTGGTTAGACAATCTACCTCCTGATATGGACATGGATGTACAATCCTTGTATGGGGATTGTGGCTCTGAAGCTTCAGGAATGTCTAAACCAACGAGTCTAAAAACTCTACCTCTTACTTGGGAGATAACGAAGATGAATCCATAGTGTGTAAAACCACTCAGATAAAAAGAGTAGAATAGACCCTAGAAGTAGACAACATCCATTCAATCATGTCTACACCCATTCAATGTACTCTTACTTTAGGAGAATAATTAAAAACCAGGCCATATTTATGGAATGATCTACAAAAAACCCTACAAAAGGTGGGGATAACAGGGCTAATAGCAAAAAAATAGGGAAAATTGAAACACAAATTGGATAACAAAGAGATTATATCCGTTTCAATGAACAAATTCGGAGAATACTACAAAGGGGAAGAAGGAAACACGACCCTTCCGGTGAGATACAATGATATAGAAACCATGGCAATACTGGATAGTGGGGCAAGCATAGCCATACCCACGAAAGCAGTATGGATATCATGGGGACAACCAGCCATTAGACAAACTTGAATGAAATTGCAATTGGCGGATGGACACATCGAAAGATCCGTAGGACTGCTTGAAAAAGTGATAGTTAATTCATGTGGGATTGATTGTCAACTCACTTTTGCAATAGTGGACTTTGGAAAGAAACTCAATTACAAAATCATCTTGGGAAGACCTTTCATGCGACAAGTACAACTCATCCAAGATTGGGGAAACAATTACCTATACTTGAAGCAAGTGGGAGCAATAACAAGGGTTAATCTAAAAGGTCACACTTATAGAGATGTCACGAAAATGCCCATACAAGAATTTGACTTAGTCTCTTCAGCTGAAACTAAACTCCCATCTTGGTTGAACCAAGACACACCTTTTTGGGTGTATGGAGCCTCAAAAAATGGGATTTTGAAACGAGAAGAATGTATCTTAGAAAGGGATTGCATAGATGAAGCCTATGTACCTGAACCCTTTTCGGAGTATTTCTTTGAGCCATTTGAGTGGACTCAAATTTTAGCAACAATGGATGTATGTGTAATACGTCTATGTCTACTCAATATTGCAATGAGGATGGCTATGATCTCAACCCTTTGTTGGGATTCAGACCAACTGGCCGGACATCACACTTACTACTAACCCATCTACTAACTTAACCACTATACACACTTTCTTAATACAACAGAATAAGGAGATGCAAAATAGGATAACGTTGTCCAAACCAGGTTTCTCTCTCTCTGCTCTCGCACTTGCACTTGCACACGCTTCCCGTGGCATCTTCAATTGGTATCAGAGCAAAGTTTGTGCTTGCCGTTTTTGCGTCCATGCGTGCGCACTCTCAAAAGTGCAAACATGTTTCCGATTTCATTATTGGCAAATTTAGCGTTCCGAGAGTGTTTCCAACAGGTGTCCTACAGTTTTACCCCCCTTTCGAAGCTGTTCATGTAGTCGAAAGCTTCATCCGAGCTACACTTCAAGAGTTGTATTTTTCAACTCCACTTTTGCTACAGCTACAGATACAGGCAGGACACAGGTGCAGGTTGTTGAGAGACTATTTTGGGATGGTATATAACTGTTTTATGGCTATTAAGTGTTATTGAGACGGTGTTTATGGGTTGATTAGGATCACTTTTTGGCATCGACATTGTCTTGGGTTTTTCAGGCATCCATCTCCTCAAGGTTCTTGCATACATATAGGACATCCAGGTTTCTTACAGGTTGTAATGTTTTGCATCAACACAGATTTTAGTGGGAGTATTTGATGTGCATATACAATATTTTGGCACTTTTGATAGTGCTTGAGCTCTTTTGAGAGCGATGTTACTCCCCGCAAGGATTTGTTTACTGCTTGCACATTTTGTTGGTGCCTGTTTGAGCACGTATACTGTACCTTGCAGTATTGTTGATAGTGGATGTACGTTGAGTTGCCAAAACTGCCATATGTACCTTTTGTGGAGCCGATTTGGCTTGTTTCTGGCAATCCCGACCGTTTCTGAGACTCGGTTCGGAGGCCCTTTCTGAGACTGGGCTGGTTTCTTTTCTGCATAACCTTCTGTGAGGATCAATAGTGTGAGGTTTTCTTGAGCTATGGGATTCTTGAATGTTGATCCTTCCGGTGATACAGGTTGCTGGAGTACCTCTTTTTTGTGGCCTCGCCATATGACATGTATAGAGAGGGTTAGGTGCATTTGATGCCGTGTTGGCAGTCTTGGGTCAACTTTTGACTTTTTATGCATAGTTAGTGGTTGATGTGCCTGTCTTATGCTTTGAGAGCATTACTTTTGATGCGTTACGATCTCTTGTGACAGTTTTGGATTGAGATTTTGACAGTTTTTCTAGGGAAACTCTGCTGAATTTTTCCTAGAATTACCAGTGTTTATCGCCATATTATCTTTAGCTTGCAGCCATGTCATCTAGTGGTGAAAAGGATATTTACAATATCCGGAAATTTGATGGGACAAATTTTGCTATCTGGAAAGAGCAGATTCAAGATGTTCTTATACAAAAAGGCTAGCTAGATCCTATCATGGAGCACCTAGAGGGCGAGTATATTGATGTTGACTAGGAGAAACTTGATGCTAAGGCCAAATCTACCCTCCGTTTGCATTTGGAAGAATCTGTGTACTTTACTTAGTTGGAGAAAGGACTGCTAGAGATGTATGGGATAAATTGTGTTCCAATTATGAGAACAAAAGTGACACTAACAAGGTTTTCTTGATGAAGAAGCTGTTTGACCTTTGTATGAAGGAAGAGGACACTATTTTTACTCACATTAATGAGTTCACTATCATTTTCACTCAGTTGACCACTCAGGGTTTGGTCTTCGATGAGGAAATCAAATGTATCTTCTTGCTATGCAGTTTACCCTCGTCTTGGGATACGTTCTGTACTACGATTAGCAACTCAGCACCTGGTACTGGTCTAGTGTACAATGACGTCCTTAGGAGTCTATTTACCGAGGAGATTCGCAAGAAATCTCTTGAAGGCAAGAAGGATGGTGATGCGTATGTTGCTAGTGATAGACAGAGGGGTCGCACTCAAAGTCGTGCCAAAAGCAAGGAACGTGGGGGCTCACACAGTAAGTCGCGGGGTTCTATGCATAATATCGAGTGCTCACTGCCATAAAAAAGGCCATGTGAAGAAGGATTGCAGGAAATGGTAGCAAAGCAAGAAGGATAAACAATACGATGAAACTTCTAAGTCTGATGATTCAAACAAGGGCAAAGCAAAGTTAGAGGAGATCAATGTGCTAGAGTCTTCAAATTCTCCTATTGTAAAGACTCTTCCAGCGGTTGTTATGCCACTTACCTCTGACCTATTGGTCTTCACATTAGGTCTACCTGTCGAGGCTCTTGTTATAGAAGATGTGCAGTATGCACAGAATTGGATAGTAGATTCTGAAGCAAGTTTCCATGTGACACCACATAGAGAGTGGTTCTCTACTTATTCTCATTCTTGTGGCAAAGTGAGACTTGGTGATGCTTATGAACTAGACATTAAGGGTGTCGGAAATGTCAAATTGCATCTAAGGAATGACCTGCACTTTACTTTATGTAATGTCAGACATGTGCCCAAGTTAACTAAAAGCTTGATTTCTATTGGTTAGCTTCATGATTTGGGCTACACCACCACATTTGTCAATGGTTCATGGATAGTACACAAAGGTAATCTTGTTGTACTCAGAGGTCAGAAGCATGGTACCTCGTATTCCATGCATGTGTCAGATGTTGGTCATGATTACATATCTGTTGCCGAGCTGCCGTCTACTGAGTTGTAGCATTTCTGGCTAGGTCATATTAGCCAAAAAGAAATGAGAACTGTGACTCATTTTGGCTACTTGCTTGTCTTGTCTTATGTTGACTTTCATGTTTGTGAGCACTATATCTATGGCAAACAGACTAGGTCCGTGCACTTACCATCGGGTCAAAAGCGCACTGAACCTCTAGATTTGGTGCATAGTAATGTTTGTGGTCCTATGTCAGCCAAATCTCTAGAGAGGGCCAGCTATTTTGTGACATTCATAGATGACTCTACTCGAAAGGTGTGGGCATATCATATCCTTTGAAAGATAAGGATCAAGTTCTTCCTATGTTTCAGAAATTCTTAGCACTCGTTGAGAATCAGTCTGGCAAGAAACTCAAGAGGTTGCGGACTGAAAACGGTGGAGAGTATGTCTCCAAGGAGTTTGACAATGTCTCTGCTAAAAGGGGGATTAAAAGGCAGTTTACTGCACCATACACACCAGCTCAGAATGGAGTTACTGAGCGCATGAATCGTACAATTCAGGAACAAGTTACAGCCATGCTTTCTAGGGAAAATCTCACACAAGGCTTTTGGGTAGAAGCCATCTTGACCACAGTGCACATTATAAATCGTTCGCCTAGTACACCATTGAATTATGAGATTTCAGAAGAGTTATTGTCTAAATGTAAGCCCCACTATGACCATCTACGTGTTTTTGGTTTTGAAGCTTATGCTCACATGGCTAAACAACTTCAACAAAAGTTAGAGCCAAAGTCACACAAATGTATTTTCATTGGATATGGTGTAGATGGAGAGATGGGATATCGTCTCTGGCACCCGAAATCTCGTCGAGTCATCCGTAGTTCAGATGTGATCTTCAATGAGTTGAAGATGCATAAACAACCTATCAAGAAATCCCAACACCCTTCACATTGAAGACGAAATTCAGGAATCCAATGACTTATTGAAAGCTCAACAAGTCTTTTCAGACCTCTACTATGATGCAACAAATGAGTTAGAAGAACATTCAACTACCTCAGATGATTTGGGGTCGGAAAAAGAACATGTGAGAGATAAACTACTCATGAAAGGAGGGGAGGAAAAGTTTTTTGACTTTCCAAACCAAAAACTGAGAAGACAGAAATGGTATAGAAGAAAAAGAGACACGAGAAACTTAAAAGCTAGACCTATGCCATCAGTCTCCAGTAGAACACAGTTTCTGATGAAGATAGATGCACATGATTGTGTCAAAGGCAAATCATTGGTAGATATCCTTTAAACAAAAAGTAGGAAATATCAAAAACATTGAGAAAAACAAGAAAGGAAACTAAAAAAAAACCTAAATACCAGGACAAGGATTCAACCATGACACGAGTTGAACGAAGAAAGAAGTATCAAGAGTTGAAGAAATCTCTGGAGGAGATATATACCACTGAAATGGAAACCACTGAGGAGTAAGGTAAATATGTAATGAGTGTTCCATCCCATTATAAGAAATATACTCTCCAAAACCGAAAAATCATAATGGAACAACCTATCAGGGAACTACAAAAACAGGGCGAGTCTTACGAAGGACCTGAAAACGCAAAAAAGATAGATCTAGCCAAACCAAGAGAAGAGCGTAGATCTTCCTACATTGCAAATGACCTGACGAAAGAAGAATAAGAGATTTTGTTAAGCTTACTAAAAGAATCCCAAGATATCTTTGCTTGGTCTTATAAAGATCTCAAGGGTATTGATCCAGAATTCTGTCAATATACCATACCTATGACAAAACGATGCGAAACCTAGCAGACAAAGGCCATACACTTATAATAAAACATTTGCCACAAAGATAAAAGAAGAGATTGAAAAGCCAAAGAAATCCAAATTCATTATGAATTTGAACACACAGATTGGGTGTCTCTAATTGTGGTAGTACCCAAGAAAAATGGAAAATTAAGGGCGTGTGTCAATGAATGCAGCTGCCATTAGAGACAACTTTCCTCTTCCAATCATTGAGCATGTTTTAGAACGATTTGCAGGAAAAGAATCTTACAGCTTTTTAGATGTCCTTTTGGGATACAATCAACTTTTGGTTGACCCCAAAGATCAACATAAAACCGCCTTTGCAACTGAATGGGGTATTTTTGTCTATCGGGTTAACTAATGCTCTTGCCATCTTTCAAAGATTGATGAGCCATGGTTTTAAAGAATATCTTTGGAATTTCTTGGAAGTATATATGGATGATCTATGTGTACATTCATCAATCAGAGGTGATCATTTTGAACACCTGAAAAAGGTATTCAAAAAATGTCTTTATAGGATTTTCTTAAATCCTGAAAAGTGCACATTTATGGGCAAACATTCTTGGACATATAGTGTCTAAAAATGACATAGCTACTGATATGGATAAAATTCATGTTATTACTGATTTTCCTAGACCAACAACAATCAAAGGGGTTCAAGCTTTCATGGGACATTGTGTATATTACAGACGATTCATTTACATGTACGCTAAAATTGCAAAACCCATGTACAACTTGATTACACTCTTTGAATGGACTGATGAGTGTGAAGAATCCTTCATGAAGCTTAAGCAAGCTCTCACTTCAGCTCCAATATTGAAAGCACCAGATTGGAATAAGATATTTGACATACATGTAGATGCTTCCAATTTTGCCATTGGGGTCAACCAGGAGACGGGAAAATTGATTTTCCTATTTTGCCATTGGGTGTATCCTAGCTCAACCAGGAGACGGGAGAATTGATTTTCCTATTTTGGCATTGGGTGTATTCTAGCTCAACCAAGAGAAGGAAAAATTAATTTTCCTATTTCTTATGCTAGTAGATAGTTAATTATGGCAGAAAAAATTATACAACCACAAAAAGGAAAGGATTAGGAATGATCCATGCCGTAAAAAAGTATAGAAATTACCTATTAGCTAACATATTTGTGCTCTTTGTGGACCACCAAGCTTTATTGTACTTGGTCAACAAGCCATGCAACATAGGAAGAATAGTGAAATGGTTCATCATTCTTTTGGAATTTGATTCACTGTAGTTGTAAAACAGGGCACCACACATCAAACAAAAGATCATTTGTCAAGGATTATATCAGGGGAACCTCCCAAGAGAGTAGAGGATGATCTACCAGATGCATATCTGTTCTCCGTGAAAATGATACCCCGATGATTGAAAAACATGGTATCATTGATGACCAAAAGCTCAAGTGGATTTGCAAATACCACTTCTTATTACAATCAGATTAATTGAGCAATCGGCTATGTATCAATTACTAGCTGTGGAAGGCTATAAACCCGGGGAGGTCACGTAATAAAAATGTAACCTATCACGTGAGTTCAACAGAAGGGTATTTAAAGTTCTTGAAACTTACAGAAATATATATACAGAAGAATTTCTATTGCCGACACTAATGGTAGCTAAGGATCTTGACTGGAGTGGACATGAACTGTCAGAGAGGCTTGAAGGTTTAGAAAAGCTTGATGAGCAAAGGCTAACTATTGTAGCTCACATCTATACACAAAAGCAAAAATAGGAATAGTTTTTTAATTCCCATCTAGTTACAAAAATCTTCAAAAAAGGGGACTTAGTTTTAGTCTATTTCCTTAAGCAACACATTCCCAAGTTTAAGAAAAAGAGAAACGGACCATTTATCATTGAAGACGTATCTCCAAGTGGAGCAGTTAGGTTATCCCCCTAGATGGTGAACCAATGGCTAATTGGATTAGTGGATTCCATTTAAAGAAGTACGATTTTCCACTAACCAATGAATTGCTAGAAAAGATGCATGCAGCAAAGCAAAGAAAGATAAAACAACATCAGGTATTGATGAAGCCCAAGAGGAAGCAACAAATCAATCTTTGACATCAGGAATAGTGGCTATTAAAGGATGCAACAAGAACCCCACACCGGCACTGGGAGTCGTCAACTTAAATGTGATAGTATATACATGTTCATGCCCTCATTAGTTTGTATGCTTACCATATGAACACATGAATGAAACAATGATTCTTGGAATCTCATGGATGAGGACATACAAGGTAGTACTAGATTGGGATACCAATCAGCTCAAGCTATCACCTAAAGGCGGACAACTCATTGTTCCAATTGCACCAAGCAAAGAGGAATGGAAAGGAGGTTACCAACAGAGCAAACCACACAACAGTAAATCTTCTCCATCCTATAGACAAGCAAATGCTACAAGTAGCATGCAAGGAGTCAGGAAAATTTGGGTACCAAAGGCACAACTTAAGAACAAGCCGATTCAAATTTTGGATGCCAAAAACCTCATTTACTGTACCAAAGACGGTTCCAAGGTTCAAAACATAAAGAAGAGCATCTTCAAGCAGGAAACCTAAAACAAAATGGATTTGGAGAAAAAAGGAGCTCTTATCTTCTCAGAAAATGTAAAATCGATGAAGCAATGGAGAGTTAAGTCTCAAAACACTCAACCCCAACATTTCATTGAAGAAAAACCAAGATACTAATTAGGGGTAAAATCTCGACAACCATCATTATTGATACGAACAGCTCAAGAAATCAGCATGTCAAAGCATCCTGACGGTAAAGTAAAGCAAATAGCACGCAAGCTACAAGATTTTCTCTTTGGGAGACAACGAAAGAAAACCTCGACATCAGAAACCCTTGAGTTAATTACTCAAGATCCAACTCTTGCACAACATAATGGCTTGAATTGCATTGATTTTCAAAGGATGGTAGAGTCAACCATGGCTATGCATAGACACGATTGTTCAACCCATGCACATAGTCGTCCCGGAGTACCCATCTAGGAGGGGTGGAAGGGAACTAAGTAATTAAGGGCAATGTTTGAAAAGGTTGGAAAAAGTTTGATGTTAACGTGTGATTTTTTACAACATTACCTAATAATTCTCTTAAAAAGTCATCAACAGAGAAAATTTAATGAATAACATCTCCTCGATGAGTGTAAATAGTGTATATATTATCAGAAAATCATCAAAAAATGGTATGTTTTGGTTATTTTTATCATTTTTCTTGATATTGGGACTTAAAAATAGAGAAATCCACCAAAAAAACAATAAAGCAGTGTTTCTCAATGGATTTTCCTAATTATTGATTTTTTACTTTGCTTTTTTAGCGCATTTTATTATTTTCTTTGATTTTTTTAATAAACATGTCAAAAATTAATAATAAATAGCAAATGAGCTCAGATGGAGAAACTGAAGATATGTTGATGATGAGAAGGACAAGATGGACATGCACAAAAAATTTCAACCGAATCGACAGATGGAAGCGAGAAGCTTAAAGTAGGCTGCCAAGGCCTACTTTCGCAAATTCTTGCAGAATGAGCTAACAGAATCCGATTGAAGAAATTTTTGAGTCTTACATAGATTTCACGGCCTAGTAGGACTAACAGGGGAATTTGGGAAAAAATTGTTTGGGATGTCCGAGTATAGATATCCAAGGTAGCCCAAAATCACCTCATTTCCACTAGTCAATGTTGAAGAAGAGAGCTCTCGACCTTCTTCGCACGCGATTTTTGGAGTCCACGGTGTTAGCAACAAGCTAACACGGATACCATTTTTCAAAGCTCCCATTTAAAAACACTTATTATTTTTGATAAATCGAGAATATTGTAACTCCTATTTTTTGAGTAAACCTTGTAATAGTTGAGCCGAGGCTACAAGCTTCCATATTGTATCAACCTATCATTACCTATCTTGAGTTAGAGCTCCAAATTATTAGTTTTGACCACCAAAAATCTTAGCTAAGGTATAAAAACCAATTTTTGTAAGTTTTTATTACGTTTTGGATAATGAAATACACAACGTGAGCTAACGACGCTCACTTCTCTCCTTCTCGGGCTTCCTACTCTCTCCCCAGTTGTCACATTGTAGTCATGTTTTTTGCATTGGAACCGCAGGTAAGATCTCTATGCATTGATGTAAACACATCACAATATTTCATAGCTTTTGGCGTCACCAATCCGTGGCCCCGCGGCCTAATTTCATCATAAGTAGGAATTTACACTTCAAAATAAAAAACTAAGCCTAGGCGGGGTATTGGGGCATCATTGCTAAGCATTTAAGTGTATTCTGGGTAAAAAACGACTAGGTCAAAAATCCATTGAAGTTAATAATCGCGATTTTGGCACTTGACCTAAAGTGGGTTTGACACCGTAAGCATGTGTGCTTAGGTCTTATAAACATGTCCTAAAAGTTTCATTACATTTGGATGTCATTTGATGCTGTAACGATGTGATTTGTTTGTCGATGAGCGATTGGTTTTTGGTGATTCTAGTCACTTGAGTGTAGCTTGAGTTAGATGCGAGTTATTTGTTGTTTTTTGAGAGATTGACGACCTCTTGTAGCCTCTATGCACTAGTCGAGTTAGCTTCGTCCCATGGATTGACAATTTAATCGTGGTTCTCGCTAAACTGCAATAAGATATGATAGTGAGGTTAGACACACGTGCCACATTTGGCACCACTTCAAGGATTGAAGAGACCTAAAGTAGGAAAAAACACGAGCGTCTTGTGAAGTTATCCTTTAACTTCCTCTAGGATCTCCTAGAGTAAAAACTTTCTTTTTAGAAACTATAGCTTAAGATTGTCGTCTTTTGCTGTGTAGAGGTAGATTGGAAGTAATCATACTTGTCGAGTGACTTTAGGATTATAGAATTGTAGAATTAAATTAGGATTTTGAGAATGGTTGATAGACGAGACAAGTCTTAAGCTCAATGCTCAAAAAACCATAGAAAACAAGAAAACGAGTGTTTGTGGACACTTTCCACAACCCCATTGCATGAGAACCTAGGAGTAGGGTAAGTAGGATTTGAGGTGAATTTTAGGACATTGCTCTCTCCGAAAGAATCATTGTGAGTTTTTATTTGAACTGCATAATTTCAGGTCTACGGCTAGAAATAGCATGTAAAGACTCCAAACCACTCAATCCGACTGGAGAGTATGCTTAAAAGTTGTATGCACCAGTGGGTAAGTTCAAGGACACTTTGAGGTAAAAATTTCAAGAGTTTGCAAACACTCAAATTATTTGTTTTTTCTTGACATTTTAGGCCAACTTAGGTTTTGACTTAATTCATAGGCTTAAAACAACTCATGAAAAGACTATCTATGAAAAAGTGCAAAAAATTGTTCATTTTGGGCATAAAGAAAATAATCACGATTATTTACTTTCAGCTCAAATTTGACTAAGGTTGATACCAGTGACTCATTGCAGTGTATAAATGTTTTTTATAAAGGCACAAAAGATTTGGATCACCAAACTGGCAAAAAAGTGCCAAGAAGAAGAAGGAGAAGGTCGAAACCATGTCTGCAACCTACAACCAACCCACAACAACAACAAAATGGAAGGAGCTCTGCACAATAGAGAATCAACACTATTCTAGTTTGAGAATCGGGTAACTCAAGTCACCGAGGTAATTATAACAGTCAGTTTTCAAGTCGCACCTGATGCTGCAGCACAGATAACGGAAGCATTGGCTCACACTCTCACTAGAGAAACTAGGGATCTACTGAGTTTGTTTCAGGAAAGAACACCACCCTCTCCCACAAGCTTGGACAGTGACTAAGCACCTCTAAGATTCACATGAATCAGTACAACCTACCTCAAGACAGATCACACATACCAACACGTGTACGCTCAATCAAGGTAATACTGGACTTGAAGGCTCACTACCAGCACGTCATTGACACCATGCTGGGTGGGGAGCGGTTTTTTGAGGTTCTGGCATAAGATCAACCATTTGTCTTACCTTTGGTACAAGGCAATGTACCGTTTGAAGTTTTAATCTATGTCCTAGTATAAGAGTGTAAATTGGAGAAAAAATTATCCAAAATCAATGAAATTTGATTCATAGGCTTATATTGATGTGATAAACATGTGTACATGCTCACTTGACCAAAAAGATGCAAAAAGTTGCCAGTTGTAAATAATCGTGATTATTTACATCTGCTCAATTTTAACTTTTTTGACTAAGTTAGCATACCACTAGTTTTAGCATGTTGTAATAAGCCCACAAACCAAATTTGGTAAGATTTGGATCATTGGATTAAAAATTGTGACCAAATTTACAAAGTCAGTCTGCAGACACAAAACTGATGACCATTTGACCAAAAATAATCCAATCTTGATGAAACTTGGCTAGAGACCTGTGTCTCAAGATTGAGGAAAAAAACTTGCAAAAATTAGCCAGAGTAAATAATAGCGATTATTTACATTTGCTTCAAAA
Organism: Adiantum capillus-veneris; assembly: GCF_014529385.1. NCBI lineage: Eukaryota > Viridiplantae > Streptophyta > Polypodiopsida > Polypodiales > Pteridaceae > Adiantum > Adiantum capillus-veneris. The sequence goes on along the minus strand of NC_140949.1, from coordinate 99,570,353 downwards.
ATTGACAATCTTGTATATTTGGACATACCACAAGGTCAAGCATATCAAGTAGATCACACAAATCTATTTTGGTGAAATTTGGATTACAAAAGTGAGACTTAAGCTAGATTTTTGAAATCGGAGTTTGCGCACACAAAACAATTGATAAACTTGTCCAAGGGACTTAACATATTGTACACTTGGTAAATCAAGCCAAAAAGTACAAAAAATTGACAAAAGTAAATAATCATTATTATTTACTACTGCTACATAGAGCCATCCATTTTGACTTTTGAGCTTGTACAGTGTTAGACCAACATAATACAAGGCCACCGGGAAAGTTTGGGTTCAATCGGATCCAAATTGGTACATGTTCACTCAGTTTTTGAGTTGCAGATTAATCCTTTGATTTTTACCAAAGTCAAGTTGGAAAATTACAACTGTTGACTCAATTAGCTCGATTTGCAGTGACACACATAGACCAATCATAATAGCTAGCAAAGACTATACTGTCTTTATAGAAGAATAGATAACTTGATCAATTTTGTATAGGAATCAGGTTGCAGATGAGGAATCGGTAGCTTGATAGAAAGTGCAATCCAGTCAAGTGGAAGAAATTGACAACAAGTTGATCCAAAGGTAAGTACTCTATCAAGGGCTTTATAAGTCGTTATGAACCTTAGATTTGGTCGTGTACTAGGAAATCAGTGCATACTTGGAGAAACCTCCAGTAGAGTATCCAACGAAGAAAGCGTGAATCAAGAAAATTCCTTGCACACTATTCTTGAAGAAGTCTTAGACACTTTTTCGGATTCAACATCTGAAATGTCTTCCTATTCGACTCACTCAAAAACCAGAATGACAATGCGCTATAAGAATATACTCTCTTTTTATAAGACTAATCGCCATGGAGCTCAAGTTTACCCGGATCCTAACGAATAGTATGCCATTCGCATTGATGACCATGGTATTGAGTTGGAAGAAGAGACCAGGGCAAACAAACAAGGAAAAACATACATGGATAGAAACCAGACTTAGTATTTACAAGTCGAAGACCCTGATGTGATAGACAAATGGGGATTAGAAGTATGGCTGCAAAAGAAGGACCACCAACTTTAGAATTTGAGGGATACAATCAAGTTGATTTGAAGCCTTTGAAACGGCTTAGTACTGATAATACTAGGATCGGAGTCTATTGTTGGGAGGATAGAAATGTAAAAGATCTTTTGTGGACTTTGCATGCCAAATCTGGACAACTAACGGCCATGAAGATCATCTATATCTTCAAGATCAAGGATAAGAGATCAACAGACCTACCAATATATCTGTTTAGGGATTTTTATAACAACAACTTTGTTATGATGACTCCTGAGGAGGTAGAACAAACCAAATACCAAGGGTCCATAAGGGATTGAATATTAGGACAAGGACCAGAAACAATTCCAAGAGATGAACACCATGAGAGATCTTCTGAGAGTAATGTTAAGAAACCAGAAACCACCTCATCACACAGAAAACCGGGTGACACTAAGGCCAGACCAGGGCTACATGAGTCACTATTTCCAGCAGACTGGTTTGAAGGACTTGGAACATGACCAACTGCCAAGAGACCGAGAGTTGAACCAAATAGACGTTGTTAGGAGTTTTCTCGAGCAAGGGATTGCGCATATGTACATATACATGCATGGTGCATCAAATAAAGAATTGCCCATTTTTCAGAGCAAGGTGGTTACGTGGGGCCCACATGTGTACAGGTAGGACAGGGTGTACATAGTGCATCGATTTTCACTATTACCAGTACCACTGTGTTTTTTCGACAATAAGGAGGAGTTGGTAGCACGTAAAACTTCTTGAGGAAGCTATCCGCGGGCCGACGACATGAGGTAAGCAGGCGCGTCAGATGGCATCTAGTGGCGTCAGGAGGGCGAACGAGGTCAATATTTGCACGCGGATGAGGACGGACACAACGTGGGTGTTTTCTTGTGAGAGGTATGCAGAAAGTTCATCATTAGGAACACTTTTTGGGGCCACTTCACGTGGTTGCGATACGCATTATTGAAAAGAAATGAGTGCCAGGTGTGCGGATGATGCAAAAAGGTGACAACTATGCACTGCGAGGTCAGTTTTTGGCCTGTTCGGGGTCCGTTTGAGGTCATCTAAAAGGCCAAGGGTGCCCAACTAAAAAAGCTAAGCGTGGGAACTGAAAAAACTGAGAGAAGACCAGAAAAAATGTGGAGAAGAGAGGAGGAACAGCCGCAGCTGTGTTTTTGCTCATTTTGGAGCCTGTTTTGGCTGTAAACTGCTCATCTGAGGTCGGATTTGAGCACTTTGACATTGTAGACTGGGGTTTTAGGTCGTTCCGGACGCGATGGCACTGTCCATTTTGCCAAATTCCTCACTCTTTTCCTACTGTTTTTCTGTGTAAGTTTCTCCTATGAGCGAAGTTTCTGCTCTAGATTGTGATTGTATCTGGCTTATTTTACCCATATTGTGTGAGCTATGTTGGGGTATAAAGCCCAATGTGGTCGCCCAGGTAAGTGGGTGGGCCGCCAGGTATGTACACATATTCTTTTGTAAAAACCTAATAAGAACTCACTATGCTCTACACATTACAGTAGAGAGAGTTCACCATATCGTCGTGCTCTTCTTCTCGCACTCTCTCTCGCGTCGCACTTCCGCTCGTACTCCTTCAATTGGTATCAGAGCTCAGATCGAGGCTCGGGGCAGCACTGCAGGGGGCTAGATTCACCAGCTCATATTGGAGTGAAATTCGACAGGCGAAGACACGGCCCCAAATCCTGTGGGAAAGTCCGAAGGACTTGGTGTTCTCAGAATTTGATTCTGAGGTCATCTCGGCCACCCTTCGGCTTCGACAAAGGTCTGCGCAGGCCATTTTTGACTACGTGGTCTCAGCGGGTGCAGATTCAACTCTGCAAATTTGGGGTTTTCGGCTTACGACTGCAGGTGCTGAGAATATCGACACTCCCAGAGTGTTGATTTGTGGCTGTCTACACATCGAAGGACGACTCACAATTCTTGGAGGCGTGTCACATACGACACGGGCGCATCTACACACAGACTGTAGGCGACATCCACTAGTTCATCCGGTAGCTTGTGTTTGCTGCTTGATATTCCAGATTTCATCCTGATAGTGCAGGTACTTCCACATGGGATGTATTGTCAGAGATGATGTATGTCTGTTGAGGGTTTGCTGGCTGTGAGTCACGCAACAAACAACCGCCGCAGCGGTTACAGCATACAGTGGGAAATGTGTGGATGTATGACTTTGTGGGAAGTCTATGTACTGTCAGATTTACTACAGCCTTTGTTGAGGGTCGAGTGAGGTTTTATTGAGCTGGGGGATTCTCGAATGTTGAGGTCCTTTCGGTGATGCAGGTCTTGGAGCGATCCCTCGAGCACCCTTAGATAGGCAGCTAGGATGTATTGACTGTGAGTTAGACAGTTGGGATTGCATCTTTGCTTTACTGCCGTTGAGGCATTGTCGCAGTCTATGCTTACAGGACAGTGACAGGACAGTCAGAGACAGTACAGGTGCAGGACAAGTTTACCCACAGCTTACAGTGTTAGAGAGACAGTGGTTTTTTGAGCTGTTTTTTGGTCTGTTTTTTAGTACACCAGAGCCATTTTACAAAGGAGACTCTGCCAAAATTTCTGCAGAATCTGAAGCTTTCTTGGTTCATTTGACAGGTTGATATTGGTTCAGAGGTCAGTTTACAGGGGAAACTCTGCCGAATTTTTCCTAGAAAGTAAACGACTGTGAAGCGTAGCTATGGCTGGATCAGAGGACACTGCTCTTTACAATATCAAGAAGCTGGATGGAACCAATTTCCCATTGTGGAAGAAGCAGATTTGGCACGTGTTGGTACAAAAGAAGCAGATAAAACCTATAAAGCTCAAGGGGATAAAACCAGAAGATATGGACGAAGATGAATGGAGCGAAATGGATGAATTGGCACTTTCTACCATTATGCTGACTTTGGCAGAAAGCGTTTACTTCAATGTAGCAGACGAGATGTCGGCTTATCAAGCATGGTTAAAGATGAGTGATCTTTATGAGAAGCAGAGTGCAGCTTCATAGGTATACTGGCTTAAGAAGCTTGTTGACTTGAAGATGAAAGAAGGGACACCTATGTCCAATCATCTGAATGAATTCAACACAATCTATAGTCAGTTGTCAGCTCAAGGTGTCAAGTTTGTTGAACCTGTTAGAGCTATGTTCCTGTTGATCACATTGCCGGAAAGTTGGGACACTTTTCGCACAGCTTTGAGTAATTCTGCACCTCCAGATGGTTTGAACATAGTAGGTGTAGAAGGAAGTCTGCTTACTGAAGAAACCAATAGAAAGACAATGGAAAAAGGCAAAGGAACAGCCTTAGTTGTCAGGGGAAGGACCAAAGAAAAGTACAAAGGTGGAAAGAGGAATCAGTCTCATAGCAAGTCCCGCAGTGCTAAAGGCAAGAGTGACATAGAATGCTACCATTGTGGCAAGAAGGGTCACATGAAAAGAGACTGCAGAGAATGGAAAGCAGAAAAAGGAAAAGAGAAAGCTGAAGACCATGGTGAGAAGAACAAGTCCTCAGTGAAGATTCAAGAAATAAATGTGACAAACACTGTTGCAGAGGATGACAGTCTAGTGTCAGGAGACATCTACTTCTTGAAGAATACAATGGACTCAGCTCTTCTTACAGCATCTGATGGAAATGCACTGAGTGACTGGATTATAGACTCAGGGGCATCACTTCATGTGTCTCCAAACAAGGAGTGGTTTACCTCTTATGTGACCACTAAAGATCATCTTCTGCTAGGCAATGGGCAGACATGTGAGATCTTAGGTGTTGGAGATGTTCAATTGAAGTTTCAGAATGGCTCTTCTTTCACGCTGAAGAATGTGTGACATGTTCCCGCAATTACAAAGAGCTTGATCAGCACAGGTTTACTTGATGATGCTGGCTACGTCACCACTTTTGGACAGAACATGTGGAAGATATCCAAGGGTTCTATGACAGTAGCACATGGAGTAAAGTCTGGAGGACTTTACATGATTTATGTATCAAATGTCTCTAAAAATGTAATCAATGTAACCGAGCAGCCGAACGTTTCTTTGTGGCATAGCCGGTTAGGACATATGTCCAAGAAGGAAATGGAAATCTTGTCTCGTTTTGGTTATTTGCCTGGCTTTTCATTTAATGATTTTGAATTCTGTGAACATTGTCTGTATGGTAAGCAAACACAGCAGCCACATAAGCATAGAAGCAGTAGAAGAGATACACAGTTGGCACTTGTTCATAGTGATTTGTGTGGACCTATGCCTAACCTATCTCTAGGGGGAGCTTCTTACTTTATGACATTTATAGATGATTACTCGAGGAAAGTATGGGTTTACTTTCTCAAGCACAAGGATGAAGCGTTTAGTGTTTTCAAAACGTTTGTCACACTTGTGGAGAATCAGAGTGGCAAGAAGCTTAAATGCTTACGCACTGACAATGGTGGAGAGTATGTTTCAAAGTCCTTTTAGGACTTTTGTGAGTCAAAAGGTATAAAACGTTATCGAGAAATTTGCGGTCTTGCCAGGAAAGCACCGGGCTTATGGTTGTGAGAGTTTGTGAGAGAACTCAACAAAAACTATATGAAGGAGTTAAACCATAGATGCCATGAAGACTAGGGTTTGGAAAGAAGTGCAATCAAAGAAGACTCACTCTTTCTCTCTTGCATTCACACACACAAAGAAAGAACGCAAAAGAGAATGTCAAAACAATACGAAGATGAAAACATCAAGGCTATGGTCATATCGTATCATGGGTAATATGAAAGGGTTAATGGATGAGTTAATGGCATTCGATCTTGGCTGACCAAATAGGCTACGAATTGTTCTTTGGAATTGTAGTTTTGTGCTTACCATAATATATATATTTTGTCTAGTGATTGGGATTAATTGTGTGTACAAATCCTCTTGGTTCATAGCAAGATAACTACGCTTACATCAAAAGAAAAATTATAGTCTATGAGAGGTAGTATGATGGGATCCGGTGACAGAAGTATTTCATTGAGCCTTTCAGGGCCGAAGAGAAACACTATACGTTGTTGAAAGTGTATTTTACGGCTAATCCATACGTTAATTCTAATAGATCGTACAAAGTGAAAGCGATAGAAATGATCATCATGTGGGTTATTCATCTAGGATAGTATGTGAGAAATGTAGATATGAGAGAAGTGAAGAGATGAGAAGTTTCCCTCCCAAGCCCTATTCTTGCCCGTAGGCAATAAGGATACTGCGGGGAGAGATGTACCTGTAGCAAGAGAACCTAGAGAGGATGAATTACTAAGGATGAGAGAGATAGGTTTGGTTAAGGAGATGAGATTAGATACATATATATATATATATATATATATATGTTGGATTAGAGATGAAAATGAAAACAACAAGAAATCAAGAAAACATCAATGTAGAACACATCTTACTTGAAACCCTTCGGCACCATTATTGATGGGAGAGAGAAGAAGAGTGGATAATTTCACTTTGATTGATACACCAAGTGCAAGAACTTCTTTGATTAGAGTTGATCTTCCAAGGTTAGCTTGTTGCAAGAATGGCTAGTCTCCCTCTAGGAGAAAGTGTAGGCTTGGCTTATGTTAATGGCTAAATACAATTAGGCATTACTACTCACTCCCTCGAGAATTCCTCTCATCAATGGCTTGAATGCTTGAGTTATTTCCAAGGAAGAAGAGGTCCCCTTTATAGGTGAAGGGAACCCACAAGGGTTTACACGAGAAGAGAGGAGCCAGTATGAACAGGAATTGGAAAAGTTGAAAATGAGCTGTCCCTGCATGATGTGGGCAGACTGGGGTCCAGTATTTTGATCATATCTCCTCAACTGTGGCTCCAAATAAAAAAGTAAAAATATGGGCAAAAACTTCAGCTCATTAGCTACGATTTTCATTTTAAAATCGTTTTCCAATTCGGATTGGAACCTTGTGTAAAAAAATCATCAAAATAGGGTCCATTTATGGCAGCAAAAGTCTTCATGTGGTCTCCTTAGCCTAGACTTTCATTTAATTCCAAAGGACACCTCATGCCATATGAAAGCATGACATTGCTCCTTGACAAAGTTTTGTAATCATGCTTGCAATAATGCATTAAAATAAGTGTATCTTTGAAATCATGCCACCTAGTGTCCCACTAGGATTTGATTCTCTCCTAGTAGCTATTTAAAACGAAATATAAGAAAAGTATAAAAAATACATAGAATATATATATATTGGAGTTTACCCTAGATATAGGATCTAGCTAGGGTGTGAGATGATAATGAAATAGTAGAAATAAAGAATCAATGCTTTTTGCCCCAAGTTAAAGAGGCGGAGCTATTGATGCTTTTCCCATAGTATTTTCTGATGGTAAAGTAAGGATATGTTACCCTTGAGAAAAATAATAGGATGAGATAGAAAGATTATTATTATACTTAAATATGCATATGTAAACTATAGGAAATATAATTATGTATCTAAAAAATACAAGATAGATCTTGTAGCATGCGTTCCCACTATGTACGTGTCACAGCACGACATCCACCCCCTCTAAACCTGCACATCCTCCGGTATGTGCCACATTGTCTCTTTGTAAGATTAGACCTCTGGTACATCTTCCTTGTCTTCTTCTTCACTGGATGATTCCAGAGCTTCATGTTCATTTTGATCTTCACCTGTGTTTTTCTCTTCTTCCTCATCAATATCTTCTAGATCATTATCTCCTCTTCTCTTAAACATTTTAATCCTTTTTCCTGCAATGGGAATCTTTACTTCTGTACCATCTAGTTCAGACAAGCTGTAAGTAGCATTTTCATGCACATGCTTTACAACATACGGTCCAAACCATCTTTTTGAGAACTTATGCATGACTGTGTGCTGGTTATCAAGGCTACTATCATGCACTAAAACCCAGTCACCTTTGTCAATTGCTTTGCTCCTGAGTCGATGTCTCTTATCAAAATAGTCCTTGTTTTTCAACCTTGCATTTTTGAGTCATTCTTTTGCAGCTTCAATGTCTCCAGGTCTTCTCTCTAGCTGCCTTATACGCAGTGCAAGGAGATCTTCCCTACTAATCCCCTCTTGCCAAGGTAGTACATTCCATGTGGGAATTGTATCCTCAATCGGCATCACTGGCTTTTGACCATGCATTAGCTCCGCAGGCATGTAGCCAGTTACTAAGCTATGTGTTGTACGATCAGCCCATAAAGCATATGGTAACAATTTTGGCCACTCACCAACTCTTCCTTCGCAAGCCTTGGCCAAAGCTTTGATGATAGGAGGATGCCCTCTTTCACTCTTTCCATTGCCTTCAGGGTTGTAAGCTGTAGTAAGAGAAAGCTTGATCCCTAATCTAGAAAAGAACTCCCTTGCTTCTTCGGCATCCAGTTCACCTCGATCTGCAGTGATTTTTCCCACACAACCATAACGGCAAATCACCTCATCAAGAAGGAATTTGCACACAGCTTCTGTGGTCTTAGCTCTTAATGCTCTTCCTTCAACCTGGTTAGTTAGGTCCTCTCGTGCAAGAACCAAGTATCTCATCTGCCAGAGTCTTAAAGGCATCGTGACTAGATCCACAACCCATTTATAGTGCATGGCTAGTGGATATGTAGGGTGCAATCCATCACGATGTCGAACATTTGAATACATTTGACAAGTTACACATGACTCTACAAACTGAGATACATCTTTATACATACCCTTCCACCAGTATTTTTCTTTCAACTTGGAGAAGGTTGCCCACACACCCCTGTGTCTAGCCCATAGACTCTCATGAAACTCTTGCATGAGCTTTACTTGAGTCTCTTTTTTACATATAACCCGTTGTGGTGTAGCACCCTTTTGTTTAGGATGCTTCCACAAGTAACCATCCCTTAAAAAGTACCCATATGCTTTCCTGCGTATCCTCTTGAATTCTTGTTCAGACCAATCATCTTGTTTTGTTAGAGTACTCAAGTACCTTCCAATAGAAAGCCAATCGCCTTCATAAAGATCTTTCAAGAACAATTCAAGTGAATTAGTCATGCAGACATTGTTACCTTTGACATGAGAGATAGAATAGAATTTTGTGCCTACATCATCTCCCTCATCAATCATTTGTGACTCATCTTCATACCTTGCCCTTGATAGTATATCTGCCACTGTATTGTCTTTACCTACAATGTGCTTAAACTCGGGATTTAAGGACTTAATGTAGGCAATCCACCGCAACATAGAAATGTCTGGTGTTGAGCAGCTTGTAATCATCCCAAGAAGTGGTAGACAATTTGTTTCTACAACCACACATGCACCAATTAGGTACTGTTTCCCACTTTTCAAGGCGGTAACCATACCCCATAACTCTCTCTTTATCTTTGGATAGTTTCTTTGGCGAGCACTTAGTACCTTTGCTCCAAATCTTACCACATACCTGTGTCCTTCTTTGTCATCTTGCCCTATTGCCCATCCAATCCCTGTAGGACTGGTATCTACTGTCACAATCACTGGCCTTTGACACTCATAGTCTACCTTTCTCAAAGTCGTTGCTGACTAGAGTAACTCCTTTAGCTTTTTCATGGATTTTACATGTGCTTCTGTCCATTTAAACTTTTGATTCTTTCTAAGCAGCTGATAAAGAGGATCAGCTACATGTGCATAATGTGGAATCCAAATAACATAGAAGACACATGCTCCCAGAAACCTTCTGACCTCAGTGATGCTAGTGCATGTTTCTTTCATTCTTTGGATGGCATCTACCTTTGATGGACAAGGTTTCCTACCATATGGCCCGCACATGTGCCCCACAATGAGCACTTCTTTGACACCAAACATAGACTTTTTCCCTAACAATGTAAGATTCACTTCTTCCAACCTAGACAAAATTTTATCACAATCATTTATGTGATTTACCACAAACCTGTGACATCCCTTGAGATCCAAAGCTTCATCTTTGTCACTTTCTTCACATCCTTTGATAGGCAAATCATCAATGAAAGGCATTGTGATTTGAGGAATAAAGTCACGTAAGACCTTATTCATCCCATTCATCATATGTGCAACCGAGTTGGTTGCTCCCTGTGGCAAGGTACACATCCTTACCAAACCCAAAGGTGTCCTCATGGTTGTCAAGTCTCTGCTTTCCATTGCAAGCTGAAATTGATCATACCTTGAGTAGAGATCCCCCATTGAGTAGATTGCCCTCCCTGCAAACGCCTCTGCAAATTCATCCACAATTGGACCTGTACCTACATTTCTAATTGTCACCTTGTTCACTGGTTGCATATCTTGGATGAAGCGTAGAGAACCATTCTTCTTTGGAACTGTGAACCACCTGTTTGAGTATGGAGCACAAGAAGGATCCAAGATTCCCATTTTGATTTTCTCATTCAGTAGCTCTACTAACTTTGGAAAATGAGCCTTTGGAACCGGAATAGGCCGCAGATTCCAAGGCACATGAGGTATTGTGAAAATTACCATAGGAGCTACAATATAAGGATCAACACATCCTATCTCATGTGGCTCAAATGCAAAAGCCTTACTATGCTTTGAAAGCATTTCTTTGAAGCACTTTGTCTCCTCCTGTGTTAGAAACTCCTCGCAACCAATCTGCAACTCTTGAAAAGACTCCTTTGTGAAGCTATGCCCGATCTTTTTAGGATTCTGCAAACTTGGTTGTAAAGAAGCCTGTTCAATCTTTTCCATGTTGTTGGGTGGTAAGGGTGAAGCTACTGGTTTCACCTTCTTTGCTACACTCTTGTATTTAGTTTCAACATGGACTTATGGGCCAACTGTTTGGCTTTCTTTAAAGGCTTCTATTACTTGATACATTTCCATAGAGCAAACTTCCACAACTTCATTTTCAAGATGCAAACTAGACCTCATTATAGCATCAAGAAATAAATGTGACAAACACTGTTGCAGAGGATGACAGTCTAGTGTCAGGAGACATCTACTTCTTGAAGAATACAATGGACTCAGCTCTTCTTACAGCATCTGATGGAAATGCACTAAGTGACTGGATTATAGACTCAGGGGCATCACTTCATGTGTCTCCAAACAAGGAGTGGTTTACCTCTTATGTGACCACTAAAGATCATGTTCGGCTAGGCAATGGGCAGACATGTGAGATCTTAGGTGTTGGAGATGTTCAATTGAAGTTTCAAAATGGCTCTTCTTTCACGTTGAAGAATGTGAGACATGTTCCCGCAATTACAAAGAGCTTGATCAGCACAGGTTTACTTGATGATGCTGGCTACGTCACCACTTTTGGACAGAACATGTGGAAGATATCCAAGGGTTCTATGACAGTAGCACATGGAGTAAAGTCTGGAGGACTTTACATGATTTATGTATCAAATGTCTCTAAAAATGTAATCAATGTAACCGAGCAGCCGAACGTTTCTTTGTGGCATAGCCGCTTAGGACATATGTCCAAGAAGGGAATGGAAATCTTGTCTCGTTCTGGTTATTTTCCTGGATTTTCATTTAATGATTTTGAATTCTTGAACATTGTCTGTATGGTAGGCAAACACAGCAGCCACATAAGCATAGAAGCAGTAGAAGAGACACACAGTTGGCACGTGTTCATAGTGATTTGTGTGGACCTATGCCTAACCTATCTCTAGGGGGAGCTTCTTACTTTATGACATTTATAGATGATTACTCGAGGAAAGTATGGGTTTACTTTCTCAAGCACAAGGATGAAGCGTTTAGTGTTTTCAAAACGTTTGTGACACTTGTGGAGAATCAGAGTGGCAAGAAGCTTAAATGCTTACGCACTGACAATGGTGGAGAGTATGTTCGCATTGAGAGAGACAGATCAAAGAAGTTGATTTGGTTATCTCAAACAGAGTATATTGACAAGGTTTTGCAACGTTTCAGTATGGAGAAGGTAAAGGCACTGAGTGTTCCATTGCCACCATATGTGAAACTTAGCAAACAAGATTGTCCTGTGTCTGAGGAAGAATAGGCTGAAATGGATAAGGTTCCTTATGCGTGTGCAGTGGGTAGTTTGAGGTATGCAATGATTGCTACTGGCCTAGACATTGCATTTGCAGTGGGAGTAGTAAGTCGATACATGTCAAACCCAGGCAAGAAACATTGGGAGGCAGTGAAAGGAATATTGAGATACCTGAAAGCTACAAAGAGTATGCGTATATGCTATGGGAGTCAGGAGCTAAGTGTAAAGGGTTTTACAGACTCAGATTATGCAGGTGACTTAGACAACCGAAGGTCTACGTCAGGGTATGTCTTTACATTGGCTGGTGGAGCAGTATCATGGCGTTCTAGATTACAAGATTGTGTTACTCAGTCTACTACAGAGGCTGAATATGTTGCAGCATCAGAGGCATGCAAAGAATCAATTTGGCTTAATCGACTAGTAACAGATTTGGGAATCAAAGAAGAGATGCCTGTGTTATATTGTGATAGTCAAAGTGCTATACAATTGGCTCGCAATCCAGTTTATCACTCAAAGACAAAGCATGTGGATGTGAAGTATCATTTCATCAGGGAAATGCTCGAGGATAAGCAACTTCAGCTTGTCAAAGTTCACACCACATAAAATCCTACTGATCTACTTACAAAAGGACTTCCCTCACAGAGCTTTGTGCATTTTCGCAAGCAGTTAGGTGTAGGGTAGTACATCACTTCTCTACATCTCTTGTATATTAGCTTGTGAATATCTCCAAGTGGAGCAGTTAAGTTATCCACCCTAGATGGTAAACCAATGGCTAATTGGATTAGTGGATGTCGATTAAAGAAGTACAATCTGCCACTAACCAATGAATTGCTAGAAAGAATGCATGCAACCAAGCAAATAAAGATAAAACAACAGCAGGTTATTGATGAAGCCCAAGATGAAGCTCGGCTTCGGGTACTCAAAAGAAAGGTTTCTCTCAGGAATCAACAAACACCTATTTCAATCAACACTTTGGAAATAGATGACCGACAAAGGGAATTGTAGAAAAATGCACTGTCAACAGATGATGAATGGTTAGATGGAATGGACCTTTGCATCAAAGTACAACTCCACAATCATAGACCGAATGCATTAATCGATATAGGAGCTCGAGTAACTGTAGTCAGTTATTCCACGTACAAGAAAGCAACAAGTCAGTCTTTGGCAACAGGAATAGCGACAATAAAAGGATGCAACAAGAACCCAACGCCAACATTGGGAGTAGTCAACTTGAATGTGATAGTACATGGGTGTTCATGCCCTCATAAGTTTGTATGCTTACCAGATGAACACATGAATGAGATGATGATTCTTGGAATTCCGTGGATGCGGACATACTAGGAAATACCAGATTGGGATACGAATCAGCTCAAGCTATCACCTAAAGGCGGACACCTCATTGTTCCAATTGCACCAAGCAAGGAGGAATGGAAAGGAAGCAATCAACAGACCAAACCACAAAGTAATCAATCTTCTCTATCCTATCGACAAGAAAATGCTACAAGTAGCATGCAAGGAATCAGGAAAATTTGGGTACTAAAAGCACAGTCGATTCAAATATGGGTGCCCAAAACATCATCGACAATACCAAAGACGGTTCCAAAGGTCAAAACACAAAGATGAGCATCTCTGAGCAGCAGGGAACCTAGCACGAAATGGGTTTGGAAGGAAAAAAAGCACTCATCTTCTCCGCAAACGGGAAAACCTATCAAGAAATGGAGAGTTAAGCCTCAGAAACCTCAACCACACCATTCTACACCAAGCCAACCACGGATCAATGGCAAGTAAAAGCTCGACAACAGTCCAAAGTGCTACCAACAGCTCAGGAAATCAGCATGCTAAAGCATCTTGATGACACAATCAAGCAAAGAGCACACAAACTACAAGATTTGGTCTTTGGAAGACAGCATCAGAAAGCATTGACATCAGAAACCCTTGAGTTAATTACTCAAGACCCAACTCTTGCACAACATAATGGTTTGAACTGCATTGATCTTCAAAGCATGGTAGAGCCAACCAAGGCTATGCATAAACACGATTGTTCAACCCATGCACACAGTTGTCTCGGAGTACGCCATCTAGGAGGGGTGGAAGAGTACTAAGTAATTAAGGGAAATGTTTGAAGAGGGAGGAAAAAGTTTGATGTTAACGTGTGATTTTTTACAAAATTACCTAATAATGCCCTTATAAATCTTCATGACGAGTTTAAATAGTGTATATACTGAGGCGGTCCGGGGCGGGCAACAAGAAGAGCAACCTCTAGACACCCTTCAAGGCTCCCGTGCTGCTCAATGGGGCTGGGGCACAACACAACACAAACCAAAACAACAAACCCACAGCCAAATCCCAACTACACAAGGGGCACCACCTAGTTTAAGAGCGAACTAGGACGCAAAAGAGGAGAATCGTTAGAGCAACCCACAAACAAGCAAGGAATTTACATTAACCCTAACACCAATGGAACACTCTCACACACTAAAACACGAGCGAGAGAGAGAGAGAGAGAGAGAGAGAGAGAGAGAGAGAGAGAGAGAGAGAGAGAGAGAGAGAGAGAGATGGTGTACAACTTAGCTTCAACTTTATGTTTTGCACAAAAAGGAACTTAGAGCTTGCGGAATCAAGTGACAAGATTTAGTTATAGCATCACTAGCACATTGTCTTAGGGTTATGGGAGCCCTCTCACCATCCACCCTCTTACGATGGTAGCCAAACAATAGCCAATGAATCACAAGCAACAAAACAACAACCTTCAATGAAACAAGTCACCTTATGAAGCTGAATGAGTTTGCCAAGCCAAATTGGAGGAGAAGCGTGAGCCTTTGGACATAAATTGCACCCAAAACTACCAATTCATTGATGTTGGGGTAGATACAACAATGGTAGGAAGAATATCTTCTACTCGCACTCACTCAAACTAGCTCAAGCTTTTCTATACACCAAGGTGATGGTGTATAGAAAGCTTACTCTCTCTTTACAACCAAGATAGAACTGGCGTGTGGTACGCTCAATCTAGTGTGCAATGGTATAGTGATGTCTTTTACAAGGAGGAATGGGTTCTATTTATAGGTTTTAGAAGCCTTGATTAGGATTAAGCCTAATCAATTTTATTAGGAAAGATCAAGGATTATGAATTTTTATGAATTTCAAATGAGAATGGGGTCTCTCTTATCTCTTGAGCCACATGGATGTGGGCTCAAGTAAGAGAATTATTGATGTGGTGAAAGGAGAGAAGCTTCCATGGGAGTGAGTGAATTTGGTTTACTTGTGCGGTTGCCTACTCCATATGTTGATAGTGTGGGTGCATTTTTACAAGAGAAGTTAGTTGTTAGTGGTAATAATCACTAGAATTTTTAGTGATACATTTACAATGGGTAGGATGATTTGATTTGATGAAGGAAGAGGGGTGAATTAAAAGAGAATCATTGAGATGGTGAAGCTTTGAAGAAGCTTGAACTCACCCTTGTGTAGATTGTGGAAAAAATGACCGCTGGTCTTCTTTTTCTTCTTCGCTTCTTGACGCCGCCGCCACGGTTGACCACCACCATTAAAAGAGGATTTGTTGATGAAAAATCCTCAATTTGCAGAAGTTATCATGGTTAAGATGCTGAATTTTAGATATTTTTAGGAGAGGTAAATGAAATTGTAACATAGAAGCAATAGAGAGAGACATGGAGAGGGTGTATGTATGTAGAGGTTCATAAAAGAACTATAGGGATGAGAGAGAAGGGTAATGGTGAAGAGGGTGGGAGAAGCCATGGAAATTGCAGGTTTGAGTGAGGGAAGGAGAGGGAGGGATGTGTAAGAGTGAGTAGGTGTGTGGAAGGGTGAGAAGACTAAGGGCTACTTGTGAGAAAAGTGGGCAGACTGGGGTCCACTCAAAAAATCATAGCTCACCGCTGGTAGCTCCAAAAATCATGAAAACATTTGAGGTGATTACTGAAAGCGTGGGCTACATTTTCTCTTTTGACCACCACTCCAAATTCAGAGTGGAAATAGGTGCCAAAATTCTCACCAAAAAGCCTGTTTTTATGTCTGCAAAAGTCTTTTAGTGGCCCCCTCCTTTGTTGAATTTGTACAATGCATCCAAGAGTGAGCCCCTCCTTTGTCATATTATAATACAAAGCATCCAAGTTGCCCTTGACCCATGCATGGAGGAGGATTATTGGTGAATAAAGAAATATATACATGGTGGGACTAGTGTATGGACTATTCATGGACTTTAGCTCAATGAGCACATGGTGTTAGAATAGTAGGTAAAAATAATAATAAAAATATGGAGGAGTTATGGATATGGAAAGATATTGGAATCATATGATATGGTCCCTCCTTGAATTATTTTGGGTGAAAGAGGAAAATGTATGCAAGTAAATAATATAATAAACGTAACCAATGAGTAGAAATCAAATTTTTGTTTTCTCGAGGGTGAGGATGAAAATGTGGGAGTGATTTGTATAAAGGAAAAATATGAGGTTAGAGTATGTACATATTGGCAAAAAATATAATTATGGTGTAAGAGGATGAAAGAATGCATACACAGGTTTAATAAAACACACACCTACGTATAAATATTTAAATAAAATACCAAAATAATTATAAAATTCCCTATATTTAGGCCATATATATAATGCAATATTTACACACCAATAGGCCATAATATATTATTTTTTTTTTATTTTATTTATTTTTTTGGCTCAATTAGCCCAGTGACTAGCTAGCTGAGGGTTTTTAAGAAGATATGGAAAAAGCCCTCTAACTCACACACGCCTATGTACAGTGAAATGGTAGGGATAGCCATAGTGTTTAGGTGATTTTGGTAGGGTGGGATAACTCACTATGGCAATTACGGAGAGCCGAAAAACGGCTATCAATACTATCATAAAATCATCAAAAAATAGTCTTTTTTTATTATTTTTCATCATTTTTCTCGATATTGAGACTTAAAAGTGGAGAAATCCAACAAAAAACAATAAAGCTGTGTTTTCCAAATTGATTTTCTTAATTATTGGATTTTCACTTTGCTTTTTTAGCGCATTTTGTTATTTTCTTTAATTTTTTCAATAAACAGGTAAAAAATTAATAATAAATAGCAAAAGAGCTCAGATGGAAAAATTGAAGACATGATGTTGATGAGAAAGTCAAGGCGAACAAGCACAAAAAATTTCAATCAAATCGAAAGATGGAAGCAGGAAGCTTAAATTAGGCGACCATACCTACTTTTGCAGAATTCTTGCAGAATGAGCTACAGGAATCCGATTGGAAAATTTTTTGAGTCTAACATAGATTTCACGGCCTAGTAGGACTAACGGGGGAATTTGAAGAAAAATGGTTCGGGAAATCCGGGTATAATTATCCCAGGTAGGCTAAAACCACCTCATTTCCACTTGTTGCCTTTGGAGAGAGAGCTTTTCGACCTCTTTCGCGCGTCTTTTCCGGAGTCCACAATCGTCTGTTTTCAGCGCCTTCTCACACGAAACATGAGGGATAAGTTCTTTACTCATCAATGTTCCAGTTTGTAAGGCCGGAAGCTAATCTAAACCCCTTAAAAAAACCCTAGAATTCGAGCAGTGCACGAAGACCTATGACCAAAAATCGACCATAGTGGCCTGTCAGCTCAACCAAATTGGATAAGGTTTGAACTGTAACATCCCACAACATAATAGAACACTTCTATATCACCAGTTGACCGTTCGACAAGGATCAAGGGGATCCTAAGTAGAAAAGCTAGGTTTTTAACAAATGCCAGAATTGCATTCTGCCTCCACAGACAGCTTACGTACGAGGTCTGTACACAATGTATATGATTGGTTTCGTGAAATCAATCAAGAAAAGCCCTCAAAAAGCAGAAAACGGGTCGAAACCTACAAAGCGTCAGATTCGACATACGGGGTCAAATTGACTCCAAATGGGCCAAAATTGGATGAGTTGCTTCACGACTATGTTGCGGACAAGTCCAAAGCCTCAAAAGTCACAAAAATAAGAGATTTCAGAGTTGACAAAGCACAAAGTGACGCCGGCAAGACCAAACTTTACCAAATTCAATTTAGGACTTGTTTTAGGTGTATAGAATGTGTTTAGGTCAAAATTTTTAAGTTTTGCACGAAAAATATGACTGCTTTAAATAATCATGATTATTTACTTTTGCACTATTTTGGCTTGGAAGTTGCATCATCACCTCACCTATCACTTGTACACACCTATTACATGCCAAATTTCAAGTATGAGCCAAAATGATCCACTATAACTTGGAAAATTGCCAAAAAACACAAAGAAGTCCTTGTAAGCCAATTTCTGAGTTATGAGCCACATTTTTGATCCAAACCACCTCATATCACATACATAGGGGTCTATATCATGCCTAGAATAAAGTTGTACCAAAAAATGTTTATTTTGGTAGAAAAGTTAATAATCACAGTTATTTTCTTTTTGGCCAAAATGGGGAAAAATTTACGATTTTGCCATCATGGGACCAAAGTACATGATGCCCTAAGCCCAATAGCCAAGTTTGAACATATTTGGATCTCAAAATCTCAAAATTTCTTTACATCTACTATTTCAGAGACCTAAAGCCTAAATCTGGCAACATTTTCACCCAATGCACTCAAATGAGCCCATATTTCACTCAGAGTATGTATATGGTATATACTTCAAGACTGTAATGCCAAATTTGCTAAAAGTTGAAAAAATTACTCAGCTGTAAATAATCGCGATTATTTATATTTGTTGCAAATTTTTGTATTGACTTTATGAATTTGATCTTTGCATGTTTTTATGCATCTATGCATGTTCAAAAATTGATTTGAAGCAAATTGGACCAAATTTGTCAGCATTTCAGCCTAAAAGACATTTAAGAGAAAATCTACCAAATTTGCTAACCTTGACACTCTATTCACTCGACAGGAGCCATGCAAGCCGCAGAGAGGGCCAAGAAGAAGCTCTCGCAAAAGGAAAAGCTCCAAGATCTACCACCATATCAACTGGACCCCGATTTAATCAAGAATGCCAAAGCGACCTACCTGTCAAAGAAACATCTTAAAGAGCATAACACCATAGTGTTCACATGAAGATTTAAGAGAGAGGAAGGACATTAGGTAGAACTGTAACTTCTACCCAAAGAAGTGTATGATGTCACCGCAAAGCCCGAGACCAAGACTGAAGGCTATGACTCAGGGATTTTTATGAACAAGAGCCGTGCGGGGTGGACTTCCAAAAAGCTTGTGAGTTTTTGTCCACGATCAGAGAAGATGGGACCGCTCAAATCTCTGACCAGCAAGGGAACAAAGTTGAAGTGGTAATTACCAAAGATATAGTGGAAGAACCTCTAAGACTGCCAACAGAGGGAATGACCATGAGGGCACGAGATAGAAAGACGGTAGGAACTTTCACCAAGGAAACCACCGCTGCTACATTTGCCGACCTCATTAAAAAACAAGTGGAAGAGCTGCAAGGTTGTACCACCAGCACTTCCATTTCCTTGCCAAGAGACCGCCAAGGTATACGACACCTAATCATGCAGTTGCCACAATCTTTACACAAGTTCTCAAGTCAAAAACCAGGCAACCAATTGATCATGCACAATATGTTCTGTCCCATTGAAGGGACAAAGAAAGAGGGAAAAATTACATACCTGGGAGCACCAGAGTTTTTGACCAGAATCGCCTACTATGCTATCGGCATGGCCGACAACTTGCCACCTACCCCAAATCAGAACACTTGGATAGTGTCAGCACACCCTTCCCCTTGAGCTACAAGATCTGCCAAGAGAACATACAAGTCAAATGAAGAGTCTATTGAGAGCTCGCCAGAACGGCATAGTAGTGAAAGCTCAAATAACTAGGAAAAAAAAAACAGGACAGGAAGAAATGAAGAGAAAATCTGTGGCAGCACACCAGGAGGAACCTGTACAAAAACAAACCCAATTTGAAAGAGAAAAACACTCTTACAAATGCAGCAGCCAAGTACAAGGTAAGGACCCGGCAAAATGGGTACCCATTGAGCTTAAAGGTGCAAGAACAAAACATCATACCAGGAAACACGTAGAAGATCCCACAGGATTACTGGAAAAGGTGTATCAAGCAGCAGAAGCTTCAAAGCTGAAAGAAGCCCAAGAAGTGGAATAGAAAGCTAAAGAGGCGGTGGAGAAACAAAAGTAAGCAGAGGAAGCAACGGAACAAGGAGAAGCACATCATGATCAAGGTGATGTGTCTCCCCAAATTTCTTCACCTGTTTCAGAATAACATGATCACCCCATGCCGAGCCCACCACCTTCACTAGCATGTAAAGCCATAGAACCTGAACCCACAAAGGAGACAGATCTTGAACAAAGAGAAGCAGCTGAACCGGCACAACAGGCAGCTGAATCTACACAAGAGCAGCAAAAAGAGCAAGACAAAGAGCCAGAAAGGGTAGTGAGTCGTGCACCCCTAGAGGACAACACAAAGTTTGAGCAAACACAAGAAAAGGAGCCTGAGGAAACACCTTCTACCTCAACAAAGCAAGAACAGGAAGAGGCATCCACGGAGCCTCAGAATGACGAAGCGAAAGAAGATCAACCACAACCACAAGGGCAACAACAACCAGTCGCCATGATGCAGCCAGAGGATACACAAGATACTGCAAAAACATCAAGGAAACTAGCACAAAATAAAGATTATCAATCAAACATTGAAGTGATCCTGCAAGTTAACGAGTATGTCAAGCAAATGCAGAACATGATTGAACGACTTTTCTCAACAGCATTTAGCTGTAGCACAAGGGCCAAAGAATTAGAAATGGTGATTGACACACTCCAAGGGGAGTTAGATGATCGATTAAACATCATCACCGATCTACAAAGGCAAGTGCAGGAGTTGAAAGAGGAAGATAAACAACATCAGCTAGCAAGGGATAAACAACAGAAAGAAATGGAGGAGCTCGGTGATCTGCTTACAAAGTTGTCAGATGCATGCGAAGCAAAAGATGAACAATTGAAAAAGTTACAAACGAACTTCTAACAAACCCTGTCAGTTCAAAAAATACAAGTATAGCTAGATGTAGCAAATGCTTCCCTACAGTACTTAGAGCAAAGAATAAATGATCATGCAATTTTCTTGCGGCAAATACGAGAGAGTCTAATCATAGCCTCAATCAAAGTAATAGA